>NC_091461.1:60209335-60583501 GCF_027789765.1 Dendropsophus ebraccatus
ATCTAACCTGCTGATAGCTCCCTAGTGCACATGGGGTGCTGAGGATGAAGGTAAGTCTCTGATTCTAATAAGTATATTTAAGCTATGTGGCATTGAATGCCATGGGGCCTGTAAAATAACATGGCATTTCATCTGCAATGTTATTATATCAATCCATAGTTGTAACCTGCAACTGTAGATTGCAGTTTTATTAGTCTACACGTTGTGTCATATCATGTCATTGCATGTAAGTATGGCCTAGAATAAAGGAGACGTCACCAGAATACCTTGCCTCAACCTAGAAACCTGTAGTTTAAAATGGCACAGATTTTTTTAGTGTTGGTTTGCGTTGCACTATGTTTGCTTTGTCTACTGTAGACATGTTTTTTTTTTCCTTGATAAAACTCCTTAAAGATTAGATTTGCAAAACAGCTACGTCGCTGGATCCTTACCGAGGTTACAGCTTGTTGCTATGAGCACTCTGAATTGTTCTGTGTCAAGAAGATATCAGAGTGATGACATTTACAGAATATTGCGGCTGTGCCATAACTTACTTCCTAGCGCTTATGGTTGCAAAGTCAAAGGCTCAATTAACATATCTACATAGTGCTGAATATTGTTTTTAAACCCTATAAAAAAGAAATACAGTCTTGCCATAAATCATCTGTCGTCTGCTAAATACCATTGCAATAAAAGTATGCTATATTTCTATATTAAGAGATGGATCAACATGTCAGGATCAACACATTTTAATTTTGGGCTAGTCCCGGAGACTAACAGCCTGAGGGCTGCGTAATAATTCACTGTCAGTGGCTGGTTATCACTGCAAACACAAAGACACAATCTCTTGTGATCCATAGCTTGAGGCGCGAAAAGACGCTTCTGCCAATAGACAAAGCGCTGATGTTCCCTGAAGACACGTTTGCTCGGAAAAAGAACTAATTGGGAGCAGTCTTCACTTCTCCAAGTGTTCTCCTCCAGAAAGAATATTTGTGAATTCAATATTCGAGCCATGTATTTTTAATGCATACAATTTTTTCATACTCAATTAGTCTGTTTAATTAAAGAGAACAGACAAACTAAGCCGCAACTTATAAGCCAGAAGCAAAGTGAAACTCAAATTGCTCCACAAGTCCTTGTTCAAGATAAAATTAACTAATGAAAATAAACAGATAAAGAGCGTCCCCAAGCAGTTTCCACAATCTTACACAATGGAGACCAGGTTACTGTTGCCCAATTAAAGCTGATTAACTGGAAGCTTGGAATGAGAGAAGAATAAAGAATGTTATGGTCTGGAATCTATTTCTTCAATGTGATACTGCTTTTTTTGTTATCAAAGCCATGTTTTGAAAAAGTGATGTCCACAAGTGGTAACTGGCTTGAATTTTGCGCTTTGCTGTATAAATTCATTTTAAATAGATTATTAAATCTAAATATTTAATGTTCATTGGTAAAAAACAAACAAACAAGAGTTTATTGATATGTTGGCCCAATTTTACTAATTCAACTGCAAAAGTATGACTTGGACCTAATTTATTATGAGTTTTAGATACTTTTACACACTCTTCTGCTGGATATGCAAAAGGGATGTGGCTTTGGTTTGAAGGGAGTGTGGCCTGTAGGCACTAAAATTTGGCACAGGAGTCTGCTTTCATTTAAGCCAATTCATTGTTTTCTTGTTTTGTTTTTGCATTACCTATTTTTAGTAAATACTTTACCAATAAAAAAACAAAAGAAATAGAAAAAAACAACCTAAAGGTAAATAAAGGCAACAGTACCCATGCACTTAATTATGGTCAACAGCATATTTATCTTCCATGTTTTGAATCGAGTTAAGTTTCACAGCCTACTTTCCCGAAGGAGGGACAGTACTCTTCAAATCCTCTTTAAATTACTTCAGCCCCATTTGACGACCTCCTAAATCTCCAGCCCCTCATCTTTGGCCCATCCGTTTCATCTGTACAATAGTCCCATCCATAACATGGCATCAAGTGGGGGGGAATTTAAAATAAAACCTCATTCAGCCCTCTCCACAGTACCTGCACTTGTTTCTAGCATGCAGTGTGTTTCTATTGTACGTCCAGGGCCGCTCACAGGTGTTCAGAGCGGGGCCACGCTCTGAACCGCCGTGGTCCCGGGTGCCGCATGTAGCCCGGGACCGCGGCTATTAGCGGGCACGGTCCGATCGCCGTGCCGGCTAATTAGATAATCGGATGCATGTGTCAAAGATGACAACTGCATCCGATTACCTGATGCAGAGAATCCCAACGCCCCCCCCCCCTCGGAACGTTGTCCCGGAGGAGCAATCTCCGTGTCTGTTACCTGCCGGGGTCTCCGCCAAAATGGCGCTGATCCCGGCCCAGCATTCGGTTGCTTCCGGCTGCAGCTTGCTTTGGGAGTTCCCGGCTGGATGTCCTACTCAGCTAATCAGTGCACTGCAGGTAATGTATGTACCGGCTGGCGGGGGTTAAGGGGGCTGTTACTTGCATTCTCGCAACGGGATGTCAATCCTGCTGCAAGTATTTATTCTCATTGAAAATGACAGGCAAGAGATCCACAGCGGGTTTTGCGTGAAATCCTGTGGGTTTATATTCTAAGTAATTGTTCTACAACAGATTATTGTGCTTCTACCGAGTAAAGCACGTGACTACACGTGAACGACACCAGAAGCAGTTGGCTTCATAGAGTGTGTATCGGTTTTGCTGTTGAATTACTGCAGCTCAGCTCCCACTTAAGTCTTGTCTTGTTGCCTCTCCTTAGGCCCCGTTCACACGTAAAACTGGCAGAATTCCTCCAGCCTCGGTGTCATAATGGCTTTTTATGGAAGGCTTACACGCCTTCTGTCTCCGCGCCTCTCCGCTCTGAAGAATTGACATGTCAGTTCTTCCACGTGGAGAGAGGAGACACGCAAGCCTTCTATAGACAGCAAGTATGACACAGAGTCTGGCGGAATTCCGCAAGTTTTACTCTGTGTAAACGGATCCTAAGGAGAGGCAACAAGACAAGACTTCAATGGGAGCTAAGTGGCAAAAGTTTTGCAAGTTTTACTGCGTGTGAACGGAGACTTTTACAGTGCGCCTCCCACTACTGTTGCTTTTTACATGCATTGGTTCACAACAAAAATAACAGTATTGCCTTTAGAAACCAGTTAGATCAATTTTCAACTTTGCCCTAAAGAAATAAATCTTGAATACCATTGGTTGTCATATGCAGCACTGCCACTTTTTTGTTAAAACTTTTTTTATCCATGAGCCCCATGGTGTTTTAATCGCTTGAATCAGTGCACATCTCTACAGGAAGCAATGAACAAATAACTGAAAATATGCTTTAATGATTGCTGTATAAGTGATGAAAATTTTAATCAAATTCAAATGAAAGGGAAATTACATTAGAGCTGATAAGTTTTATATATATTTAACTAAAAGCACTATATTAGTAATAGAAGTCAGTGGAGCCAATTCATCAACTAAATGTCTCACTAATGTAGGTAATGCTTTGGTATATTCTTTACTCAAAAAAATTACTATCGAAGTGCACAGGGAAAGGTTCCTATTGAGCACAAAAAAACCCTTGTTCATCTACTTAGAATTAGAATGATGTAATTAGAATTAGGCTGGTTCAAAGGTGGTACAAAAATTTGGTGAGGCCTTTGTAACATCTGTGATAAAAAATGTTGCATACAGAAAATGTGAAAAAAAGAGTCTGAAAAAGTTCAAATTAAAGGACAACTCAGATGCTAAAAAAAAAGAGACAACTCATATATTTTATACTTATCATTCCTCCTGAGTTGATCGCTGTTTGAATTTCCCATCCGCCATGGTCCCTGTCAACTCTGGTCTGCATTTTCAGTTCTCCCTCACTTCCAGGTTATTCTGCACTGAATGGGAAAAAAGGCTACTGGTGCACCTGCATACTGGCAGCTTTTTCATTGGCTGGACCGCATCACATACCTTCCAGCTTGCTCAGCAAATCAGGGCTGAGCAAGCGGAAAGCCATGTGATGCGGTCCAGCCAGTAAAACAGCTGCTGGTGTGCATGTGTATCAGTAGCCTTTCCCGTTAATTCAAGCTGAAGAGGAGGAAGATCAGTTGGCCTATTAACACACATTACAAAGTCATATAACTTTGTAATATATGTTAATTAAGGGGAGGAAATGCCAGAATTCCCCTTTAAAAGAAAAGTCTGGCAAAAATGTTTATTAAAGTTTTGTATTGCCCCCCAAAAGTTATACAGATTTTTAATATACACTTATTACGGGAAATGCAGATAAAGGAAATGTAAGTTTATGATCTAAGTTTTCTACTATATCCTCCCCTACAGATGGCAATATGGCTTGTAAGGTTGAGGGTATGGACTTGTTAAAGGAGAAGTCTGGCAAAAAGTTTTAGTACTGTATTGTCCTCCAAAAGTTATACAAATCACCAATACACACTTATTACGGGAAACGCTTATAAAGTGCTTTTTTTCCCTGCACTTACTACTGCATCAAGGCTTCACTTCCTGGATAACATGGTGATGTCACGACCCGACTCCCAGAGCTGTGCAGGCTGTGGCTGCTGGAGAGGATGATGGCAGGGGGACACTGAGGGACACAGGGCACTGGAGGGACACTGAGCATCCCTCTGCCATCATCCTCTCCAGCAGCCACAGCCTGCACAGCTGTGAGAGTCGAGTCGTGACATCACCATTTTATCCAGGAAGTAAAGCCTTGATGCAGTAGTAAATGCAGGGAAAAAAGCACTTTATGTGTATTTCCCGTAATAAGTGTATATTGGTGATTTGTATAACTTTTGGGGGGGCAATACAATACTTTAATAAAAATATTCGCTAGACATCTCCTTTAACCCCTAGACGACCCTGGGGATACCTGTACGTCCAGGGCCACCTATGGATGTTCAGAGTGGGGCCGCGCTCTGAACCGCTGCGGTCCTGGGTGCTGCATGTAGCCCGGGACCGCGGCTATTAGCGGGCATGGTCCGATCGCCGTGCCCGCTAATTAAGTAATCGGATGCAGCTGTCAAAGTTGACAGCTGCATCCGATTACCTTATGCAGCCCTTCCCTGGTGTCTAGTTGTTTATATGTCTAAGGAGATAGGCTCACTGGCTTCATTGCAGGTCTTGGGACCATGAATACCGTCCATGGTTTTGGTTTGGGCAGTTTTTAAATGTTTTTTAATGTGATTTTAGATAGCTTTCTCTGTATATGGTAGTTTTTGAATAATGTTTTTGTAGGCTGTAAATGATCATTTTTTATCGCTGAAATTATAAACACACCTCCATATTTTCTCCTAAAAAGGTAGTGTGAAATACCATAAGAGTGGAAATGTTCTCTAAGGTTTCTTCTCTGTAAATTCCCGTTAGCCAAGCCCCTTTCCACCTAAAGGCCAGTTCACACGGAGTAAAAAAGGCAGAAATCAGCGACGGAACTCTCCACCGCAGAATCCCGCCATACTCCGTGTTATACTTGCTGTCTATGCTCTCTCCTTTGTTGTAGAATTCCACCTCTTTTACTCCAAGTGAACTGGCCCTAAGTCACATGCATAACCAGTAGTCTCACCACATGTACGTCATGCATAAAGCTGCGGCTGCCTGATTATTCAGCTTTAGGGTATCTTCACATGGATTTCACGCTACGCTTTTCACAATGAGATCATGGAAACATAGAAGATTGTCGGCAGAAAAAGACCGCCTGGTCCATCTAGTCTGCCCTTTTTAAGTAATTACTTTCTTATTATCTTAGGATAGACATATGTTTATCCCAGGGATATTTACATTCTGTTATTGTAGAGTTATTAACCACATCTGCTGGAAGTTTGTTCCAAGCATCTACTACTCTTTCAGTGAGCTAATATTTTCTCACATTGCTTCTCATCTTTCCCCCAGATAACCTATCACTGTGTCCTCTAGTTCTTGATTTTTTTTTTTTCTAAAAACACTTCCCTCCTGAACCATATTTATTCCTTTAACATACTTAAAGGTTTAAATCATGTCCCCCCTTTCCCTTCTTTCCTCCAGACTATACAGATTCAAATCCGTAAGTCTTTCCTGATATGGTTTATGCCTGACACCCTCTACCAATTTTGTAGCCTGTCTTTGGACCTGCTCTAATTTATAAATATACTTTTTTTTAGGTGAGGTCTATATATTACCCTTAAATGGGTTGTGTGGGGAGCAGAATATGGCTTAAGCCTTGCACTCCACAAGTCTAACTTCCTGTTTTCCCAGTTCTCATCTGTCTTCCTAGATTTTGTAAGTTCCAATCATCACATGTAGGTGAAACCACGCTGATACGCAATGTCCAGAAGCTGCATTATGCCACCGATGTTACAACATTATCCTACAGCTATTGTTCATCATGGGCAGGTGTGATTTCACCTGGAAGCTATGATTGGACCCTACACCTGCCCCCTGCCATCCCACAAGGTATAAGTGAATTGACATGGGAGTTGGGGAGGAGAAGGCTTGAGCTATCTTCTGCTCCCTGCACAACAAATTAACTGGTATGATGTCCTGGGATTCACAAATAGGATACAAGATTACTGTACAGTCATGGCCAAAAGTTTTGAGAATGATACAAATATTAATTTTTACAAAGTCTACTGCTTCAGTTTTTTAAATGGCAATTTGCATATACTTCAGAATGTTATAAAGAGTGCTCAGCTTAACAACAATTACTTGCAAAGTATTTGCCTAGAAAATGAACTTTATCCCCAAAAACACATTTCAACATCATTGAAGCCCTGACTTAAAAGGACCAGATAACATTGTTTCAGTGATTGCTCCATTAACACAGGTGTGGGTGTTGATAATGACAGGGCTGGAGATCAATCTGTCATGATTAAGTAAGAATGACACCACTGGACACTTTAAAGGGAGGCTGGTGCTTGGCATCATTGTTTCTCTTATGTTAACCATAGTTATCTCTAAAGAAACACGTACAGTCATCATTGCACTGCACAAAAATGGCCTAACAGGGAAGAGAATCGAAGCTAGAAAGATTGAACCTCAGTCAACAATCTATCGCATCATCAAGAACTTCAAGGAGAGAGGTTCCATTGTTGCCAAAAAGGCTCCAGGGCGTCCAAGAAAGACCAGCAAGCGCCAGGACCGTCTTTTAAAAGTGTTTCAGCTGCGGGATCGGGCTACCAGCAGTGCAGAACTTGGTCTTGGTCTCAAGGAGGGCAGCAAAGAAGCCACTTCTCTCCAGAAAAAACATCAGGGACAAACTGATATTCTGCAAAAGATACAGGGAGTGGACTGCTGAGGACTGGGGTAAAGCCATTTTCTCTGATGAATCCCCTTTCCGATTGTTTGGGACATCTGGAAAACAGCTTATTCGGAGAAGAGCCCTACCACCAGTCTTGTCTCATGCCAAAAGTATCCTGAAACTATTCATGTGTGGGGTTGCTTCTCAACCAAGGGAATCGGCTCTCTCACAGTCTTGCCTAAAAACACAGCCATGAATAAAGAATGATACCAGAATGTCCTCCAAGAGCAACTTCTTCCAACCGTCCAAGAGCAGTTTGTCGATCAACAATGCTTTTTCCAGCATGATGGAGCACCTTGCCATAAAGCAAAGGTGATAACTAAATGGCTCAGGGAACAAAACATAGAGATTGTGGGTCCATGGCCTGGAAACTTCCCAGATCTTAATCCCATTGAGAACTTGTGGTCAATCATCAAGAGACGGGTGGACAAACAAAAACCAACAAATTTTGACAAAATGCAAGCATTGAATGTGCAAGAATGGACTGCTATCAGTCAGGATTTGGTCCAGAAGTTGATTGAGAGCATTCCAGGGAGAATTGCAGAGGTCCTGAAGAAAACGGGTCAACAGTGCAAATACTGACTTTCTGCATTAACTCATTCTACTGTCAATATAAGTTTTTGTTACTCATAATATGATTGCAATTATATTTCTGTATGTGATAAAAACATCTGAAAAACACACATAAAAACCAGAGGGCAGCAGATAATGTGAAAATATAATATTTGTGTCATTCTCAAAACTTTTGTCTATGACTGTACAAGAATGCAAAACTGTCACTAGGCAATAATTATTATTTATATATGTATTTTTTCTTGAAGGGACTCTGTTAGCTCATTTTCACCATATAGTTACAGACACTGATAATAAGAAATGTAAAACAGAGATACCAGTGCCACAGTACAAGTGTCCAGCTGTGACTGAGCCTTTCAAACACCACAGCCTTACGTGCCTCCTTGCCCGGCCCTTTACTATGATTCTTAAAGGGGTTATACAGCGCTACATAAACATGGCCACTTTTCCCCCTCTCTTGTCTTCAGATTGGGTAAAGTTTCAAACTCAGTTCCATTGAAGTAAATGGAGCTTAATTGCAAAACATCTTAATTGACGAGACAAGAGACGGGGGAAAGTGGCCATGTTATTGTAGCGCTTGATAACTCCTTTAAGTAACTTTATTGGGCTTCGCTTCCAGCACCAAGCCTTGCCCAGAGCTGGGGCTTCAGCATCCAAAGACTTGTGATTGTTTCCATATGACGTGCCCTGTTATTTGGGGACTGTACTGTAGCAGTGTTTGGATGCCGTCTGCCATTGTTTGATCATAGAAATAAGACAATCTGATGAAGGGAGATGCAACTCCCAAAACGCGTAATTGCTTATTTTATGTACATTTTTACTGATTTTATTCAATAAATCAGCCATTTTATGTTTTATACTCTACTCGTTGCCAAGGAATTTTTGGCAGCGCCAGGATACCTACCCAGGTACTTTTTTCTTCTGTCTACTGCATTGTTTGATCATGGTGGTAATTTTGTAACCAGGATTTTATCTCAAAACATTAGTGCTATTATTCATGTACTGTATAATGATATTATGTGGAACCCATTTGGATTTATTTTTGTACAGTGATGATATAGACCAGCGCTTCTCAAACTTTTTCTACTGGAGCCTCACCCAACAAACCAAGGCAATGCCTGGGCCTCACCAGACTGACCAAGAGGGTGCCTGGGCCTCACTATCTGTAGTAAAAGTCCATTTAAAAGCTGAAAATAATGCTAGAGCTACCATTCACCCGTCTCCCAAGCTCTATGTACTAATAAAGCGAGTACAAAATAATAGTTACTTTTGTGAAAACTGCCTCCCCATCTGGGCCTCACCAACAACTAGGGACGCCTCACTGGTAAGGCCCGCCTCACAGTTTGAGAAGAACTGATATAGACGCTGTAGATTAGTACTGCAATACGAGTACATGTTGGACAACTTCTAATGATTGGAAGGAGGACAATTTTTTTTTTAGAATGTAATAGTTTTTTTTTTATAGCCCTCCTCTTGTCAATCATATGGAGCCTGTCTGAGAATCCATGAATGTATATTGGGTTTTTATTAATAATGATGTGCCATTATCTGCTTTTAATCTATGTTTAGCATTTGTGTTCAGCACATTGACTTACATAGAAATGTACAGCAAACAGCAAACTGCTCTTCGGCTATTTTAATCGGCAGTTTAGGTGGCAAAGAATGAATGAGCACTTGCAGTTCATTTAACTTGATTGCATTTCCTATTTACTTTATTCAGCAACTTAGTATCATGAAGGAGTTTACCATCTGGCAGTGCGACTATTATAAAAATGAAATGCATCTTAAATGTGATAAACAGCTCAAGAAAACACACAATTGGGCTTAATAAAGATTTGCTATTGAATTGCAGATGAAGGAGTTTGACCTAGTACTTTCTGATTTGTTTTTAAATGTGTGAACATTAAATACATAGGCTGAGATCAGGCAAAGGCTAAATTCCGGGCTTTGTATTTTTTCCTATGATAGAGCTCCTGGTTGTATCGTATTTCAGTAGGCTCATATGATAACGTGCAGATTTATGCACATTGTTAACTGGAGAGGGCTCAAAGCATTTATCATAGACCATTGTGAAAGGGTAATACAAGAATAATATACTGTATTATAAGAGAAGGTCAATTCAGGGTTGATACGCTATTGCAGTAAAATCAGAGATTGAAAGCGCCAGGAATGAGGAATTCTATTGAAAGAAAATTTTGTTTGCAGCCATACGGCACTTATTGGTTAAGTTGGCTTTGTAATATGTGTGTATGCATATCAAAATTGTATTGACTGTGTAATATAAAAATGGACTCCATTTCAGCTTTTGCTTTGACCAGAACTTATCTTCCTCCGCTCATAATAATACCAAGGGTTTGATATTCATATCATGGGGTCTCTAATTCCACAGCTACTGTAGATTACTAGATGTGGTGTCAAAGAAGTTGGCATCATTTTGGCATCAATATTTTTTGTATATAGGCTAACAACATACAGCCATTTTTTACCTATAGTATCCAGTGCACTATGCACATGTTTAAGACTAGAAGTAAAAAAAAAAAAAAAAAACTCTCCTAATATGTCATGTGACTTTAGTATCTATATTTTGCTAATTATTGAAACTCATTCATGCTTTAGTGGTGGACGCAAGTTTAGTTTATTTGGGTCTGATGGGAAACATTATGTTTGTCAACAAACTGGTAAAAGACTGAATGCAAAGTATGTAAAGAAGTCAGTCAAAGGTGGAGGAGGAAGTGTCATGGTTTGGTCAATGTTTTCTGCAGCAGGAGTTGGACCTCTCATACAGCTAAACTGCAGAATAAATGCAAGTGTGAATCAGAACCATCTTCACCAACACAGGGTTTCTTTCTTGCATTTATCACTCAGTCATCCAGCAATTTTCATGCCGGACAAGACCCCCTGTCACACAGCAAAACAGGCAAAGCAGTTTCTTAAAACTGAAAACATTGAAACATGAAATGACCAGTCAACTCACAACAGTCTCAGAACAGTGGATGAGACTGGAAGAAGAGTGGCCCAAAATCACTGCAGAGCAGAACAAGAGACTAATGGTGTCCTGTGGCTGCAGATGTGCTGAAGTCATTCAAAGTAAATGCCTGTACACGTCCTACTAATTGGTGACTGTTATAACTTTTCTCTGCTACAGTCTTCTCTGCTGCTCTCTAATTATGATCATTATATTTTTTTGCAATGTTAATATACACTAGTTATTTTTAGAGATGAGCGATTTTGCCGAAGTTCAGGTTCATATGAACCTGAGCTATCCGCTTCTGCTTCCCGCTTTCTGCAGCCTCCGTAAGCAGGGTGGATACAGCGTAAGGACCGCCTGGAAAACTGGGATACAGCCAATGCCAATGTCTGTATCCCAGTTTTCCAGGCGGTCCTTACGCTGTATCCACCCTGTTTATGGAGGCTGCAGACAGCAGGAATCAAAAGCGGATAGTTCAGGTTCATACGAACCCGGATTTCAGCAAATTCGCTCAACTCTAGTTATTTTGTAAAACACTGTTCTAGTGGCAAGGTGTTCCCCTTAAAAAATAGCATTTAAATTGCCAGTGTATGTAATATATATATAATTTCATTAACACTTAAAGAACACAATATAATTCCAAGTAAATCAATCTTCTGTGAAAGCAAACTGTCCACTTAGGAACTAATTGACAGTCAATTTCACATGCAATTAGCAAGACACACTCAATAAAGGAGAGGTTCTGCCAGTGGGGACCAGAGACCACTTCTCAGTACCTATGCTTTCTGGGTGATGTTGTTCACACTTGTGGTAGCATGGAATCTACAACCCACAAAAGTGGCTCAGGTAGCGCAGCTCATCCAGGATGGCACCTCAATGCGTGCTGTGGCAAGAAGGTTTGTCCAGAGGCTGGAGGCGCTACCAGCAGACAGGCCAGTACACCAGGAGACATTGAGGAGGATGTAGGAAGGCAACAACCCAGCAGCAGGACCGCTACCTCCGCCTTTGTGCAGGGGGGAACAGGAGGAACGCTGCCAGAGCCCTGCAAAATGACCTCCAGCAGGCAACAAATGTGCATGTGTCTTCACAAACGGTTAGAAACAAACTCCATGAGGGCCAGAGGTCCACAGACAGTGGTTGTGCTCACAGCCCAACACCATGCTGGATGCTTGTCTCTTGCCAGAGAACACCAGGATTAGCAAATTCACCACTGGTGCCCTGTACTTTCACAGTTGAAAGCAGGTTCACACTGAGCACATGTGACAGACGAGACAGAGTGTGGAGATGCCATGGATCAGGTGCCTGCAACATCCTTCAGCATGACCAGTTTGGCAATGGATCAGTAATAGTGTGGGGTGGCATTTCTTTGGAGGGCCCCACAGCCCTCCATGTGCTCGCCAGAGGTAGCCTAACTGACATAAGGTACCGTGATGAGACCCCTTGTGTGACCATATGTTGATGCGGTTGGCCCTGGGTTCCTCCTAATGCATCCTCCTAATACTAGACCTCATGTGGCTGCAGTGTGTCAGCAGTTCCTGCAAGATGAAGGCATTGAAGCTATGGACTGGCTCGACTCTTCCCCAGACCTTAATTCTTTTGAGCACATCTGGGACACATGTGTCGCTCCATCCACCAAAGTCACGTTACACCACAGACTGTCCAGGAGTTGGAGAATGCTTTAGTCCAGGTCTGGGAGGAGATCTTTCCATCTGCCACCTCATCAGGATCATGTCCAGGCTTTGTAGGGAGGTCAGACAGGAATGTGGAGGCCACACACAATACTGAGCCTCATTTAGACTTGTTTTAAGGACATTACATCAAAGTTGGATCAGCCTGTAGTGTGTTTTTCCACTTTAGTTTTGTGTGTGACCCCAATTCCAGGCCTCCATTGGTTAATAAATTTGATTTCCATTGATGATTTTTGTGTGATTTTGTTGTCAGCACATTCAACTTTGTCCAAAACAAAGTATTCAATGAGCATATTTCATTCATTCAGATCTAGGATGTGTTATTTGAGTGTTATTTTTTGAGCAATATATATATATATATATATATATATATATATATATATATATATATACAGTGCCTACAAGTAGTATTCAACCCCCTGCAGATTTAGCAGGTTTACACATTCAGAATTAACTTGGCATTGTGACATTTGGACTGTAGATCAACCTGGAAGTGTGAAATGCACTGCAGCAAAAAAGAATGTTATTTCTTTGTTTATTGTTTTTTAAAATTGAGAAAAGTTGATTCAGAGGGTCACTTATTATTCAACCCCTCAAACCACCATAATTCTTTTTCGTTCCCCTAAAGTATTAAGAAGTAGTTCAGGCACAAAGAACGACAAAGAATGAGCTTCACAAGTTTGGATTAATTATCTGTTTTTCCCGCCTTTTCTGACTATTTAAGACCCTCCCCAAACTTGTGAACAGCACTCATACATGGTCAACATGGGAAAGACAAAGGAGCATTCCAAGGCCATCAGAGACAAGATTGTGGAGGGTCACAAGGCTGGCAAGGGGTACAAAACCCTTTCCAAGGAGTTGGGCCTACCTATCTCCACTGTTGGGAGCATCATCCGGAAGTGGAAGGCTTATGGAACTACTGTTAGCCTTCAACGGCCTGGACAGCCTTTGAAAGTTTCCTCCCGTGCCGAGGCCAGGCTTGTCCGAAGAGTCAAGACTGACCCAAGGACAACAGGAAGGAGCTCCGGGAAGATCTCATGGCAGTGGGGACATGGGTTTCAGTCAATACCATAAGTAACGTACTTCACCGCATTGGTCTCCATTCCAGACGAGCCCGTAAGGTACCGTTACTTTCAAAGCATCATGTCAAGGCTCGTCTACAGTTTGCTTATGATCACTTGGAGGACTTGAGACAGACTGGTTCAAGGTTCTCTGGTCTGATGAGACCAAGATCGAGATCTTTGGTGCCAACCACACACGTGACGTTTAGCGACTGGATGGCACTGCATACGACCCCAAGAGTACCATCCCTACAGTCAAGCATGGTGGTGGCAGCATCATGTTGTGGGGCTGCTTCTCAGCCAAGGGGCCTGGCCATCTGGTCCGCATCCATGGGAAGATGGATAGCACGGCCTACCTGGAGATTTTGGCCAAGAACCTCCGCTCCTCCATCAAGAATCTTAAGATGGGTAGTCATTTCATCTTCCAACAAGACAATGACCCAAAGCACACAGCCAAGAAAACCAAGGCCTGGTTCAAGAGGGAAAAAATCAAGATGTTGCAGTGGCCTAGTCAGTCTCCTGACCTTAACCCAATTGAAAACTTGTGGAAGGTGCTCAAGATTAAAGTCCACATGAGACACCCAAAGAACCTAGATAACTTGGAGAAGATCTGCATGGAGGAGTGGGCCAAGATAACTCCAGAGACCTGTGCCGGCCTGATCAGGTCTTATAAAAGACAATTATTAGCTGTAATTGCAAGCAAGGGATTTTCCACAAAATATTAAACCTAGGGGTTGAATAATAATTGACCCACACTTTTATGTTTAAAATTTATTATAATTTAACTGAGCAACGTAACTTTTTGGTTTGTAATATTCATGCATCTGTTAATAAATCCTGCTCTTGTTTGAAGTTTGAAGGCTCTAACTTATTTGCAACTTATCAAACCTGCTAAATCTGCAGGGGGTTGAATACTACTTGTGACACTATATATATATATATATATATATATATATATATATATATATATATCCACTATATCAGTCTGACCATTGTTTTAGAGTTAATCTCATACAATACAATATATCCGTGTGTGCAAAAATGTTCACTTATTTCATCCAAGTGCTCAAACAGTTCTTTGACTTCCACTTGTCACTTTATGAACTTTTTCTCACAATTTGCAACTGGAGCATATAATATTACAAATTACAAATATTTAAATTGTAATATTGTATGCTCCAGTTGCAAATTGTGAGAAACTAGAATGGTGGTTAGTAACCTAGACAAATGAATGTAATGCAAAAAAAAAAAAAAAGCTTAAAGGAGAAGTCTGGCAAAATTTTTTATTAAAGTATTGTGTTGCCGCCCAAAAGTTATACAATTTACCAAAATACACTTCTTACGGGAAATGCTTATAATGCTTTTCCTTGCACTTACTACTGCATCAAGGCTTTACTTCCTGGATAAAATTGGTGATGTCATGACCCGACTCCCAGAGCTGTGCGGGCTGTGGCTGCTGGAGAGGATGATGGCAGAGGGATGCTCAGTGTCCCTCCAGTACCCTGTGTCCCTCAGTGTCCCTCTGCCATCATCCTCTCCAGCAGCCACAGCCCGCACAGCTCTGGGAGTCGGGTCATGTCATCACCGTGTTATCCAGGAAGTGAAGTCTTGATGCAGTAGTAAGTGCAGGGAAAAAAGCTATGTATACGCATTTACCATAATAAGTGTATATTGGTGATTAGTATAACTTTTGGGGGGGCAATACAATACTTTAATAAAAATTTTCTCTAGACTTCTCCTTTAACTATATTTGTTGAGATAGAAATACCCCTTTAACCACTTAACAACCTCTCACTGTCTTCACATATTGTAATTCTGTGTGTCCATAATGACCTGAAAAATTAGTTTAGTTAATGGGATCTGCTATAATATAAAGAATCTACAGAAAAAAAAGGTATGTAAATTACAACATAATTGATATGTACCGGCAAACTATATAAAAGAGTGCAATTTCTGCTACATAAAACAAGGCCTTTTTAGGCTTCTTAATTAAGTGGTTTTCTGGGAGTTTTTATTGATGTCCTATTTATAGGAAAGACATCAATATCTGATTGTTCTGGATGTCTGTATCAAACCCCCGCCAATCAGCTGTTTGCCAGAGCCATGTGTTTGAAAAGATCAAAGCAAGGAGCTCTGTAGATTGTGTAGTGGCCTTTCCGCAGCTTAGCCCCCATTTATTTCAATAGGAGCTGTACTTCAGAAACCCGGCACTGCCTATACCTTTAGAAATAACTTTTGTTTCCTTAGCAGTAAGTGGCTATTGTTGTTTCAGGTAGGTCGCATCTTTCAGAACTGTTTTGTCTTTGCCGAAGGCTTAATATTTTGACCTACACTCAGCTATTGACACATGGGTGAGCAGGGGCATTACTGTAGTTTCCTGCATATAAGACTTCTTTTTAACCCAGGAAAATCTTCTCAAAAGTCAGGGGTCATCTTATATGCCAGATGTGATCTTATAGGGCGGGTGCTGAAAAAGTTAGGAACCGGACTGGAGAATCTGCAGTCACCATATGTGGTGGTGGGAGATCAAAAACAGCTGGATCCCCGCTATATGCTGCGATTGTATGAAGGGCAAAGCAAACTGCAGGTATCTGGGGTATGGAAAAAAGAGATAGTGGCGCTGTGCCCAAAAAAACACACCTCTTTTACCCGTCTGGCCTGTCCTTGTATCCTACCCGTATTACTGTACCTCTTTCTCTACCTCTCAGATCTCGCTGATGTTTTTTATTAATTTTTATTTGCTGTGTGTTGGAAGAGGGGTAGTCTTATATGCCGAGTATATCCTAAACTCTATATTTTAACTTGAAAAATTGGGGGTTGTCTAACGCACCCATTCATCTTATACGTGAGAAAATACGGTACTACTACAGGACGCAGTCCATGAGCAATATGGATGTTTTCTTTATTGCAAATATTTATTTTAATCAGCTTGTGTTAAATTTACACCCACCTCACAAATGTTCTCTCTTTTTAATGTGGAACAAAAATCACATGCGATATCTTTAAGATATGCAGAACTCAAACACGCTTCCACACAGCAGGCGGCCACAAAGGGTCCTGTGGAGGTCCCGTCCATTCCATCCCATTCTCCCATCTTCTTAAGAAATGTAAAATAAAAAGCGAATGTTCTCTTGTCTGATAGATGGTAGGGGAGTGGATCTTTCCTGCCTAATCATAGATTTCTTTAGTAATGTATTCATTATGTCTGCTTAGTAGGAAGCAGTATAACTTCCTGTGTGAATATCATTTCATACTCCTTTTTACATATAATATGTAGTAGATCTGTATTGAATACATGTCTTTAGTGTTTTTATGAATGTGACCAGGCATCTTTGACAGGTGATATATAGCTGCATCCTTTGTTTTAATATTCAAGATATCTATTATCATGATAAATATTATAGAAGCCGATGGTTACTTTCTTTTCCCGTATCTCACCAACGTTCCAGTTCAATTTTGGTCATATGTACTATAGTAACTAGCATCTTTAGATAATAGAAGCTGCATCCTTGAGTATTGTGGATTCTGTTTATGTTAGAAACCACAAGACTTGGCGCCCAACAGATCATTGGCTTATGATAGGAACTGTTAGGATTTCACTGCATTTATGTCTATTCCCCCCGGGCAAATATGACAGCTTCATAATGGAGGTTCTGTAGCCTCCATAACAAATGTGAGCCATACCTAAGTCAAATAAAATATATTATTGTATTTCTATTGTGCGGAAGTCTCAAAATATGAAATAAATACTCAGCATGGCAACAATATGTAAAATATTCAAAACTGTATTATCTTGGTGGTTGATCAACTTTATTTATAAATGGAGTTGTGGCTCGTGACCATTTCCCTGTGGACAGGCTGAGTTATTGGAAAACTTCCTAGGATAATCATAAATTACAACTTGTCTATTTGGTAATGGACTGCATTAATGAGCAAGCTGAACATGCAAAATAGAACTTGGTGGTTTGGCTAGAAATTTAAACTAAGACCTGTCTGAGCATGAGTGCTAGAGCTATTGCCTTGATGAAGGCAGGTAATTTGTAAATGAAGACTAAATGAATAGTTATGTATTTAATGCCTCCATAATGACTATGTGGAATACAAATTGAAAGTCTTGCTGCTTGTCCCATCCAATTAAGATCATAACTCATGAATATTAGTGTATAATAAGCTGAGCAGAGCTTCACTTGGGCACAGCTGTGGAACTCAAAACAGCCAAAAATTGATCCTGCTTGTCTAAAACTAAGACTTATTGATAAACTACAAAATATATTTATGCATTTTTAATACTATTCAAAAGTTTGGACACATTTTAATTCCATGGTTTTGATTTTTTTATTTCTACATTATATATTTATATTGAAGGTAAAAGCTCTGAATGATTACATATAAAATTAAGTAGTAAATAAAAAAGTGTTAAACACAAAATGTTTTAGATTTTAGATTCCTCAAAGTAGCCGACTTTGATGTCAGCTCTGCACACTCTTAGCAATCCCTCAATCATCTTTATAAGGTAGTCACCTAGAATGGTTTTCAATGAATTTGTATGCCTTGTGAAGAGTTATTTCTTGGGATTTTTCTTCCTTCATTATGTGTTGTACACCATTGAATAAAGTGTTAGGCCCTTTTAAACTACTGTTATATAGTGATGAGCAAAGTTACCAAACATTTGGCTTCATCCAAACCTGAATACTTGGCATTTAAATCCAGGTGACTGGAGAAGTTGGATGCATTCCTAGGGCTGCCATGAAGACATTAATACAGCCTATGACTGTATCCATGTTTTTCAGGACTCCCTAGGGCTACATCCAACTTCTCCAGCTACTGGGATTCAAATTCTGAGCACTCAAGTTCGGACAAACCTGAATGTTTGGTAAGTTTGCGCATCATTACTGTTATACTTATCCACATCATGGCAATAACCTCAAATAAGTCAAGAGAATAGACAGTACATAATTACTTTAAGATAAGAAGGTCAGGCAGTCTGGATAATTGTAAAAACTGTGAAAAGTGCAGTCGTAAAAACCATTAAACGTTAAGAGGAAACTGACTCATGAAGATGGCTATAAGAAAAGAGGAAAAATAGTTACCTCTGCTGCAAAAGGTAACTTTTTAGCGTTACCAGCCTCACAAACCACAAAGAGCACCTCAACACATCTTAAAACCAGTTGTTCAGAGGAGACTGGGAGAATCAGGCTTTTTTGAATTTCTACAAATAAACCACTACTGAGGAGCAAGAAGAGAATTGTCCAAATAAATGGACATTAGACCAATGGAAACCTGTACTTTGGTCTTATGAGTTGAAAGTTTAAAATTTTGGTTCCAATTGCTTTGAGTGAACAGTTTTTACATGTGTGATTCCCAGCATGGAACCAGGAGGTCTCATAATCTGCTTTGCTGGTGACACTGCTGGCAAACCTTACCAACATGCAGCTTTCATAGCATGCTTCTGCAACATGCTATCCTATCTGGTTTGCACATAGTGGGACCATCATTTATTTTTCAAGAGAACATTGATCCCAAACACAGCTTCTGTATTAGGACTATTTGACCAAGAAAAAGAGTGTTGGATTTCTGCCTTAGATGACATGGGTTCCACAATCAAATGACCCAAATCCGAATGAGATGGTTTGGCATACATTGTACCACTTAGTAAAGAAAAAGCAGCCAACAAGTGTGAGCACCTCTGGGAACTCCTTTAAAGCGACTCTTTACCCACAATATGACCCCCCCCCCCCCCCAAACCACTTGTACCTTCGGATAGCTGCTTTTAATCCAAGATCTGTTCTTCGGTCCGTTCGGCAGGTGATGCAGTTATTGTCCTTAAAAAATAGTTTTAAACTTGAAACCCGTGCCAAACGGGAGTAACTGTGCCCTAACTTTGCACAACCTCTCTGTCCCTCCTCCCCACCCTCTTCATCATTAGAAATGCCTCAGGCAGATTGCCTCCTATTCCCCACCTGTGGCAGCCCGCCACATGGGCTGGATCGTTAAGGACCTGTGCAATGTTCAGCATGGAGAAAATGTTTCAGTGGCATTCCTAATGATGAAGAGGGTGGGGAAGAGGGACAGAGGGATGGTGCAATGTTAGGGCACGGGGCTTCAAGTTTAAAAGTTTTTTTTTAGGACAATAACTGCATCACCTGCCGAACGGACCCCAGGACAGATCTTGGATTAAAAGAAGTTATACGAAGGTACAAGTGGTTTGGGGGGAAGGGTCAGATTGTGGGTACAGAGTCGCTTAAACTCTTGGAAAGACATTTCATGTCATGAAGATGATTGGAAGAATGTCAAAAGTGTGCAAATCTGTCTTCAAAGCAAGAAGAGGATACTATGAAGGATCTCAAATACTGTATTCTTGTTTAACACTTTTTTTTATTTTCTACATATATTAACTATGAATCTACCATGTAGAAACTAAAAATAAAACATAAAAAGACACAGAATTTTAGTCTTCAAAATGGCACCATAAAAAAGAGCAACTTGTCCCGCAAAAAAACAAACAAGCCCTTATATGGCAATGTTAATGAAAAAAAAAAGAAAGAAATGAAAGAAAAGGTCCACAATGTTTTGGTCACAAAAAGTTTAAGTAAACGCCATAGAAATGAAACCTAAAGAGAAAACCAGAATTTTTTTGTTTAACCCCCTCAAAAAGTTGGAAGACCTTTAGTACGTTATTTGTACCCCCAAAATAGTGCTGCAATAATACAAGTGGTCTTGCAATAAACAAGTACCTATTTGGTTACCTGGAGAAAAAAAAAAAAAAGTTATGGTACTCAGAATGAAGTGATGAAAAATTGGGAAAAAAAATCGCTATCTCCTCATGACCTAAAATAGCTATATCCTCCATTGGTTAAAAAGCCTTTAAGCTTTTCCAAAATATTGCACTTAGCGGTTCACCTGTCAAGAATATTTAGCAAATTTATGTAGGCCATGAGCTTGTTGCTGAAGGCAACATGTCACCGGAAGAGGCCCCTTTGGATTTGGTTACAGAATTATTACAGCAAGAAGGGCAAAATGATACTGGCTTAAAACAATAAAGATGTTTTGTGATAAAAACAATAAAAAAACATTCCTTTCTATAAAAAATTCAGTGACTATATGACTTTTTGCAGCCCATACACAACAAGATAGGAAGTATCCTCTTTTGTTCTATTGTAAATCCAGTATTCATTAGACAGAGAATATCAGCTCCCTCTTATGTATTAGCTTTCACTGTATAAATCAGTATCTGATTGTTCCTGATTAGGAGCAGAATTTTCTTTTCACAAGATTTCCTATTATCTAAAAACTGTCCAGCTGTGTGTTTGTCTTTAAATGGGAACTGTTATTAAAAAAATAAAAAAAACTTCCCTCTATTTTACAGCCGATTTCTTTTCTTTTTTTTATTATTTAGATCCTTTTTATTAAAGTTTTTTTCACATTTTAAACCACAAGAATAAAAACAAGGTAGCTGCCAGGTACAACGCCAGCAGTAAATACCATAATACACAAGAAAGAAACTAGTAAAAATAGTATACTGTACATTTCTGCTCTCTTCACATCACAGAGTTATACAAAATATATACTGATAACATTGGGCCCATCCATTCAGTACGGTGGGCACCTTTATTTTCCTAACATTCCTGTACAGTCCTTGTACCCCTCCCACCATACTCCCCTGCTTACGGAATTGGATATCTATATATCACAGTGATTCGTTATGCTAGAGAATTCAACCATATTTGTATCGGATTCTAACACAGGTCTGAAAGTATCTTACTATGTAATCCCGTAGTATCTATCCAATCCCCCCCTCCCAAATATTTTCAAACATTTTACCACATTTGCGCTTCCTATATACTCCCATTTCCAAACGTATAGTATTATTCATTTTGGCTAAGAATTCATTTACAGGTGCGGTGCTGTTGAATCTAGTGTGCTGCTATGACCTTCCTGGCTTGGTATAATATCCTTTGGATTGTTAGCTCAGTTAATTCCTTCACATTGGGCAGGTCTAATATTCCAAGGAAACACTTTCTAGGGTCAGTTGGTATAGATAGAGTATGCTTCATGTATAATGTACAATACCTCTTTCCAAAACTGTTCCAGTTCCCTACTCTCCCACATCATATGCAGTATTGTGCCTCTGATTCTCCATATCTGGGACATTCGGAAGTGTCCCGCACTCCTATCTTATGCAAGAACAATGGAGTTTTATACACAGGGACACCTTCGTGGTCATGGCGAGTATCATGTCACTGATCTTTTGTAATATCAGGCAAATCTCTCTCCCAATTTTTACATTAAGCTGATATATCAGTCCTTTAGTGGAGTCCACTTTCTTTTATATAATCCAACACCAAATGGGACTGTATGACAACAGGTGTCAGCTTTACCTGCCACTGGTAAGGGTGGCGCAGTTGCAAGGCCTATGTGATTTTTTAACATGTTTTTTAATAAATTATTTTACCAAAAATCCTACATTACTCCAGTCCTAACTCTTGGCCATTAGATGTCTCAATTCCTTACATACTGCTGTCCACTGCTCTTTGTTTGTGGAATTTTATCTTTAACAGTAGGTAGACCAAGATGGAACACAGGAAGTCAGGAGGAAGGGATAGAGGTTATCTAGAAAACAGAAGTATAAATAAGCACATGGCTAGATAGGGCCAGTCATTATAATTCTGGGCATAGCTTTCCCCCCCCCCCCCCCCCTCCATTGTCCTTTCTGGCTTTGAGATATAAACATTTTTTACCAGTATGCAAATCAGACTAAAGTATCTATGGGGCATTTCCCCACCAGATATAGAGCCCACGTAAGTCCATTCCATGCCCTCTTGCTACGCTAGGGAATGCCCCCCGGCCACCTGCATCTCATTTGCAGAGGTAAAAAAGTGGCATGTCTGGAATCCTGAGGAGAAGCCCTATTTAGCCATGTGCTTCTTTACACCCCTGTTTTCCTGCTGACAGTGCAGCATAATTAGACAAAGATAGGAAAATTCTTTGTCTTTTTTCTTGTCACTAAAAAGGTATGCCGGAAATCAAGATGACTAGCCAGCCGTATCTAGCCATGGGCTTATTTACACTCTTCTTTCCCTGCTGACAGGTCTGCTTTAAGTCAGAGCATGTTTATCAACAACTTTCCTTCCCCCCCCCCCCCCCCAATTGCCTGTGGAGTGCGTCACTGGTGCACTCATGGTAAGAGCAACAGTCAACAACAGTTGACATCAGGCTGTGACCTGAAGGTATGTCCCACTATCCCAGTAATCTGGGAGAGAGACTGCAGAAAAAGACTTTAACTATTTAAAAACGCTGTATTATGACATTCACTTTGAGCCTCAAGAAGCTCAGTTTTACAGGCAACATGGGCATCAAACTTTCATATTTTTTCTGGACTCTTTTCTATCTGCTTTTTTTAATTTTTCAAGTATTTTTCAACTCTTTTCAGCTTTTTTTTTTATTACCGTTTTTATTAGACATCAGTTGCACTAAAAGTGCAAAAAAAGCCTGATGGTATGTTCACACGTTCCCTATCCCCAGCGGATTTCAAGCTGTGAGTTCGCAGCAAAATCTGCTGCAGATACCATCACTGTCAGTGTTATTGTATTCTATACTCGCCGCGGGATTGTCATCCTATTGCGAGTATTTTAATGCCGGCCCCCTTAATCCCCTGCTGCCGGGAATATAGTTTACCTGATCCATGCTCTGGCTGCATCTGAGGCTCCCGGCGGTCCCACTGCAGAAACTGACTGGCCGGGCGGGACCTCCAGCAGCCTCTCATGCAACCGGAGCGTGGATCAGGACGTTTTTTCAACTGTTTTCAGCTTTTTTTGTTACCGTTGTTATTAGACATCAATTGCACAAAAAGTGCAACTGTGATGCACTGTGTTTTAACAACTTTCTTTCATAACCAGCATTAACTTTTTTCACTTTGTGCTACAGTAGCTTTTTTTGTGGGATTGCAACACAAAAGCCTTTGCTTCTCATGAGTCTTTGGCACCTTTTACCATTTTAATGACCCTTGTCATTGCATAGATAATTACTTACTTATTCAGAGTTAGAAAAACACAGCTACTTTCTTGCAAAAACCACACACAAACTGGAGTCATGCTGTTTTTGAAAGAAAGTAGCCATGTGTTTTTTAAGCACAAATAAGCTATTTAAAGCATTTGGGAGGGGGGGAGAGGGGGGAATTATCATGGCAAAAAGTTGTAGTTTGTGGAGGAAAAGGGCCAGATGCAAATAAATTTTAGCTCCTTGCTAGAGGGTCAGGGAAGGGGCGGAATGGGGAGTGCGCTGAATTTATAATTTTTCTTAAATGAAACTTGGCTCAGCTCAGAGCTGGCATAGGTTCCATTCCGTGCACACAGGATCTACAGTGCGCCTCTACATAAATCTGCGAAGCATCGACAAAGCAGCAACATTTTTAATCCCACCGCAAAATAAATGTCCGCCATAGACTTCAAAAACTGACTGTTTACTTGCTGCTAAAAACATCTCAACCATTGACAGGCACCACTGTTGCAAGATCATCAATATTATTTTCTTCATCTGTCAGTGGTTTTTAGTAGGGATGAGCGAATTTACAGTAGGAACAAGGCAAAGTGCTTCTCTCCTATCTATACTTCTCTCATTGGCCTGCAGGGCTTTGAAGTCTGCTCCACTCCCTGCTGCTCCTCCCCAGGTGCTGGAAAAAATATGGATCCAGTCCTGGGAAACTGGTAGAAGTTTTTTTCAGGATGGGATCCATTTTTCTCAGCACCTAAGGAGAAGCGGCAGGGAGCAGAGTAGACTTCAAGGCCCGCAGCGTGATGAGCAGAATGCTGGTAGGAGCAAAGCGCTTTGTTTCATTCCTACTGTAAATTCGCTCATCCCTAGTTTTAATGTTATGTCAGATTGGTGTCTGATTAACGTTTATGACTTTACACAGTTCCTGATTGATACAACTTTCTTGTATTTGCACTCACATATTGCCTTTCATAGACAATGAAACAAACAGCAATCATTATTTTTGTTGGTGGGGCCTAATGAAAAATGTGCACAAAAAGTGTTTTCCACTCATGTGACATTTCTGAGTTGACTCTGACCTTTTCAAACATGCAGGAGACACGAGTAATTGCAACATCACACAGTTTCCTACATCTGATGATTTCCATTGACTTGACTGCTTCATGCCACTTCTAACTGAAGAGCAATCACTCACTGATTTATTTATTTTTTTTAAGACCTCAGGTCCAGATTTATTAATTTGTGTGACACAAAATCTGTTGTCATTTGCTCCCAGTAGCCAGTCACAGCTCCGGTTTTCTAGAGCATGTTAGGATATAAAAACTGAGCTGTGATTATTACTATCAGCAAATGACGCCCTTTTTTGTTATACGTAAGCTTCTAAATCTTTGGCTAGATGTGTGTTTTTAAAAGACAGAGCACTTTATCATGAGATGCATGATGGAACTTAGTATGCATTGCAGAGCTACTGTCATCTTCATATTTGTAGTATAATTATTTCTAATCTACCTCTTCTTATACCATTTTAGGATTTACATTTTCATTGTTTCCTTCTATTAGTCTTACCCTTTGTGCTGAATTTTTAAAATTGTCAGTTTGTTTCCTGAATGCAGAATGAAGCAAGATTATAAATAGTCTTCATTAAAAATACTGTTTTATTTAGCTGCTACTGAAGTCTCTCAGAAGGATATTCTGCTCTCTTAGGTCTTTATACATTTTGTACTGATGTCACTGCTGGTGGGGTGTTCGGACATTAGTATATTGTTTGCCGTGGCCTCCCAAGACTCCACTGACATCATCATCGATAGGCGTTGGGGGTCATGGAACTTGACCCTATTGTTCTCAGAGAGATAAGGCACTGCGAGAGGTCTCTAGCTGCAGTTTATCTCTCTCCTTCCAGTAGAGAACACAGAATCATTAAGCCATGCTAAATGTTGATGTCTATGGGAGGAGTGGTGAGATAACTGTCACCTGAACAAATGTATGGCGGGTGGCGTACATAGTAGACATGTAATGTTGTGTTTACACAGAGGGATTTATCTGACAGATTTTTAAAGCCAAAGCCAGGAATGGATTTGAGAGGAGGTGAAATCTCAATCTTTCCTTTATGACTTGTTCTCTGTTCATAGTCTGTTCCTGGCTTTGCCTTCAAAAATCTGTCAGATAAATCTCTTTGTGCACCATAAGAGAGAAACTTTGAAGGACAGTTTATATAGGCTGGAGAAAAAGTGGAGCGCTCAGAAGAGTTAGTTTGATGTGGGAAAATGTGCTGACTTTGTACAAGTATAAAGAGAAAATAGAACTCAGACAACAAGCTGCAAAGGCTGTATGAGCAAAAGAAAGCAAAATTTTAATAGACAAATGAAGAAAATGTTTTTTTTCATAGGAACAAAAGGTGTCTATCGCATCTAACAGATATTTAAAGGGGTTGTCCTAGCACAGTAAAAGATATATACAATTCACTAAGAAAGGGCCAACAGCATTATTCAGATTAAAAGGGTTATCCAGTGCTACAAAAACATGGCCACTTTTCCCACCACTGTTGTCTCTAGTTCAGGTGCGGTTTGCAATTAAGCTCCATTTACTTCCATGGAACTGAGTTTTAAAACCCCACCCAAACTGGAGACAACAGTAGGGGGAAAGTGGCCATGTTTTTGTAGGCTGGATAACCCCTTTAAGCGGTGCACCTTCTCACTCTAGGGAAGTCATTACAAAACGTGCTATTGGTTTGCTATAATAGGGTGGTGCTTGCTTCCAGGAACCCAAAGTAATCAATCAATGCATCAATAGATTTCAAAAGAGAAGGGAGGGCACTCAACATAAAAATGGCTTAATTATTTCTTCAGAGTAAAAACACCTCACACACATCAGTCCAGGCAGGACGCCAGCACCAGGAGGAAGTGCCTGATTACCTGTGTTTGTGCTAGCCTCCTGCCCGCTTTGATGTCTGAAATGTTTAACACTGAAGCAATAAAGAAGCCATTTTTTTTATGGTGAGTGCCCCCTGTTTTCGTTTTAATTAAAAGATATATACCCTCACTCCTCGGCACTCAACTTTTAGGGAGCATGCTGACATTTTACCTTTCTTCCCACTAGCACTATCTTTAGTTTTTAATGGTACCATATTCGTGTAGATGGGAAGTTTTAATTGCTCGTTTACACCGTTCACCATATGGGAACACTATTTTTATATTTCTTTAGATCGGACAATTACACACACTATGATATATAATATATTAATTGATTTAATTTTATGTGTTTTGCATATAAAATAGGAAAGGGGCATTTTAAACTTTTATTTCCTATGGAACTGTTACAACAATTCATTACATTGCTAAGGCTATGTTCACACTACATAAAAAACACGGCCGTATTTCATAACAATGGCCGTAATTGTGCAAACATTGGCCGTTATTTATGAAATAACGGCTGTTGTTTGCGCTATTACGGCCATATTTATGAATTACGGCCGTGTTTTTATGTAGTGTGAACCCGGCCTAACACTGTTTAATGTTATGCCATAGCATAGCATTGATCAGTGCTATCTGTGATCTTTACATAGAGCCTACCTGGGGCAGAGGTAAGAGATTTCTGTCAGTCAGGGAGAAACGATCAGAACCCCTGCAGATGCACTGCCAGGGTCCCAATCGAACAGTGACAGGAGGGCAGCTTCTGTTACTGACAGAATGCCATGACTGCGACACTGAAGGGGTTAATGGTGGACAGGTGCACGATCGCGGTGGCCTGTCATTAACAGTGAAGACCCAGCTGCTGTTAGCAGCTGGTCCTCCTTCTCTATGAAGCAAGCTTAGCTCTTAAGCTTTCTTTAATGAGCCTCTAGATCGTCTGGTGTACCGGTACGTCATGGATCCGTAAGTGACTGGCTCCCATGGCGTACTGGTACACCATGGGTTCTTAAGGGGTTAGGTTTCTGCTTTCAAGATGATAAATGGAGATCCCTATCTCATATGTCTTAATGTAATGTATGGAGAGTTCTTTTTTTTTTTTTCAGGCATATGTCAAATACAGTACCCATTTTGTGGTTTGCAGTAAGTTTTCAATGATCCGTAATTTCCAGAATAAAACGTGGCAGTAGAAACAGCGCCACCTGTAATTACTGGATTAGTTATATAAAATATATTTCATCATTGGTCATAGTCATTGGTATATTGCACAACAACACAGCTAATATTTACAGAACTTTGCTTCTTTAAAAATTCGAAGCTCTCCTATAGAGATGAGAGAATTTACAGTACAAATGAAGCGAATCGCTATGTTAGCTCAACAATCTGCGTATCAGCCTGCTGCTTTTGAAGTCCGTGCTGCTACGCCCTGGTTGTCTGGAAAAGCGTGATCCAGTCCTGGGAAACATCTTACAGAACTGACTACAGGTTTTTGAGGCACCTGGCATGGAGCGGCATTGACTTTAAAGGCAGTCTGTTAAGCAGATTGCCGAGCTAAGAAAGGGACTCACTTTGTTTGTACTGTAAATTTGTAATATCTCTAGCCTCCTACCTGCTCTGTGCTTCTGACTGCAGATTGGACTAAGCAAGCCAGCGTACCTTTCGCTACATTAAACTCATTTACGAAATAAATACAGAGCCAATCTAGATATCCAATATGCAGCTGCACACTGATTGAAATTCCAGTCTGAAAAAATTTAAATTTTTGTAGTTTTGTAGATTATAGTTGTGGGCTATAGTATAAGTGAGGATCTGGAAAGCTACATAAAGGGTCTCCTACGTAAAGAAATGATCATACCATGTAAACTGTATAACCATATTTTCACTGTTACATAATTATTGTTGAATCAGACCGGCATTTCTAATCAGCACAATTGGAAGCGACGCTTTTATTTTTAGCAAACCTCTGATTGGAAGGTAGGGTGGCTGGTTTACAATCGTCCAAACTAGTCTATGCGGAAATGTATTTCAGGCTCATTTCCCATCTCGGCAACATAGCGAGTTTATTGAAGAGACTGTTTTATACCAAACAAAAAAAGAACAGTCAGTATCAACTGGACAGAACCTGTAAATATTATATATCTCCTGGATCCTGTATTCTTTAGGTTGGCAACTAAGTAATCAATTATCTACATTGCAATATGTATTTATTTATTGGGGATATGGGTAAGGGAGTTGTTGAGGGAGACTTTCACACCTATAAAACCTATATAGATCTCTGTTTCTTTTACTACTACTATCGTAGATAGATAAGAACGTTATAGTAGAGTAGATAAGAACATTCCCACATAATGGTATGTGCACACTATGGAATTCTTATGGCTAACATCCCGCGGGCTCCCGCTTGACTCTCTGCCCGTCCCATAGACTGCATTCTATGCTCAGGTGGATACCGCCGTCCCCCCAAGGAATCAACTAAAGAAGTTGTAACTTAGTGATTTTGTCTTTTTCTATCTGTCAGAGTTCATGCACACAGCACCACTTAAGGGCCAGTTCACACGGAGTAAAACCAACGGAATTCCTTGGGGGAACTCTCCGCTGCAGAATTCTGCGGCGGAACTCTCCGCTGTGGAATCCCGCCAGCCCCTGTGTCATACAGGCTGTCTATAGCAGGGCTAGGGTGCCTCCTCTCCACGTCTCTCCGCTCGCAAGAATTGACATGTCAATTTTTCCACGTGGAAAGAGGAGGAATGAGCCCTCCCATAGACTGCCTGTATAACATGGAGGCTGGCGGGATTCTGACAGTTTTACTCCGTTTGAACTCTCCCTAAATCTACGCTCAGAGAACGTTGCAAAATCCAAACAGCTCTTCAAGTCAGCTCAACAATACTGTTTGTGCTAGTTGGGGTTTTTATCGTTTCCTACAAGTGATTTTTTTTTTGTTTAAAATCCGCAACTCTACTTTACAAAGTTAAGTGTTAGATGTTTACTCTCATCTATTACTGTTTGATTATTTGGTGTTAATAGTGCAAGGTTTGAGAATAAATCTGACCACTTGTCTACCTCTTTTCCATCTACCATTAGTACTGCATTCAGTCTCTGACTAGCAATTAAGTCTGCTGTAACAAGAGCCACTTCCACTTATAAGGAACATTGCAGTTTTTGTTTTGTATTTAAATAGGCCTCATGTTTATTAGCAAAAGCCATTTCTCAGACAGCACAAAGATGAGAAAATTGCTCCTGATGTACACTTTTTGCCGCCTTTGTTTTCTCTATTCAGACATGAAAGAAGGGAAAATAAAACAAAACGTGTCTGTCATTCAGATGTTATTGTGTCTGACTGCTCGGTAACAGTTATTGTCTTCAGAGCTTTGAATGTTTCTGATAATGATAATAAACAACTGACTGTGAAAATTGATTTTAATATAGAATTCTGAGAATGTGGAGTCAGAGATGTCTACCTGTATGGACAACAGTGGAAGCCATTGTGATGACAGCAGGAAGCTAAATCCCTTCTGTTATACTCTAATGAGCCATAAGATTAAAAGGCATCTTTCAGCTTTTTATCATGCTCAGAGCTGCAGATGTGGGCAAATATCTAATGGGGTGATAAAATAAATGATATACATCTATTAGCTGATGGCAGTTTGTGAAGTTCTAAAATCATGTTTTTCTTTCCAAGCTCAAGTGTCATAGAAGCCATGTTGAGCAGCAGCATGCACTCCTTCTCCCTTTACCACCCTTGCTTGCTTTGCATAATGTATCGCGTTTGGCATCCATCACTAAGCCTAGGACCTTAATTATGCGAGGCAGGGGAGAGGGAGGATGCATGCATGCATGCTTCGATTTAATACAGCCTTTACACTCCTGGGGCCAGGAAAGTGTTGCACCCAGAATCACGTCTGGCGGAATTTCGCCCAAATTCATTTTTCATTTAATCAAATTCATTTATTTTTTTCGAATTCTGTGCTGAATTTCCGTGAAATTTCAGAGGAGAAACTCACAGCTCAATTCATTTCAATGGGTTTCCGCCAGCGGACTCCACCAGAAGAATTGACATGTCAATTCTTCTGGCAGAAAGCACATTCACTGCGGAAAATTCCGCACAGAAATTCCGCTGTGTAAACTGCAGAGCGCAAATTCCAATTTTCAACTGAATTTTTAGTGAGGAATCGGCACTGAAATTCAACTATTTATGGGATGTCAAGTCCCGGTCCAGACTGTGATTTCACCAGCCACACATAACACAGACTGACAAGGAAAGGATGAGTTGCAAAGGCAACTTTCCATGACCATGGGTGTGGTGGAAACCTGTCAATCACCACACAGCAAGTATTGAGACAAGACAGAGTTCAGACTGATAAAAATGAAACATAGAATTCAAGCATTGAGTCATGACCAAAAGTCTTGGCCATATTTTACAAGCAGAGGACCGCACTGAGGTCTGAAAAGGCATGGACATGACAGCTCGGCAGTCTTGTGAACATTCCCTGATCTATCCCTTATTATTTATAGCAGGATTTCCATAATCTTAATAAAATGAGCATAACCACAAACTTGCATTATTCTTTAGTTTTTCATCCATGTTTGCGCCACAGCAACACAGAACACAGTTTCCAACATCTGCAGATGCATTTCTTTCTATTTAAAGTGCCTGCAATTTGTCACCTGAAACAAGTGTGTAATCATCAATTATCTGTAAAGCAATTGCTACTGAACCATAAATGTTCTTTGATCTGTAAAAATTCTACCCGTATAAAACTTATGTCTCCTGTTATTCAAAAAATTTACATTTTGCATATCATGGAGTACAATACATAACTACAAAGAATATTGAACCATTTTTCCAGACTTTTACAGTGTATTAACCCATTCAGGCTCAAGGATGTAACTGTGCGTCCATTTTTGAAACCGGGCGGTCATGCGGCAGGCCCCGGCTGTCAGTGGTAGCTGGGCAACACATAAAGTGACAGCTCAGATCTAAAAAATAGGCTCTGGTCTTTAAGGCACTTTCTGGACCGGTCCTGAGGGGGTTAAAGAGGACTTGTCATCATTCCCGACCTGTCTGTTTTAGCAAATACATGCAATGCACATGCAAAAACAAATCTTACAGTTGTGTGATGTGCCATTCCTCAGTTATCCTGACTAGAAATGTATAACTGAATAACCAACCTGGTGTTACCAGTCGGGGAAGTGTCCTTACACAGTCTGGAACTGTCAGCTCTGAGCGTGTAGAGATACGTCTCTGTTGGTAACACCCAGTTGGTCATTTGATCCATACAGAGGAATGGCACATCTTAGAGCTATAACAGATGATTTTCCAGAATTATTTTTTCATGGACATTGCATGGATTTGGTAAAATAGACAGGCCAGGGTGGTGACTAGTCCTCTTTCATTCATGGAACATATTGCAATGTAGTCTCGCATAACTTATGATGCACATATTGTTTTACCCTGGGAAATTAGAATATTTCTGTAAGACTATGAACACCTTTTAAATGCATTTTTTTTATTCTTATTGTATACTTAAAGGAGTACACCCTTTCAAATCAACTGGTTTCAAAAAATTATATAGATTTGTAATTTACAGTACTTCTATTAAAAAACCTCAAGTACTTCCAGTACTTATCAGCTGCTGTAGGTCCTGCAGTAAGTGTATTTTAATTATAGTCTTACTCTCACTCTGCACTATTTGCTGCCACCTCTGTTGGTGACAGTTACTGTCCAGAGCAATAACAAATCCCCATAGAAAACTTTCCTGCTTTGGACAGTTCTTCTCATGGACACAGGTGGCAGCAGAGAGCACCCTGTGAGACTGCAAAGAAAACACCACTCCCTACAGGACATACAGTATCTGATAAGTACTAGAAGACTTGAGATTTTTTTTTTTAAATAGAAGTAAATTACAAATCCATATAACTTTCTGACACCAGTTGCTTTGAAAGGAATTTTTTTTTGCCAAAGTACCCCTTTAAAATAATGGAAAAACATTTTCCCCATAGGTTTTATAAGCTGATTTATGACCAAAGAAAAGCTGAACTTCGATGAAACCGTTAATTAGAAGATTGTTCAGGAGAGAAAGAGGCTGGAGACAGAACCCCTCTGACTGCTCCAGAATGACACAGCAACCATCACTATACTGTATTTGAAAACAAGGCAGAAGGAATAAGCAAAATTTCAAATAAAGACCCACAGAGAAAATGTTTTGTTTGCACCATAAAAAGTACAAAGCAAGAATAGAATTTTTTTCCCAAAGGTGTCCATAGCCTTTAACCTGTTCCCAGCTTATTAAATACCGTTAAAGCGAATGTACCATCAGGTACATCGCTTTAAAATTTTTACATCAATAAACCGGCACCAATGCAGGGATTCCGGTGTCGAGCTGCTTTTTTTGAACCACGGTCCGGTTCCTGTACACCCGAAGATGCCTGATAACCTGGAGGGGGCAATGCTACTTCTTCATGACTGTGTGTGTGTTTAGTGGTCTAAAGGAAGCATTTGGTGTATGAAAGACCAACTAATGGGCCAGACTGCCCCTTCCTGTTATCCTGTAAGATGCTCCTGTTTGACTAGTCAGAGTGATGCACTGGTATACGTTCTTTCTCTTGGCTTTTCAAGATTTTAAGGAGCCATGCGTTACATGTTCTTCACTAACTAGCTGTGAGCTTTTCTGGCAGTAGCTCTAATATAGTTTACAGTATTCCCCCACGTATTGCTCCTGTTGTTCAATGCAGTTAGGCTATAAAATTGCAGTGCTGAAATCTCATTAAACCATACAGCTTTGAACACATCACTAGCCCAGGATGCCAGAAACATTGTTGCAATGTGGACTTTGTTAAAGCGAGAGAAGCTGCTTGAATCCTTTCCTCGTAAATTTCCTCTGCTACCATGGATTTATCTGTTCTTATTGTTGACTTCCCAGTGAGTTGTAGACCATATGCAACTATTAATATGTGATTGTTCAAGTGTTTTTGTCAGTATTTGAGTTGTCATCCTTCAGTTTAAAAATCCAAAACTATTGCGCTCCCACGAAGCATGCAGTGGTATATGACAGCTAATGTACAGTTACCTTCTTGTTTTATTATAAATAGCAGTGTGTAGTGTATGTGTTAGGTTTATAAACTACCAGTACAACTTGCATTCACTGCCATGGTTTTGGTGTAGATAACACTGCAGCCATAGGCCATGGCATTTGTCGGGCAGCGGTGATGGTGCCGCTAAGGTTCCATGTAAAATAGAATAAAGATTTTTGGTTCCATCTTAATTACCCCATCATCTGTGCACCATTTCATTTGGGCTTTGGTAACACCTGCATCCATTAGAGTGTATTGTTAGTAGATTATTCTTAGATTTCCGAGCCTTTTCTTGGACAGAGAGGGCAGCAGAGAGCACTGTGTCAGACTGGAAAGAAAACAACATTTTTGTTGCAGCTGATAAGTACTGAAAGACCTGAGATTTTTAAATAAACGTAAATTACAAATCTAAATAACTTTCTGAAACCTGTTAGTTTGAAACAAAAAGATCTTTGCTGGATAACCCCTTTAAAATGGCGGGCGGTCCAATCATCTGCCCAATAAAGATATGAAACATAGAGACATCAAGTCATTGGTGATAGACGTGGAAATAATACGTTTTAATGTTTATAAGAAACAATTACTCTGTGCTCTATTGGCCTGGTTACTTTATACTGCATAGAATGATACATTTCAGTAGAAAATGGGCCTATGTGTTACAGGCTATGCCCTTTGATGGTGATTTATACTATCATTTTATAAACAGTTGTGTGATAAGTCTGATTATGTGGATGTGCAGATGCAATGTAGGGACTGGTTTTGTATTTGTCAGTGAAAATGTCCATATTTTCCCATCATATTTCCCCGGATCATTAATTTTCCTTCTCCATATGCTTGTACTCTGAACAGTCTGGCACTTAGACAGGACTGATCTGGGAAAGTGTTTGAGAAAGTGATTGTAATTGTGCTGTTTCTGCGGGGTTGATAGGCCACCGGCTAATGACATGATAATTTATCCGTCCTACTTCAACGTGCTAGTCACTTGGGTATGTTGTCTACATGGTAATCTCTGAAGGGATCTTCCCCGCAGCTATCTGTTTTGTGGCTTTTTTGTGGACAGAGTTTGTAGTCAGCAGATCACTTTTTAATTATCTCTCTTCACTAAGAATTCTGAATACAGAAGGTAAAACACAGGCAGTTAGCCTTATTCTGGATATATTTTCACATACCCTTCTATATTTATTCCTCTTGTTGCCATTGGGCCTTGTGTAATATATATGTAATTTTCATGAAGGGAATTGTGCAATGAACCAATACTAATAGACTGCTACATAACTTGTTTACTGGATCTTGTGCAATACTGTTCGATATTTCCTGTGTATTACTTGCCCCATGTGCATGGCTATTATGGCTCTTTTATTGTTGTTTGTCTAATGATTTTATACAAATTTATGAATAAAGATTATCATTGATTATACTTGTTGTCCTTTACTGTAGGAGTTGCATAGTTGGCTGGAGGACAGGCCGATCTTTTTGGTCTATATAGGAGTATATTTTATGAATGTAGCCCAGTGCATATATTGTGTGTGTGTGTGTGTGTGTGTGTGTGTATATATTGTTAATGTGTCGTGTGTGTGTGTGTGTATGTGTGACAGGAAAATTGGATTGTGAGCAACAGTGAAGTAAGTTAATGTGTATGTTGAAGTTTTCTGTATGGAAGTGCAGAATATGTTGGTGCAATTAAAGTAACAGGAAATAAATGATAATACTTAGCTTAAGATTTGCTGTGCTAGTTGCCCATCTTATTATTCACCACCCCCGTCCGCCCCACTCTCTTATGTGTCTTTCCAATATTAGGCTATGTTCACACAATATCTTTAGCCAAAAGCAAAGTAGCACTGACTCAGAGCAAAGCTGTATTTTATAGATTTTTTCTTTGGCTTGGAACCCCTCCTGATTTTGGCTACAAGTCACTGAAGCAGTTGTATGATGCACATCATTATGTATAACAGTTTTGTTTATTCTAATAATGTATATAATATAATATAAATGTATATAATAATGTATATTCTTATTAATATAACTTTTGAACAGAACCATACATTTTCTATAGTTGCCTTGGCAATGTGACCCCCTAACATGGAGTTGCATCTCTCTATGTCCACAATTAAGATCACGCAGGGTAGTTACAATGGAGGGATGTTTTAACAATCTATTGGTAAGAGGTCCCCGATTTCTCCTAACTTCATTCCTCACTCAGTGTGTACAATTACTAGAGCAGTATCACTAGTTATTAATAGCGATAAAGGAACTTTTTTAAAGTTTGGTTCATCCAGTTCACAACCATTCAAGTCGACAAGTCATTTTGACCTAAAGAAAGAAGCATTTTCAGTCTGGCTGCCAGGGGTTTACTGGGTATGCATAGAATCCTCACTAAGCCCCTTGGGGGCCAGACTTTCTCTGTTGGGGGGAAGGGGGACTTATACTACCCTCCTGGCCTCCTCGTGTGCAGCGACTTCTATCTTCGCCAGGTTGGTTGTGTCATCTGTGATCAGCCATTTTTTGACGCTTCAGAACTACTGGTACCCGATTCTCCCCAGTACCCCTATGGCGGTAGGTACTGGGGTAGTATTGTGGGAAGTAGTGTTAGCTATTTTACGGGCTAACACTAAGCCTTAGCTTAGTAATGTATGCTATCTATCAAATGGCTTACACTACTAATCTTGTAATGTGCTTAAAAAAAGACAGCAGACACTAGAAAAATGTTTTATTAAAATAAAAACACCTCTCGTTGACCATTTTAGTAGTAAGTCTAATTCAACGTTTTCCTCAGGATACTGATATTTGAAAAACAAAAAGAGACAAAATAAGGCAGGAGCAGAAAACTCTTCTACAGTATGAAGCATCTGTACAGATAGCAGCTTAATGCCTGGCCTCCCAGTAGGTTAAGTAGGGTTTTGTAGCATAGTGGGGATGGTGTTTTTATTTCAATCCTTGCTGCGGCAGACCATTTTGCCCATTGGCGCAACAGATTGGCAACATTTTTGGTTCCAAATTTGACCCGAAAGTTTGGGTTGAACTGTGGTTTGGCGGAACCAATTCACTTATCTCTACTAAGGTGATAAAATATGAGCTTTTACTGATTGCTGTCTCTATAATCAGTTGGTGCAAAAGCCAATCGGTGCCTGAGGTTAAAGTGACATTAGATGCCAGTATTCCACGCTTTAGGATTATTTAGCAGATGCAAGGCTCTTACCTAGAAGGAAAAAAATAACCTGTTCCAATACTAACCACATCTATTTACTTTTCTAGATGATTCTGTATTGAATAAATTAGAATATTTTCAATTTTGACATGTGAATTGCAGTACCTAACCAGATGTTTTATGTGCATAAACCCCATTCATATGTATATTTAGGGGTAGGTAAAATCTTTTATAAACCTTTAGGTTATCTTCACACAATGTACCAACAATGGCCGTTGTTGCACTGAAAATTTCAGTGATTGCAATGCGCAACGGCCGGAAATAATTGACATGTCAATTTATTTCCTTGGCCATACCAAACCACAGCCATTGTTCAATACGCTGTGTGGACAACGAATATTGTTTGCATATGAGAAACAACGTCTGTTCTTGTCATAAAAAATACGTTGTGTGAACATAACCTTATACTGGAACAAAAATAAAGTTCAGGGAAAATGGAAGTTCAGGGCTCCTTTATGGCAAGAACATAATATACCGGATGGATGGAGTCTATGATTAACCAATGAGCACAGGAGAGGAGATTGCTGCCGCTTACCGCCCGCACCCTGAATTCAGTACATAGGTGATTGTCAGTAGATTTTCATGCACTAATCAGGTTTCATTGTGGATTGATTGGTGTCAGTTATAACTACACTGCTCCATTATTATTAAGATATTGTTTTCCAGGACTGAGCCCAGTATTTTTATTTGGAGTTATGTTTTAAAGGAAAAGGATGTTCATCATATATGTTAAAAATGAAATTTTATTTAGGGTTTAATTTTAATTTTAACTTTCTGGTAACTTTTCAAATAAGCTGTCGTGTGTACATGCGAAGTAGCCCAATTTGTCTCCTTTTTATATAGCTTATGTATGCAGCATGTTGTCCTGGTTTGCCTGCCTGTAGGCTTCATCTTTAATTTAACATTTTCAATTGTTCCAGAAGACTGGCTGCTACGATGTCTCCCATACACTGTGCACACACATAAGAATGGATCCTGCACCCCTATATCTCTAGCACACTGGGTGAGGCAGAAGGCTTACTAGAGCTTTTTAATCCTGCCTCTGATTTTCACTAAAGCTCCCCCTCTTCCATTTTGTATAGTATGTAACCAGTTCTCTCTGATCTGATTTGATCCTTTGACCCTTTTAGAGGGAACAGTGGTTTCAGGGGCGGAGGGAGCTATTCTTGGAGAGAGAAGATATAGTACAAGGTTTCTTACATGATATGAGAAGCTTCTCATAGAGATACACAGAACAGCAGGTAACTTCTGTCTTCTAGCCAGCATTTCTAATGTGGTGAATTCTGATTATAATCATTACTTCTCCTACTTTGGTCTCATATATACTGAATTGATGGTAAATTCCCCAGTTAAATCTGTAATATTGCAGTGTGTGTAACCAAATTGACCCAGTTTTGGCAAACATGCTTGTTAGTCCTCTTATTGTTGTCTGATACAGTTTTATAGTATATGATTCTTTTTGTTTGTAGTCAGAATGATTTTTAGCATTCTAGCAGTGCTGTTAGGGAAGCACTCACTACATAGTAGAAGAGAGACATGTTTACATCTTTGAAAACACATAAAATGTCTTGGATCTGCAATCAATCCCATTAAGAATTAATACATGGTTCAGTTACCAGGCCTGCTTCTGGGCAATGAAAAGCTCAATAAAATCATGTATTCTTCGGTGATATGTTTATTTTGTTTTACACATCTGTACACTAAACTGTCAAGAAGACAGACATCACAGGGAAAACAAAGCTTTCTTATTCCCTTTACACAATCCTGCTTCTAAGAGAGAGAAGGTTTGGCTTGCGGTAATGGCACATGACCATATACTGCTCTGCAGCTGGTATTGCATTATATATATTGGCCTTGCTTCAGATCACAAGGGATGGAAAGCATACTGTGTATTAGCTTCTGAGGTCAAGATTCCCTTTCATGTTTTCATATTTTAATCAAGGTACCTTTTTTTATCAGCAGGTTTGTGCAAGCAGCTCTTTACCTGATGTTTTTAGCCCTGCTCTTCTTTTTTCTGTCTGTTCTGCCGTTTCGGAGCATTTTGATCTGCAGCACATATGCAAATGAGGTCCTTAGGAGCAGCGGTCCCACAGAGCACCTCCCTCAGCCCGCCCGCTGCCTCTAATGCATGCTAATATATGCATAATTATACCGGTCTCTCCGTCTTTCTGCATATGCGCATTGGAGACTGGTAAAATTCTGCATAGATGGCCATGCATAGGAGGCGGCAGGCGGGCCGAGGAGGGTGCTCTTTGGGGCCAGTGCTCCTAAAGACCTCATTTGCAAATGTGCTGCGCACGAAGATGCTCCGAAACGGCCTGCAGGTCTGCAGCAGATTTGATGTTGCAGATTTGGAGCTGTACATTTGATGCTGTGTTCAGTCATTTTGTTACATTGATCTGCGACATCAAATCTGCTGCAGATCCTGTATTATTATTATTATTTATTTATAAAGCTCTTGATTCCAGAGCGCTGCATGTGTGAATGGACTCCTAATATATGCCCTAAAAAGTTGTATTAGTTTCTATTATTGCAGTTAAAGAGTTAAACCCATGACATATTTTGCAGGCAGGCCAAAATGCTTACCCTTTACATTGATTTACATGTATAATTATAATTTAGTCGCCAATTGATTTAGTTTTCTTCATAGATCTTTTTTGCCACTTTAAACTCCTGAGTGTTTGGCGGCAGACTGCTGGAGCCTGGTAATGCAGCACTTTAGAGCGGATAGTTGGTGCTTTATGAAGCATGCGCTTGTTGCTGGCTATGGGGGCTAATACTGATGACCTTGCAGCAGATGACTTCCCATAATATCTGGTTGCTGATGGATGGTGTACCATGACTAAGACCACTAAAAACAAATATGAAGATGATTTCTCTGTACTTGTCTCTGTTGTCTTACTGTATATCCTTATGTTTAGTCTGTAACGTACTGCTTTAAGGGATTGTCTATATACTTTGAGACAGCCCATTCCTTTGAGCAAAGGGGTTACTTAGTAACATTCAGGTATGTCCTGTAAGTAGCACCAGAGGTGTTTTCAAACTTTTTGTAGTCAATCAGTCTGCCTATTTAAAGGGTAAAAGCTGGTCACTGTGCTGGTACCATAATTAAAAATATGTTATCATATTAGACAGCCAGATAGGTCAGCGCTCGCTTGCTCCTTGTTGCCCGCTCGCTGTCTGTGCTATTACACGCACGGACATCAAGCACGGGGAGCTATTGTTATCAGAATTTTAGGTCATACTTTAAATCGTTGTACTTATAATCTGATCGTTGATTTAAAACATGACTTACTACACAAATTGATTATCGGCCAAGTATGGCCGATAATTGCTTCGTGTACTAGCATCCTTACTGTAAGTTTGGGTTTGTGTGAACCCGATCACTCAACATTTGAATCCCGCTGCCTGAAGAAGATGGATGCCTGTTTTCCAGACAGCCCTAGACATGTATCTATCTTCTCCATGCAGCAGGATTCAAATGCCAAGCGAACCCAAATGTATATAACATGAACTAAAGAAAGCTAATGAGAAAGTTGTCTCAGGAGATTAGAAAGAATATTATAGATTTACATTTTAAGGCTGGGTTCACACTACGTATATTTCAGTCAGTATTGTGGTCCTCATATTGCAACCAAAACCAGGAGTGGATTGAAAACACAGAAAGGATCTGTTCACACAATGTTGAAATTGAGTGGATGGCCGCCATTTAATGGCAAATATTTGCTGTTATTTTAAAACAACGGCTGTTATATTGAAATAATGGCCGTTATTTATTGTTATATGGCGGCCATCCACTCAATTTCAACATTGTGTGGACAGAGCCTTTCTGTGTTTTTAATCCACTCCTGGTTTTGGTTGCAATATGAGGACCACAATACTGACTGAAATATACGTACTGTGAACCCAGCCTAAGGGTACAAACACACACAGCAGATACGCAGCAGATATGCAGCAGATACGCAGCAGATACACAGCAGATTTGATACTGTGTTCAGTTATTTAGATCTAATCTGCTGCGTATCTGCTGCGTATCGCAGCAGTAAATACACAGCGTATATGCCGTGTGTGTTTGTACCCTAAAGGTAAAGGCTGTAAGTCCCTCTCCAAACAGCCTGATATTCCTGTTACTATATTACACATATTCAGAAGTGCTGAATGACAATGATCAGTCGTGATCGGCTCATCAGTTGATTGTTGCCTTTATTACACGGGGCGGTGACAGATAATCGCACCGAGTAATACGGCCCTAAGAGTACCATAATTTTTGGTCCAGGCCCATTTAAATGGTTTTTTTCTGTTGAACCACAATTCAAAAGCAATGTCTGACTTCCTTTAGCTGATTTTCCGTAGATCAAGATTGTTTTGTCCTTTTAAGTTTTTCATTGACCTTTGTGGGATTTTTTTTAAATGAAAGAGTATCAACAGTTCACACGTGTACACATTTCTAGTCATGCTTGCTATTATTCAAGTGTATGTATTGAAGTAATCTGGGAAAACTGACTTGTGTGATGAGAAATGCCTTCACCGTGCTAGCCTTTATACTGGTGCCAAATTTCATTTTGATCCTAACATTTTATTATTTTGTGGATGAAATACATATTCCATATATTGTAGATAGTTTATTTATTGAATATAGTGTTCTATTATAGAATATAATTTTATATGCCAATTTGCTACAAATCCTTCTGGAAGAATTCACCTGCATTTTTAATTGGCCAACATACAACATAGTAGCTTGCTGCAAATGTAAAATTCCATGTGTTTAAATGTCATTCCATCCATCACCTCTTTAACCTGACCTAATACAACTAACAAAAATGTATAAGAATTGTGGACATATTGTCTAAAAGCAATCAGAAGCAGCCAACTCCTATAAGTTATAGCACCTATTATAAACTGCAGTGTATTACATCAGTATCCTTTCCAGTCTATGCAATGCTATTGATCAGGATGGGGATCCCTGTCCTTGCCATGGGTGCAGCCTATGCTCACTTTCCTTATCACCATTGTTAAATTGTTTTATTTTAGGTAACTGGCAGTCTTGATAAGAAGATTGCTTTGATGACATTATGGCATTTCTTAGAAGCTCAACAGGCCATGCATGCAATACACTAACAATTGAGCTCTGCTATAAAATACAATTCAGGGAATTGAAAATAATGTGCTAACAACAGTTTTTACTTCTGCTCTTTTACTGCCAGAATGTAAGCACTTTCCTTCTGCCCTAACCTGCATGTACAGTATATGTGATTTATGGCTGACATTTGGAAAAAGCTTAGAGGAAAAAAAAAGTCTCTCATAGGAAAACCATCTATGACAAGTTAGCATTGTTACGGCCCACGATGTTGGCTGTAGGCCGGATCTAGTTAATTATTAAAGAGACCCCCCCCACACATAAACAAAAAAATATATTAATAAGCCGTGCACATACAATTTTTTGCCCTAGACCTGCCATCATGTGCTTAAGATACTGCAATCATCATTCAGTTAAATTGCTTTTATGATTTATCTTAAAGAGGTTGCGCTTAGCAAAATCAGATGTGTACTACATACATAATTTGAAAGACTGTATTATTCTTCTGTTTCCATCAATGTGACCACTTTCTTGTTTCCTCTGTGAAATGCAGTGTTACATTGGACCCATTTTTCCACAATCCCACTCGCTTGCATGTCAATGTTTAAAGGGCATGTATCACCTCAATTTTCTTTTACTTATTGAGTTTTCTTTATTTGATGCTTTAGATAGTAATTTGTTTTTATTTTCTGACTAAAGTTTTTTTTTATTTAATTTTTGCACATTGTTATAAGGGCTGCCATATTGCCTGGGCTGTTTTAATAGCATTTAGTGACATTCTTTACAGCAAGACTCATGGACCTAGATGACAATAGACAGAGTCTGTCCCTTCGAGATGCATATGAAAGATTACTGAGCTTACTCTGTGACCATTGAAGGGGTCATTCCACAGGGAGCTACTATTGTGTCCTCTATCTAGTGGTGTCACATGTTGCAATGCTGTACAGATCACTTTTCAGCAGCCTCCTCTTATCATTACAGACAAAACAGTTAGTCTCAGGTTAGTTTTAGCCTCAGTGGTGAGAATGAAAACTGTTCATGTTATATATTTTATAATATAAACTGTAAAATAGAAATATAAAAAAAATCACCAAAAATTTGTAATTTTTTTTTATTTTTTTACAGAAAAGCATTATTTAAATAATAGGTAATTTTTTGATGACACATTCCCTTTAAGGGGCAGACCAGATTTGGTTGTTAAACTGGGCAGGTGTGGCCACCTTTTTGGATGTAACTTAGGGCAACAGGTTATCAAAACACAGCAGACACATAGGCGATTAGTAAGTACACACATCATTCTGTACATTTAAAGGGGTACCCGGAGAAAAAATATTGTATATCAAGAAATACTTTGCAAATCTCTATAACTTTCTGACACTGGTTGATTTTAAGGCATTTCTTTTCTTTTCAAGTGCTTGTACATTTTAAATTGTCAATAGATAAATGTAAATCTGTTTAGCTTTACATTATGCATTCACATAGACCTATTTATCTTAACCCCTTTAAATTACTGGGTGGAATAGATTTGTTCCAATTGCTCTGCTGTCTGGTATATGAATTAAGTTATATCAACTGTTATTTTTTATATTCAATCTACTTGTACATAAATGTATCACAAGCATACAGTGGAGGGTCCAGCACATTTAATGTCATCCTAGCCAGGAGTAGGGTATATCAGGCAGTCCCTCGTTTCCCAACCTGTCTGCCCAATAAGGTTCCTAACTAAAGATGAGTAAACCTGAAGCATGCAGCATTCGATTACCAGTGGCTAAAGAAGTAAGATGCAGAACTAAGGAGTCCTGAAAAACATGCATACAGTCTATGGCATTCCCCCTCCCAACTAAATGATCCTTCCAAGATAGATTCGTCTCAACACTGACTGCCTGCTTAGCCAATGACTGACAGAGCATACAGTGCTGTTCTTACTGCACAAACAATTAATACCACAATATAACCCAACTGACTGCTTTAAGTTAGTGGTGTCCATCAGTTGCCACTGATATCATGTGATGAATCCATCAAGTCTTGAGTTGTTTTTCTTCTCCTATGAGAAGTTAGCAGATGCCATCCTGATTTTTGCATTACTATTGAAATTGCCAAAGTTTTAAAACTCCAGAAAATGGCAAAAAAGTACTGAATATATATATATGAATGCTGAAATGTATTGTTTCTTATAGTAAAACATTATTTAGGAGGAAAGCTGGCTAAGGGTGCCCCCACACAAATGCCAATGTGGTTTAGGCGTTTTTGTGAGCTTTTTTTCCCTCTGCCATCACATGACCTAGTTGCTGTACCACAAAAGGTGACAAAAAGGTGCAGCATGTTTTCGGGAAACACCAGGGGGGACATTTATTAAGTCTGGCGGTTTTTCTGCCTGGCATAAAAATGTCCCTGCAGCTCCAGAGCTCAGGGACATTGCCTCTACATAAATCCTGATTTCACAGAGCCTCTCCATGCGAAAATTTTGAAACCTACGCCAGCTCAGAGCTGGCGTACGTTTCAGTATAATTTTTCTTCCCTAAAAATGAAAAAGGCAGCGGACCCCGCCCCCTCCACACCCCCTCCCCGCCCCACTGGCGAAGGTGACGTAAAATGGCCAGATGTGAATATTTTATTCGCAAAACGGCCATTTGCGAATAGATTAAGTCGCATCTGGCTGTTTTACGCCAACAAATACAACTTTTTTGCTTGATAACTTCCCCCCATGTGTGTAAGGCATATCATAAACTTCAATTGACCTCCAGCTAACATCTGGCTGCTGCTGTTTTTGCAAAAAAAAAAAAAAAAAAAAGCCATGATGTTTTTTGGGGCGTTTTTCCGAGATTTTATGGCAGTGTGAAGCCAGCCTAATGCTGCATTTACACATAACGATTATCGTGCAAATTTGCGCGATAACGATCGAATTTGAATGTGTAAACGCAGCGAACGATCAAACGACGAACGAGAAATCGTTCATTTTGATCTTTCAACATGTTATCAAATCGTCGTTCGCAATAAATTCGCCGATCGTTCCGTGTAAACGGTGTAAAAGTCGTCACGCGATAGTCTGGCCGCCCGCAGCCCCGCCACCGCCTCTCCGATTTGTTTGAAATTCCCGACTCCCCTCTTCAGCCAATCAATGCACTAAAGAGCGGAGCCGGGGATGTTGAAGACCTGCTAGGCGGAGCAGGTAATGTATGCTCGCGGCCGGGCCGGCGGGGGCTATCGGAGCGGCGGAGGCGATCGGAGCGGGGGGGGGGGGGGTCGGTGATCGGAGCGGCGCTGGCGGGGAGGTTGCGATCGGAGCAGCGGCGGGGTGGCGATCGGAGCGGCAGCGGCGGGGGGTTGCGATCGGAGTAGTGGGGGCGATCGGAGCAGCGGCGGCGGGGGGCGTTTGGAGCAGCGGCGGTGGGGTGGCGATCGGAGCGGCGGTGGCGATCGGAGCGGCGGCAGGGGTGGTGATCGGGGCGGCGCAGGGGGCTGCGGTTCGCCGTGGGGCCAGACTGCGGATGAGCAGAGGGCCGGGCTGCGAGCGGGGGGACGGGCTGCGGGCGCGCGATCGCAAAATGATTTTTCCGGACGATATATCGTACCGTCTAAACGCTGATTGTTATGAAAAAAAATCGTTACTCCAACATCGTTAATCGTACGATCGGCCCAATTATCGTTTCGTGTAAACGCTGCATAACACATAACAATTCTAAGAGCTGTGAAGGCTGCAGGTACAACCTATTCTGCTTTGTATTGCAATCTGAAAGTATCGCCGCCATTAATCAATAATACTGGCTCAAAATCCACATTACTTCCCAGTGACCTCAAACCTCTATTTCCTTCTGGGCAACAGGGCATTGTTGTATCATACCATTGTAAAACAGATTGTGTTTGAGTCACCTGCCTAAAAGATTTGCATAGCTGTATTTTAAGGCTTGTGATTATTCTTCTCTCACGGGATCTGGACCTTTCCATGTAGAAAGAAAAATTAGAGATCCTGGCAGTGGAAACACGCTTTAGAGCTTTTAAAGTGCATCAGCTACATTACCACAAAAATCAATAGTGCTCAGCATAATTCTCAGCAACATAAATAAATAACGTTATATTTGCAGAACGTGTTCAGCAATCACTTTCCTTATGAGCCAAGGTTTTGCACGTTGTTTTCACTGAATATCATGAATTTCTTAAAGGTACTGTTTAGAATCCAGCTGAAGAATAGATATCTTATGCAAATGTGTATGTTTGGTGCACTGGAGGGAGCCCAGTACGCTGATATACCCTCCCCTAAGTGACACACCGCCTTCAGAGTCAAGTCTAGCCGTGTCACTAAGAGAAGGGGATGTCAGTGTGGTGGGGCGTTGCCCCTCCCCTCCCCCCCCCCCCCCGCTCCAGTGCACCCAACTAGCTCATTTGCATAATTACAAAATGGAGAAGATCTCAGAAACCAGGCAGCAGGATGAGGAATGGATGATGCCTTTAGAATTTATCGGACAACAACAACCAGTTTGTATTGAAATTCTTATTTAGTAATTCTTGTGGTTCATACGCTTAAAAGAGATTTTTAAAGATAAAAACATATGACAGCCTGCTAAGCTACAGCATACTCAGCAAGTCCAGCTCCAGACTACCCCGCTACTTCTGTTTACTGCTCCTGATGGCACACTCCCCTCGCCAGCTCTCCCGATGATGTTCCAAACACACTACAGCCAATTATCAGACGAAACAAATAGAGGCAGCGGGGGGCCCGGAACAGAACTCCATTAACGAAACGGAAAACTCCACTAGCATTGTGAACACCTTTTAAATGTTTTCATAATTGTACTGTACTGTATTGTACTAAAAATAAAATACTTAAAGGGCCTATTTATCAACTGCACATTTTTTTTCCCACTAGCGCACTTTTTACATGCTGCACAAAAATTCACAGTTTATAACACAATGAGGAAAAGAGTCTTACTGGGACAAAAAAAAAATTGATTATTTTTTCAAAGAATTTTAAAACCACACACCAAATTAATAATACCACTAAACGAAAAATAACTAAAAAATGCAAAAAGAAAAAGAATACACAAAAAAACACAATAGAACAGGGATCGTACACACAGCAAATAATACAGGACTCCAATGACCAGTAAGCCAAATAAATAAATAGTAAATATAGGCAGCGACAAAAACAGACAAACAGCATATGTTGAACAAAAGATAAGGGACTAGACAAAAAAGTGATTTGTATATATAAATGAGGGACAGTCACTCCTAAGGATACCCTTTGTCTAAATGCCCTATTACAAAGAACGATTATTGACCGTATTCGTGTAATAGAAGGCAACGATCAGCTGACATGTTGGAAAGACAAACGACTGTAATAGCAGTGATCTGCTGCCGTCGTTCCGTGGAATAGGAGCGGCAGTAGCAGCAGACCGCCGCTATCCTCTATGGGCTGCCTGGACGATCTAGCTATCACCCGGGCAGCCCCCCCTGCAATGCATGGTAGGCAGAGAATAAAGACAAACGGTGGCAGAATGCCAAAATAATTTCCTAGCTGTACAAGGTAAAGTGTTCCCAAAGAAAGACACTGTCAATGTCAAACCCCAAGACCCGACACTTGTTTTGCTGCCATGTGCAGCTTGCTCAAAATGTATCATATGGCGCATAGGACTTGATGGATCTGAGCATTTTTGTGTTTTTTCAGTATTTTTAATTTAACATTTTTAGCTTTTTTTTGGAAAAACAAATAATTGGCTAAATAGCTACGCCACAGTCTGCCTGGAGTACTGCTGCACAGAGTGAAAAAATTGCACACGATAAATGTGGCTAAAAAAGTATCTAACTTCACAAATGAAACATTTTTTTTTTAAATATTGTGCAGCCGCAGTAAACTGTTTAAAGATTGTGCAAACTGCTTTATAAATGATAGAAATGAAATTTTGTGCCCTGCGCAAAAACACAAAATTTGCCACAATGCCACAAATGGAGTTGGTAATAATTCAGCTTAGAAAATTGTTCAGGAGTGGTTGTGAAGACCGAGCGATCAGGCAGCCAGTCTAATGGATTTAATTGTAAACTGGACAATTACATCTGCATTGTATGTAAACACATAAAGGCTGCAGCAGAAAAAAATCAGAAGTACAATGCAATTATATAAAAAGAAAAACTAAACTAATTTAAAAAGAAAAACTCGCTGCACTTACTGACAGCAGCTCCCTGTTTATATAGAGTTAAAATCAGATTTCCCTCCTACAGGCTGTGTTTTCATAGAAACATAGAAGATTGTTGGCAGAAAAAGACCACTGGGTCCATCTAGTCTGCCCTTTTAGTATTTTCTTTATTATTATCTTAGGATAGATATATGTCTATCCTAGGCGTGTTTAAATTCTGTTATTGTAGATTTACCAACCACCTCTGCTGGAAGTTTGTTTCCTGTAGTGCGTCTGTCCATAAGATGGCTGACATGGAGGACCCGTGTCCTATATATAAACTGGCTCAGCGGTGGACTCGGGGGGGGGGCATAGTTACATGCTCCTCAATGTTTGCCATCTTATGGACAGACTCTTCACAGAGTAGGGCAGCCTAGTTCGGAGGAGGGAAGTCTGATTTTAGAAGTATATACAGTGAGTACACTTACTAATACTCTACACTGAACTATTTTACTATAAGGTGGCCAACCCCTTTAAGTTCAGTTATTTTTTATAAAAATAGTTTTAAAGTTACACTGTCACCCCCTTTTTGCATTATGACCTTTACACATTATGACATTTACACTGGTGTAAAGGGTAAATTTAGCAGTTTCCATACCTTATTTTATATCATACATCTACGTGCTTGTTCCAGTAGATCTGTGGATTGTGCTATCTGGGCGGGGCTTCATGTCTAAAACCCCACTTAGCCCCACTCACAACATCACCATTGGCTCCGCCCCGTGACGTCTTTGGCGCATAGGCCCCATTGGTATCGACTGACCTAGAGGCGGTGAGGCCTAGACCTTTAGGTTGGCCTGTTCAAGTGGCCATCAAGGGGTGGGGCCTATGCGCTAATGACAAGGGCCAATGGTAGCGTTGTGGGCAGGGCTAAGTGACAATTCGTCCGTGAAGCTCCGCCCAGATAGCACAATCTGCTGATGATAAAAGATCACTTTTTACTAGAACAAGCAGCATGACGTATGATAAAATAAGGTATGAAAACTGCTAAACTTACTCTTTACACCTGTGTAGAGAAGTCATAATGCAAAAAGGGGGTGACTGTCACTTTAAATAATTTTGGGTGATTTTATTTTTAAATTTTCCATTTTACTATCTATGTTATAAGTAATATTGAAATCTTGCTGTTCTCAGTCTAGCCAAAAGGCCTAATATTAGGCTCTTATTGTTCTGTTGAGATCACTTTCCGGCAACCTTCTAACCATTACAGACAGGCATATATAGATATAGATAGATAACAATAGCTTACCACCTGTGGAATGACCACAAAGCATGCCTATATAACACACCTATTTCTAAATGCTAGATGGTTGCTTCCATAACAATGTACTAAAAATGATCAGATTAGAAATAGAAACCTCTCCGTATCTAATTTTAATCAGTAAGATAAATTGCAAAATAGGCAATAAACAGATTGGCTATAGAAATAACACAAGCCGCCATAAAGGACAGCCAATGTTAATTTGCCAGGACTTGCAATGTAAATCTATTATTACACTCCGTAAAATAATACCAAAATACAGCCGTAATTTTTATTGAAAATAAAAAAAATGTGTGAACAGGTTAAGAAAACAACTAGATTTTTTTTTTTTGAAAAGCAGGTTATAAATAATGAGTATGTTCATTATTTGGACGACCATAGTCCGTTACGGCCGTTATTCTATACTGTGCACTGCCGGGCAATTTACAATTCACTTTAATGGAGCACATTACATTACATTGAAATGCAGCCATATTTTGTTATTATTTTACTGTGTTTTAGCCTAAGAGTGACCCTTACCCTAAGTCCTGCATGTTAATATTTTATAAGGAAGAAGTTCAGATAATATTTTAGGGAATTGCACACCTTTAATGCCAGTGAATAATTTATTTATGGTTTATAGATTTATAGGTGCAACCCCTTTTGCAAACTAGCTTTGTAAAATATACTTCCTCTTTTAGATTATTAAAGTAATACTACTGAATTTTCACTTGAATGAAAAAACAAAACAAAACCTTAATCTACTCGACCCTGGGGTCCTTGGTACTTTGTGTTTTTATTTTCATTAAAACAGGAACATGAATAGCGTTCCCTTGGGTTCCCTTGGCTGTAGCACTGCTACACATCACTGTGCTGGATGCACACCCCTTTGCACAATCAGCAATGTGCACTGTGCATGCAGCACAGTGACGTATAGTGGAGCTAGTGCCCAAGGAACCCTGGGCCCTGCCACCTTGACACTATCCATGGCCCGAAGAAAGGACTTTTTTTATTAAAATAAAAACACAGACAACAAAGGTATGTTCTGAATTCTTGTATTAATATTATGTCAGCAGTTTGGCCAGGGATGACAGATTTGCTTAAAGCGAATGTACCATCAGTACTTTCGATTTAAGTTTTGGCCATTAATAGAGCGACTTCGGGAAGCCGGTGCTGTGGTCTTTTTTTGAACCGCGGCCCAGTTACTGCGTATGGCTCCTTTCTATTCCCGGGCACCAGCCGGGGGTGAAGCACTGGAGGCGGGCCAGCCTGCCCCCAGTGGGAGGAATTGCCCCGCCACTTTATGACGCGGTTCGATTAGAATCAATGGAGCCGTATCATAGAGGGGCAGCTGTGTCCCACGGGAATCAGTCCATGGTTCTAAAAAAGGACCGCAGAGCTGTTCTAATAATGCACAAAACCTTAAAGCGACTCTGTACCCACAATCTGACCCCCCCCCCCAAACCACTTGTACCTTCGGATAGCTGTGGTCCGATAGCTGTACCTTCTGTCCTGTGGTCCGTTCGGCAGGTGATACAGTTATTGTCCTAAAAAAATACTTTTAAACTTGCAGCCCATGCCAAACAGGAGTGTCTGTGCCTTTACTTTGCACCACCCTCTTCAGCATTAGGAATGCCACTGAAACATTTTCTCCATGATGAACATTGCACAGGTCCTTAATAGTCCAGCCCATGTGTTGGGCTGACACAGGTGGTGAATAGGAGGCAATCTGCCTGGAGAATTCTTAATGATGAAGAGGGTGGGGAGGAGGGACGGAGGGGTGGTGCAAAGTTAGGGCACAATAAAACATTGGGGACCTTTCTTTGAAAGACTGATTTTGACCACAAAAAAAAAAACAACAACATAAAAGTGAACCAATAGGGACAATATAGAAATTTGCCAGTTACCCAGGTGTTTTATGCCAATACCTGCTTTTCGTGACCTTGAACAAGTAATTTATCTCTCAAATACAGAAAATAGAGGTTTTATTTCTACAGCTAGGAAAAATATGCGAACAGTGTTCGTTGAGCAGTGTATGAAATTGCGTGCAAATTCCAAAGTAAATTAGAAGCTATGGACATGCACCAGGGGCCGTTGTGCAACAATAACCAGTCCAGTTGTGCCATTAACATTATTTATTTAGCTTTTATGGGTTGATTGTACTAAGTGCCACTGTGACTAGTTGGCAACATGGCAGGATGCATAGTATGACATTTTTCACTTTTTTTAGTCCCAAGTCCCCTGCATACACACATACATATAAAAGATAACATGCTGGCATCCTGCAGGTGCCAGCTTGGCAAATACTACATTCTGTTTATTTATTCTTGCAAAAGGTTTTTTATTTTTAATGAATTATTTATAACTAGAGATGAGCGAACCTCGAGCATGCTCGAGTTCATCCGAACCCGAGCATTTGGCATTTGATCAGCGGGGGCTGCCGAAGTTGGCTAAAGCCCTAAGGTTATGCGGAAAACATGGATATAGTCATTGGCTTTATCCATTTTTTCCAGACAACCTTAGAGCTTTATCCAACTTCAGCAGCCCCCGCTAATCAAATGCCGAACGATCGGGTTCGGATAAACTCGAGCAAGCTCGAGGTTCGCTCATCTCTATTTATAACTATGAGGGATGTAAAGAATGAAACGGGGTGTACAGAAAGAAAGTGGAGCGGTGAATTGTTCTCCAAAATATAAAGGTTATTTGCATTTATTGTATTAGAAAAGCAAAGCTTCAATCATCATAAACATATTATAAGCCTTTATAATCAGGAAATAATTGGAAATAAACATGAAATTATAGGTAGAGATGTACTTTAGGAACTGCTTGTTCTCTCTCTTTGGTAAAAAAGAACTAACATGCTGAATACCTATTGTCAGTTTCATGCTGCCCGAATTATATATTATTACAGCCATCTGTGATTTGTTCTGAAATCCTGCAAAGTTGAGAAATCATAATTTAAAAACTAGGGAATGAGGCTTTCAGCCACCAGAGAAAGCCAAGCCTGCTTCTCCTTGTCTCACAGGGCTTTGCTGAAAGATCGCTCCCTATACACACATAGGAAAAGGTCTGTTATCCAAGCCCATCAGGTTGTGGAGAAGTCAGGTGGGACCTCACCAGTGACTCAAAACCCTTATCAGACTTTGATACCCTTGTATCGCCTCTCTCCAATCTATACGAACTGTCCTCCAAGGTTTTCCTCCCCTCTGTCTACCATCTGCGCTGGTGTGTACCCCTCTTCCCTGCTGAGAGAGCAGAAAGTCTGTCTGACTCATCTTTCTCTAAGTGGAAACTAAATGGTAGGATTTTTTTTTTATTTAAGACTATTTAGAAAGCTTGTATATCTAGAAATACCTATTGCACAATATTTATCTTCGGCCAGCCGAAGGTGCACCCTTAGCCATCCCCAACCCGTCTGCAAGGGCACGGGCACTTTCAATCAAGCAGGGGATCCATGCCACACATGTTGGCCTTATTTTGGCTTGCTAGTAGTCAATCTAGCATTGGTCGCCTATTTAGTGGATAGGTGATAAATGCCACTGGTTGTCATATTACTTTAAGATAAGGGAAATCACTTTTTGTGTGTGCAAATAAAAGGGAAAAAAATCCATGTTATGATGCTATAATGCAATTCAGGAACATTGAATCCGGAATTAGAAAAGGCCAAACAAATGCATAACATTAATTAAAGTTTGCGTCTAGTGTACTATTAAAAGAGAGAACTGCAGAATCAGCAATTAGTAGTAATTAGGATTAGTGGCCTAAGAATCATTAAAAGTAGCAAAAAGTGTTCTTGATTGTTCAGTCTTGGAAGTACATACATGTGTGCTAAATACACAGCAAACACAGTTCTTTTTTATAACATTTTTAAAGGGGTTTTCTTTTTATTATTTATGGTTCCTTATATTCCGGTTAGGATTTTGGACAGTGGTATAGCTGTTAGTGCCACACCAGCTACTGTGTACTGAGGCAGTGTCAGACTGAAGTATCCTAGGTTCACAAGAGAAAATCATTTTTGGCATGCACTCTTTATCCCCCACGCAACAGCAACGCAACATTTTTTTAGAATATTTTTTCATGAGCATTAAAGGGGTTATCCAGCGCTACAAAAACATGGCCACTTTCCCCCTACTGTTGTCTCCAGTTTGGGTGTGGTTTTGAAACTCAGTTTCATTTAAGTAATTGTAGCTTAACTGCAAACTGCACCTGAACTGAAGACAACAGTAGGGGGAAAAGTGGCCATGTTTTGTAGCGCTAGATAACCCCTTGAAGTTAACTTAAAAGAATCCTGTTTACTTCAATGGCAGATGGTAAACCACATGGAAAGAAATTATGTCAGTTCTTTCCATGCAATTCTGCATATATAGGTAGATATAGATATGTAACATTAACATAAGTTAGACAATTATTTGCATAATAACACCATATACCTTTGAAATACAGCTACCAAATAGCACCAGTATATAAGGATCAAATAATATCACCATACAAAATACTACAATGCTGCTTCTAGCCAAATCAAGTATACTGAGACCAATATTACCAATAATTGCAGCATGTAAGAAACAATGCCGCCATATCACGACCATATAATACCACCACACTGCTTTTAAATAAAATATCCAATATCCCCCCCCCCCCCCATATGGTAGCTGTAAAGAGTAAGGCAGCAGCTCTACAATGGCTCTACAGACCACATAAGTGACCACAGTGCATTACATCCACTGACTCACAGGGAACATCTTCTTTTATTGAATCACAGGTGACATGTCTGAACAGAGTCTTTCACTTTTACTTTTTGTCTGTATCTTTCCCATGCCATGAGAAAGACTTCACACAACCCCAACTATTTTCTACAGAATGTGCCAGACAAACATTTTAGCCTGCTACAGTGCAATCCTCACTTGTATACCAACTCCCCATCTACACAGCCTCCTCTGTGCCCTCATATAGTAATTGGACCTTCCTTTATGCCCTCATAGAGTATTAGGCCCATTATATAGTATTAGACTGACACTGTGCAGCCCTTCTCTTTACAGTCCCCATGTAGTGTTAGGCCCCCTCTGTGCAGCTCCTGTGTAGTATTAGGAATACCACACACAACCTGGGGACAGGTGTGATTTTGTTTTTGCAAGAAAGTAAAGTGTGCTTATTCTCTGTATGGCTAACCCATTTAATAATGCACCACAGATCAGCATCATAGACCTAAGTATCATCTACATAACTTAAAACTTACATAAAACATACGCATAGTTATAGTCCAGATACATTGATAATATCTATTATTTGGTAGGGTACTGAAAAGTAATTTTTAGACATTTGAGAAAATAATAATCAGCGATGTAAGATAATGCTTTTTAGCTGATATTCAGGGTAAATCACTCACCCTTTTAGACCTCAGGAAATGTATTCAGGCAGGGTTAAGAAAATAAAGGTGTACCCACCTGCCTCACTCCCCCATGTAGCCACCATTCTGAAAGAATCTGGTCCCGAGGTGCAGCTTTTTCTGGTTTCAAGACGAGGCTCCTTCAGAACATCAGCAGTGGGAAACAGGGACAGTGAGTACATCTTTATTTTTTAGCCCTGAGCAAATTTCTATTAAAAAAAAAGGTTCCTGTTTCAGCAACTGTAAGTTGGAGTGAAGTATTGATTTAGATTTAGAAACGATGAGGACTGAAATCACATAAGGGCACACTGCCACCTAGTTAACATGCGTTAATAAACAAAATTGTATTAAGCTGTGGTAGCGTACTGCGGCAGTGATATGATAACATCCACTTGTCATGATTTAATAAAGGATAGAAAAGGATACTTCTCATTTTTTTTACGTTTTGGGTAAAGATATTTTTTGAGAGATTTATAAGAGATGCCAAGCACTCTGAGCCAGTCATAAGGTAATAGGTTTAGATTTATGCCTGAAATGTACTTGGCAGCAAAGAATTGTTTGGACACAACTTTTTGTGAGCAATAAATTTGGCTTTGTCTTCTTTCCTTTTTTTTAGCCTGAAGTGCTATTTTTCTGTTTAAGGCTCTGCTAAGATGGGGATCCAGAGAAATATTAAATGAACTGTCAGGGGACACAAAGAAGGGGATTGTAAAGAATAAAAGAAGAGGAAATAAAAATACAAGTTAAAACCAAAATAACAAGACCTACAAATGCATTTCTAGGACATCTTAAAAAAAAAAAAAAAAAAACACCTAGGACCTGTCACATTTGTAATTGGACACATGCGAGAGATTTGTGCCCTAGGTGTACGCCAGGAAGAAAGCGCAGATTCGCTTCTCCCTGGCGTATGCCTGCCATATCCCCGACTCACCTGATGGGCGGGCAGGGGGGGCCCGGCAAGGTGGGGAGGATTTACAATGGTTTACGCACATGTGAGTTTCTGCGTCCACCATATGGCAGGCGCAGGTCAGGCCATGTTCACTAAGTGTGCGCCTCTTAGTGAGTCCGGCAGGGTAATTGGGGACGGAGCCTAATTTAAGAGTGGCTACGAGTAGATGTCCCCCATGGTCTATATAACTATTTTCCTGTGTGCATGTGTCCTCTTGGATCATCTGTTTTCCAAACAATTCTTTTATTCTACTGATGCTTTAAAAGAGTTTGTCTGAAATCAGATGAGAAAAATGACTCTCATTCTCCCTTTCTATAAACACAACCATGGGCCATGTCTTTTATTGTTGCTTAGTGCTATTAAAATAATGGACATTGGACATTGGACAGCATTGTTTCTGAAAGAAATAGTAAATTTTTCTAATCCCAGACAACCGCTTTCATGTTCCTTGCAAATCATGGTTCATTTGTAGTACCACTGATGTAATGGAGAATGGGGCTCAACACAGTCAGGAGGAATTATAACCAAGACAATGTATGTCCATAGCTGTAGTATAGAAAGAAAGAGTTGCAAAGCCCATTGTGAACCTGGTATCTCCTGCTGTAATGTCCAAATATTAATATTTTCTGTCCTATGGCATAAAAACAAAGTGTATACTCAGGTTCAGTTTTAATCTTTAAAGGTGTACTTTAGAAAATGTAAAAATCCAGGTCGGGCAGGCGTTGGTAGAAACAGAATAATGAAGTGATACTTACCCATGCCTCTGCCCTCACAGCTGCAGCTTCACTGCTTACTGTCAGCCTCTGGTCTCCTGTTTCTCCTGGCTTCATGTGTCATCTGGGCTAGCAGGAACTACCTGCTCAGACAGTGAGCGGCTGCAGAGTTGTGCTGCCTAAGTCACTGAGTAACTGTGAAGGCATTTCTGATCCAGGTTGTGCCGTCACAGGATTGGGAGCTACAGGAAACCAGTGGGGGACCATGAGAGGTGGGGCTACATTGTGGGGAGCAGAGACAGGTAAGTATAACTTTATTAGTATTTTCCCACCGCCCATTGCCTACCCTGGATTTTTACTAACTAGAGTACCCCTTCAATATTGATAATAATATGTTGCAGCAACATATTCTGAAATTCTGGGGGTACATACATAGACAAAATCAGAATTAGATATACACATTTAAGTCAAATCAAGTCAAACTCACATGAGCTTACACTCTTTAATCTTTTTATTCTATTTGATTTTGTCGGGATTTGCAACACAACAGCACAAGTTTATGGAACTATGTGCTGCATTTAGCTCTGTACAACAGCTGGAACAACCATTGATTCATACGTTTTCAACAAACTAGTAAATCAACAAGAGTTGTAACGATGACAGGGAGGGCACGATACACAGTTTTTCATATGCAGGGATGATCAAATGATTTACAAGGGAAAAAAAAAAGTTCAGCACAACCATTGGAAAGACTGTTGCAGTATTCCTGCAAAGTGTTCATATTACTAAAGGGCCCTATTACACAGGACGATTATCGTTCGAAAAATCTTTAGATCGTTCGGATTTGAACGATAATCGTTTTGTGTAATAGCAGACAACGATTAAACGACCATCGATAAATCGTTAGTCATTTGATAGAATTTGGACCTATTTTTATCATTGATCGTTCGCATGGAATAAGACGTCGATCGCAGTAGCTGCAATCGCAAAAGCAACAACAAGACAACCGCAAGAACGATCATAAGTAATGTTCATTGTTTCATGTAATTGGACAAACGATTTCAGGTCATTCGCCATAGTGTTCGTTTGAGATCATTTATCGTTAATCGTTGATCATCGAAAAATTGCTTTGTGTAATAGTACCTTTAGACTTACAACTCTGTAAAATACTAGGTAGAAAACACTGAGAAAATGTGCTGTGCATGACACATGATTGACAGCCTTAGTAAGACTGCCCACTGGACTCAAAAGACGTCAAATGGTTGATCTCATAAGTGACTGACAGCTATCTCTGTATGCAGAATCATATAGGAAAAAACAATCATGTCATGTCTCTCCTGCTTGATAAAGGGGTACATGGTACCTCGAAACGTGTTGCCTCTATGAGACTATTAAAATCCATCTTTTGAAACCATGTATTCTGAAGCCGGTGTGCGCCTTTATTCCTGGCTTTTCTGGTCCTCTGAGAGATCTGCGGACCAAACACTGTATGTGCCCTTTCTCCTTTCCCGGATTCTTGGCTTGGATCGCGGTATCGACAACCGGAGCCTGGCTGCCATGGCTATTATCATATCTACACTGACAGCGCTCAGAGGTGTTGTGGTCTTAGCACAACACCACCAGGTGAGCTGTTTTATTTAAAACTGTTTTTATCTGCCTTTTCATTTACTATGTTACCCTATGGCGCCTCGTTTCTCTTCTTTTTAGCCTTCTTTTCCAATGAAAATATAATGACATGTATGGAATGAATTGTTAGTCTCCAGGAAGGGGGATGATTTAGCATCTATTTTACCTAAACGGATAACCCCTTTAAGGGGATTGGCCACCTTTGGGCATGTTTCTATGAATAAGTACTAACATGTCAAACAGTCACTGATATCTCACTGTGTCTATCTGAATATATGCGCGACACCTCTTCCCCTTTGCTGATATCCTACATCCCCACTGTGACTAAATGGCTCCTCTGTATATAAATGGCTGCCTATGGAGGCTCGTGTCACTGCCTCCTCCATAGCAATACACTGCACCCAGGTGAAGTGGGGGAGGCACGGTGGTGTGCATTGTCACATGTTCCTCTGTATGACCCCATTGTACTCCTAGCCAGCGATGTCCCTTCCTTGGAGTTGCTCAGCTGACATCTGACAGCACCTGGATCCACTATCCATGGTTGTGATAGTTTAATCGTTGTGAATGTGCTGTAAAAGGAGATTACATTGAAGATATTGAGTAGCTGATTTGTTTAGCTTCATCTATAAATGAGGGAATTTCGCTGCCTTTTATACCTCCGCTAGCTAGAGAAGAATTAATTGGTCTATAAGGGATTCCATGCGTCTGGCTGGTTGCTGGTGTGAAGTAAATTGCTATTTTTGAAGTTTTCAATCAGGATATTATGAAGATATGTCTCTTTATTACTAGAACAGTGGTTTGCCATTGAAAATAACAACTATGATGTTTATTTTAGCCTTGCTACACATCACCAGCAAAGTATTAAGGAGATCTCAAACTCACAGCCTGAGGGATGGATTGTGGCATATTTCAGGATACCCAGAACCCTTTGTTGTCAGGCAGGCAAGGCAGTCTAAATGGCATGAGCAATGACTTATGAATTATGCATCTTGCACTATTTTATTGCTAGGCATCACAATTTCTCACTTGAGTGAATTGTCAGCTATACAAGGAGGAAGCCATGCGGCAGCTGACACTTTTCATGGCTTAAATATAAAAACACTTCAGGCTAAGGATAATCCAGGCCTGATCTCAATCGAGATAATAATGTGCTCCCGAAAGGCTTTGCAGCCCACTAAATAGTACACCAGTGATCGTTCTCATTAGTCGCAACGCTTACTCTCAGTTTTCTGTTTGCTGAAGAGAACTGAGGTGCAGCTCTACCCAAAGTTGTGTGCCGTATTTTATATGGACTACTGTGGCAGCATACGTGTAGCCTATAAGTCTTGTATGAATTGAAATGGAACTGAAGCTACCATTGTATTGTTATTTTGTAGTGCATCATTGTGTATGTGCAATCCATATTACAGAAGGAAATATTCACATTTTCGCTTGGCCTCTGTTCAGATTTTTTGTTATTAAACAGATCATCCAACTACATTCTGTGGCACCAAACAGACTTTAACAGAGCCCTGATGGAAATCTTGAACCTAGCCTAAGGGGCCTATTCCACGGAGCTATAATCGATTGCATCGGATTCAGCTAATTATTGCTCCATGTAATAAATACAACGATCAGCCGATGACAACGATCATCGGCTGATCATTGATACAGATTTGAACATATAATTGTCGGGCGCCAACATTGCTACGCGTAATATTGGTGCGCGACCGGCGACTGACAATTTACATTACCTATCCAGGCTGCAGGGCTCCTTTGCGGTCTTCTTTTCCCTAGGTCCTGCGCGCTCCAGCTTCAGAGCGGCCTGTCTGAGCTGCGGCCAGTGATTGGCTGAGTGGCCTGTCAGCTGAGACAGGCCGCTCTGATGCTGGATTGCGCGGGACCCAGGGAGAAGAAGACCGCAAGAGGAGCCCTGCAGCCTGGATAGGTAATGTATAAAGTTTAAGCAAGGGCTGCAAGGACAAGGACATTCAGCCCTTGTTAAACGATAATCGGGTCTTGTAATAGGCCCAGTAAACGAGCTCCAATCTCGTTTACAGTTGTTATCGGGCCCCCATCGGCCAGTCTTATAACACCCTAAGATTTATGTTTTGAAGAAAAATCTTGTGTAAGTTTGTTCAGGGGCGTTGCCAGGGTCCGTAAACATTGTAGGAATGGGCATTCTTATCTACAGGCCAATATGGATACATATTTGCTACATCTTATTATTGGACATTATGAAAGGGAAAAATCTATCTCCAGAAATCTAGAAACCATAATAAAAATTATAAAAATAAAATTATTGCACTAAAAAAACATTCAGGTATTTTAGTGGATTAAACTATGAATAGGTCAGTGCATTGCAGATAGCTATGGATGTACTTCTGTAGTGATGTCTGGAGCTACGGGTCCACAGTTACAAACAGCATTGCGGAATGTGTGCCTGTAGCCTTATTGTGGTGGGGAGTTTCACAGTATTACTGCTCTAACAGTAAAGAATCCCCTTTACCGATGATATATAAACCTTTTTCCCTGTAGACAGAATCGATGCTCCTTTGTTATGGTTACCCAGCTTATCATGAAAAATACATCCAAAAGACTAGTAGATCATGGAATAATAAAGGCTTTGTAAACTTTACAGCCAGTTTGCTCCAATACATATAAAACCTAAAATAGTAATAAAAATTACTGAGGCCAGTGATTGCCTGCAGAGTGAGTATACAGGGATGTCATCGGCATCTTCACCAGGGAGAACTAGAAGTAATCTTTTTTTTTTCTTTTGTCCTTCCTCTTTTTGCTTCTGAGTAATTTTGTGTAAAACCCTTTAATTAATTTGGCAATATCTAATATAAGTATGATTGCACTGTGTGCACATAGGGCTACAGTAGTTATTTAGCACTTACTATTCCTGAAACCTCCTTTATAGGAAAGTAAAAAAAAAAGGGTACATAGAATCCAGAAATAGGGCAGGCTATTGTGCAGCAAGCCCTACACTGTAGAGTACATCTCTTTACACTACATATAGCTGTTGCAGTAATACATCACAGGTGACCAAAGACCTTACTGATCCTACCTGTAATCATATCTTCCTGAGACATAGCTGCTTGCCAAGTTTTGCATCAATCTGACATTTCTGTCTGGGTGTATTATTTTTTTCTTGTCAATGAATGTATATGAGGAGATATAGTAGAGAAACATTAATGATTTCGGAATATTTGTCTGGATGAAATGTTGGTCATGGGGCTGTTTTCCTGGCACTGGGCATTTGGAACAGGACGTGCTTGAGTGGGCTCAACTATGTTTTGTTAGGCCTGTTATTTGCTGTTTAATGTCCACTGTCTTATAGGGAAAAACAATACATTTCTCTCCATTACGCTTTGGTTTACCTATACGATACTGAAGCAAGACTCTCACAGCTTAAAGCGTATCTTAATCATACTCAGCGGGAAAAGCTTTGTATTTTCTTCATGTCGTGATTTTACGTTTTGTCAAAAGCAACAGCAGGATGGATCTGAGAACACAATAGTCAAAACATATCATTTGTATTCAGGCTGCCACATATGTGAAACATAAAAATATCCCGAAATGCTTACAGCATTAAATCGGCACAATAGCCAGCAATAGGAGCTATTTCAACTGGAGCTGCAGAAAGACAACATTGGTAATAATAGATTTTGTTATAAAATAATAGCAGTAAATTATAGCTAAAATATAGTTTGAGCATTTTGTATTAAAAGTAAATACTTATGTACCAGTTTATAGTTACTTGGGAATTATTTGATTTAAAATTAAATCTGTGTGGGAGACAATTTTCGTGTTATATGACAATGTTCTTGGGTTATGTGAAGGCCACATTTTGGAAAACTGCTATTACTTTTTTCTTTTGTTCTTAAGTTTAGTAAACCTAAGGTCGTTACAAAAGTCTGTAGGTACTCTCGGAATTATCCTTTTGAGTCGTCGTGTATACATGTACACCCAGTGTGGTGCAGCCGAGATATCGTAGTGAATGACATTGTAGAAAGAGGTTGTCGCAATTGTGTCCAGCATAGTTTATTTAGTCCACCCCTTCACACAATACAGCACAATTTCATTAGATACAACCACCTTTATCCGTTGTATGCACCGAAACAACGTTGTATTGTACTGTATGTAAGGATTGTGTCAATAGTTGATCGTTGGGTCGACAACATCCGGTGAAACCCTTCCAAGGATCAGCTGTTTAACACCTGTATTAGAGATGAGCGAATTGCAGATTTAAATGAAGCAAATCGCTTAGTTTGATCTGCGCTACGGTCATCAAGCAACCGGGCTGTCAGTGCTGCTCCACTACAAGTTGCGGGGAAAAGCTGGATCCAATCCTGGGAAGTTTCTCAGGATTGGATCCATCTTTTCCCAGAATCCTGGGAGTGGCAGGGAGCAGAGCAGCACTGACAGCTCGGCTGCTTGATGAGCAGAGTGGTGATCAAACTAAGCGATTTGCTTCATTTAAATCTGCAATTCGCTCAGAGGACAGAGTTGTAAGCAGTTGGCTTTTCTCTGTATAGCACCGACATATTCCACTGCACTTGAATGACCAGTACTTGAATAGACCACATTATAGAACGACACACTTATTACTCCAAGAAGGGCGTTATGGCCTTGCTAGCTAGAGCTTACTTGCTATATTTACAGTATACACTGTGCTATATACACTTTTTATAGCCATCAACACAGTCCCTTTCTATTTCTATACATTATAAGAGGCCTGATAGAGTAGATACAGTCGGACCAATGCTATTATAGCAGAATGGTGGTTAGTAATCTAGACAATGAGCTGTCAACAATTAGACGGAAAGAGCAGCATATCAGGAGAAGGAGGCAAGTTTAGTAAATGAATGTATATGCAAAGTTATTTAACTTGATGTGCCGTACAAGTATAATTAATTTAGTTGAGATGGGAATTCAGCTTTTTAATTTCTCCTTTTCTACCTTTGGTATTACAATTAGATTCGACATACATACACATTCCACATACAGTACATTTGTATTAGCCTACACAAACACTGACATAAAAAAACAACTATTCAGTTGCAGTAATTAGTTGTGTAGATGGAATTATACTGGAGATCAGAAACGTAGCTCATCCCCAAGGCTAGATGAGCAAGCTCGCACTTGTAGGTCCATAGCAGCAGGAGCACAAAGGTTATCTATGCAAGCGTTAATAATCAGGATCATATCCTGATTTATGTATTTCCAAATTCAAGTTGGAATCACCACGGAGATTAACATGTAAATTGCCTATTAGTATTTAAAGAACCTACATTTTCCCATAGGAATAGTATTCTCAGTGTGCTCAGCACACATAGAAGTACACGCTGTGCTGCAAAAAACAGACATCTTAGCTAAGCCTAGTCCATGACTCCCACTCCTCTGGCATTGATGCAGTTGTAGTATATTCTGATGTGTTTCACATGTTTGGTTCCTGATGCAAGTGAATATTGAGCGAGCGTAGACATAAAAATCTGCCCCCTGGGGAGTCATCATGCGGAATCCTAGGTATCCACAACAGCTCTGCTGGATGGCAAGCAGATTTGACAGAAGAGCATCATATGAAAAATAATGAGAGAAATAGCAGTAACTGAGCTTTTTTCTTTAATAAATCTATGCAATCATTTATCTGAACCGTTTTGTATTTGCAGCTTTTTGACAACTTCTATTTTGGAGAAATCAACCTGGATACTGTTCATCTTTCCCAGAGGTTCTCTGCAGATAGCTGCGGTTACTACACATCAGCTGGACAAGTCCAAATCTCCTGAGGAACCTGCCAGTCAATAACTCCCAGAATTCTCTGCTGCAGCATTCCAGGGGATTAGGTGGTGTATAGTTTTATGGTTTGCAATATTTGATCTATTAGGATTGACTTGGTTAGGATTGACATGGTTTTCAATTAAAGACTATGAATAATTCCTGTTTTGATTGTCAATGGGTGTCTGTCTGTCTATCTATCCAGGTATTTAATTATCGTACTTTATTAAACTATGTTTTTATGTAGTGTTCCATTAAGAACATGTTGTTTTGCTCTGACCTAATGAATATACAGTGATCCCTCAACTTACAATGGCCTCAAGATACAATATTTTTAACATACAATGTTCCTTTCTGGACCATCGTAAATTGAGACCAGACTCAACATACAATGCTGCAGAAAGACCAGATCTACAGAACATGTAATAAAAACTAGCTGATCAACCAATGAAAGTGGTCATCTTACGGGTAACCCCCCCAGTTTTAGTGAAGTGCCTGCACTGGGTGGCTGTCTGGTATCTCCTCTACAGTACTGTGTGATACTACATGTCCTGTGCTGCTCTTTACCTGGGCCAGGATGACTTGCTTCTTTGGGCACCAGGTGAGGGTTGCTTCATTTTATTTTTCTGGGACCCTGTGTGATCTGTACAAAACCCTGAAAATGCCCGGTCCTCTACATAGAAAGAAATTTAGAGTCTCTTGTAGCCCTTTCTGACTGTTGTATATAAGGACTTGCTGTATCCATATTAGTTAGCTGCTTACTTAAAGTGACTCTGTACCCACAATCTGCCACCCACAAACCACTTGTACCTTCGGATAGTTGCTTTTAATCCAAGATCTGTCCTGGGATCCGTTCGGCTGGTGATGCAGTTATTGTCCTAAAAAACAACTTTTAAACTTGAAGCCCGTGCCAAACAGGAGTATCTCTGCCCTAACTTTGCACCGTCCCTCCTCCCCACCCTCTTCAGCATTAGGAATGCCACTGAAACATTTTCTCCATGCTGAACATTGCACAGGTCCTTAATGATCCAGCCCATGTGCTGAGCTGCCACAGGAGAGGAATAGGAGACAATCTGCCTGGAGCATTCCTAATGATGAAGAGGGTGGGGAGGAGGGACGGAGGGGTGGTGCAAAGTTAGGGCACAAATACTCCAGTTTGGAGTTAAAAGTATTTTTTCCGGACAATAACTGCATCACCTGCCGAACGGACCGCAGGACAGATCTTGGATTAAAAGCAGCTATCTGAAGGTACAAGTGGTTTGGGGGGGGGTCAGATTGTGGCTACAGAGTCGCTTTAAATTTTCATTTTTTCTGATTTTGGGGAATTTAGAACTAATTACCAGTTTTCCATACAGTTTTGGTCTCAACATACAATGGTCTCAACATACAATGGTCGTCCTGGAACCAATTAATATTGTATGTTGAGGGACCACTGTAAAGTCTTAAGTCAGTAGACTTTAGAAGCTTTAAGGATCAGTCACATTCACTGTTGCTCGGCATGTATGCGAGACTATACAGACATGCCAGCTGCCAATAAGTAGGAGAAATACTATAAATGCTATATTTTTTTTTTTAAGTGGGCCATGCTGAGAAGCTAATCACATGTCCAGTTACTGTGGCGTTCAGTAATCCACTGTATGAACTTCTCAACAAGTATCTAGATTCCTTGTAGCACCATTATGGGAGAGAGTAAGAATTGTCCAGTATTTACCGAGGCCAATGGGCTATCCTTGTAAGATATACCAGATCCTTTAGTCTCTTTCCAGCTGGTTTCTGGTCTGGTTAATAGATAAACTATTGTCATTGTTTCTGCTCATACATTTTTTGTGCAAATAATCAGGATGCCACATACAGCCTTATCTGCTTTCTGGTTCAGGCATGCAAAGCCCCTCCAGTTCTAAAAAATACTTGTGAATCAGAGCAGAAATTGTTGTGACAATGCCAAGATGCTGAAGCCTAGAGAATGTTCTCCTTTGCTGACTCCTCTTATAGAGCATTTACACTGGAGACACCTGATGGCCCGTGACCAAAACATCACTACCGTACTTCCTGCCTCTGAATTATTTCTGGTCTTTGCGAGGAATACACGCATGAATTTCTCACTTTTTCCCCACTGTAAAGAAATCCCCAGGAAGACTTTTTAGATAAAGTTACAATTTAGGTAAAGTTCTGTGCAAACATTGCCCAAGTGGGGAAAGAGGCTGCAAAAATAATTATTTAAGGGATTATCAGTTAACAAAATGCAAAGAACTGTCAGAAACCAGTGGGACCCTGGTATGTGCATCTACTGTTTGGAAAAGTCTGTCCAGAAGTGGTCTCCACATCATCAAGTCTGTCTGGGATTACATGAAGAGACAGAAGGGTTTGAGCAACGACATCCACAGAATTTCTGGTGTTAGTTCCCCAAGATGTCTGGAACAACTTTGCTGCAGAGTTCCTTTAAGTTGCCTAGAAGAACTGGGGTGATCACACTATAATGGTCAGGTATTGGATTTTTCTTCAGTTTATTCACTTTATTAAATAAAACTACTAACCTACGTCAATATGTTCCAGGTTTCCCTATGCTCTAATATATAAATATAGTCCTGAGCTCTAATGCAGGCTTAGAAAAGGGGTTGTTTTTTGTCTCCCACAAACAGCACAACTCATGGCCTATGTCTTCAGAGTTCAGAAAACCTCAATTAACAGTCTGAAAACACCTCTTTTATAGGTCCTTCCCCAGAGGGATTTATGGCCAGTCCCATGTTTTGAGACTTTTAATTGAGGCTTCATAGGGGGCATTTTCACTAAGAATCCTACTCCACACTAATAAGGGGCTATTCCCCAAAACAGCTGTCTGTGGATAGATACCTGGTTTTGGTATTTCCTTTGTCATATAATCAGACTCGTAATTGAGTTGAATATTGACTGAAAGGGCCACTTAATAGGATGATTTTGGTGGTCTTCGCTAGGTCCTCTTTGGGAGGGATATCTGCTAGTCCTGTATTTTGAGGCTCTGCAGACTTTTTTGGATATTTAGATTTCTCAGGGGGCAATGAACCTTGGATTTCACTGTATTGAGAACTTTTACTAGCAGCCTACAGTGTCTTCTTTGGCTGGTCTCCCTGGGATAAGTGATCATTTTGCAGTGGTAAAATAAGAGCAGACTCTTTTTCTTATCCTATAATAGCCCTTTAATAATGATTTCTGACGTTTTAAATTACAGTAAGGCAATCTGTGTAGATCTCAATATAAATTACAGTAAGGCAATCGTTGTACATCTCACCATATGTATGTTTTCGTAAGAAAAAAAACACAAACATTTTGTCTCCAAAACACCTGTTTTGGGGCTGTGGCTGTGATTTCTGTAGGAGTTTTTAGTGCTAAAACTTTTGCAGGTATCTACAGAATTTCATAGCACAACACAATGTTGATCTCAATATCAAGTTATAACGGGAAGATTAAAGGGAACATGCAATGCCAGCATATCATAGGTCTGATCATAGCTCAGTACAGTAATTGCTTTCAGAAGCACAAAGCGTAAAAAATGTAACATTTCATAGTTTCCCAAAATTGTTTTGGGACCACAAAGAAACAGAATGTGTCATGAAAGAAAGACCTACGGTATATATTTTTTTGTAATTTTCAATATTACTATCTATATAATGATCCTAAAAATTTAGCAGTTTTCATTGTGGTCATTAAGCCTGATGATCGGCTGCCACTACTTGTTCTTTTCTGCTGTCTGTTCACTATCATCACAGTCAAGACGTGACCTGTATCATTCACAGGTGATGAACTAGAAATAGGAAAGGAGAGAAGTGCCTTCTGGTGTAGTATTTTCCAAAGCACATACTCTATTCCAAAAATACCAAGGCTAGTGGTTGTGCATACACTCACCTGGTCAGGTTGTGCAGTCAGATAGCCACAACACTCTAGTAAGCCGAGGATAGTGTTTCCACCGCAGAACATCAACCAAGGAACCAGACCGGAGCCAACTAACCATATATACTTTTCTCTATATGCTATGCTTCTCTAAGTGCAGAGGGAAATCTCATACAAAAATCCAGTTTCACTGCAAGAACAGAAAGCACTGGGGCACGACAAGTATTAAACAAAAAAAAACATGAAAGATTTATTTAAAAAATTTTTTTAGTGTTTTTTGGCTATTACTGGTCTTTACCCAGTGCTTTTTGTTGCCGCAGTGACACTGGTGCATTTTTGTATGCGATTTCCGTCTGTGTTTGTAGCATATATAGAAGATTGGTTGACAATAGGTGATGGTCAGAGATCTCCTTCTTTCTGCAAACCGATCTCTGCACAGGTCATAGAGCTGCCTAGAAAACTCTCCCCTTGAATCTATTGCTTGCTGTGTACTTGCATCTTGATGTACAGTAAAGCATATCTATAAATGCTGTACAGATAGCTCAGGTAATGTTGCTGCCCAAATATTAATGTACTAAAAATAAAAAAAAAATACTATTAGAGAATAGAAACATCTTTCAGTATGTGGCCCCAATAAACCTTAAAACTTACTAGGGAACCCATAACCTTCAAGGAACAGAACATTTTCAAGGTTGCTGTATAGAAGTACTTAAAGGGGTATTCTGGCAAACAAAAATATAATTTAGGAAAGTTAGAACTTTTGTACTATAACTTTATGAAAGCTTTTTTATATATACTGTATATATTTACTTTGAGAAGTAGCAGTTACACTTGTGGCTGTGTCCGGAATGGAAGGCCTGCTAAAACGATGGTCCCAGCACAAATACATATCGCTAGTGCAGCCTGCAGCGCTACTGACACAGACACCTTCTCCAAGTGTAATGTTTATTCTAATGCTAATGTGCAATGGAATAGACATCAGGGGAAGTTTAGCATGATGCAGTAGCGTTAGCAATATGTAACTCTGTTTGTACCAGTGCTTAAAGGTGTATATGGTTCAAACATACCTTTTCATTTGTGTGCCCATGGTGAGACTTAAAGAGCAACTCTAAGTAGGTTAGATGAAGCTAACTTGCTGATAGCCCCCATAGCACTGGGGAGGCTGAGATGGAAGGTATGTGTCTTACCTTCTTTCTCGGCGCTGGTGCCGCGCTGTTACTCAGGGTAAACTCCCCTCTGGAGCACCGTTAGGAGCACTGATGTGCCGCCCGGCCCGCCCCCTCCATTGATTGTTATTAGATGGGGCAGGCCGAATGATGTGGCAGTGCTTCTAACGATGCTCCAGAGGGGAGTTTACCCTGAGTAACAGCACGGGAACGGTGGCGATCCAGTCTCCAAAGCAAAGTTAACAAATAATCTGTGGAAAATAGGAAATGTTGGCCTATGTATTTACTTTAGTGCCTAATGTAAAGAAAACAACATTTGAAAAATATGCATTTATAATGAAAAAGTACTATGAGTTTACAATTTTTGTACATTCTCTTGAAAATGACATGTGAGTGTACCGAGCAATAATCAGAATGTCAGAGAATAGGCTCTTGTCAAGGGAAATAATTCCATCCCATTCACAGCAATGACTAACAAAGAGATCAATGAACAGCAGATAATTAATTCATGGTTCCAGATAGCAGCAAGTTAAAATGGGAAAAATGTAATTGAGAAAAGCTACTCTACATTTAATAATGCCAAAATTATTCAGAAGTTGAGCTTAACTTAGGCTTTAATGAACAACATGAGTGCATTTCTAACTATTGGAGATTTGAAGTACCATAAGGCTGGCTTCACATGCAGCAATTGTGCCATGTGCCCAAATACAATGCAAAACTGATAGGGATTTTGCCAGGGGGCACTTGTCATCACTGCATACTGAGGGTCCTATCACATGACCCGATCATAAACTGTAAACAAGCGCCCATCTGCTAAATAGGCTCTTGTTTACTAGGCAGTTACATGGGTTGTCTATCAGGCAGCAAGGGCTGCACAGACTTCATTGGCAATGTCCTTGCAGCCCTTGCCTTTAGTGTAAAATAATAAAGTATTAACTTACCTTACCACATTCCCTGGTGTCCTCTGGCCTTCCCCTGTCTCTACAGCTGCAGCTCTGCCTTCTGTTCCAGTCTCTACACTGACAGGCCACCGGCCGCTCAGCCAATCACTGGCCATGGCCCTGTCTTGGCCATTGATTAGCTAAGTGGCCGCGGCCTGTCAGTGCAGAGACTGGAACAGAAGGGAGCAGAAGGCAGAGCTGCAGAGGCCAGGGAAGGCCCGAGGACACCAGGGAACGTGGTAAGGCAAATTAATACTTTATTTTTTTACACTAATGGCAAGGGCTGCAAGGACATTGCCAACAAAGTCCGTGCAGCCCTTGCTGCTTGATAGACAGCCCGTGTAATTGCTCTATAATTTTATACTACAATCATCAGCTGTCAGACGTGCATCGCTATTACAGGTAGCAATACCCGCCCAATGTCCAATGATTTTAGGTCTTGACCTAAAGAAACGATCAACCGATGATTGTTCTCTCTATTACACGGAGTGATAATTGACCGAATTGGCCTGATTTAGTCAATTGTCACTCTATGTAAAAGGGACCTATCACTGCATGTGTCTAAAGCAACCAACACTTGACCTTGCTTGATCCAGTTAAACTTCAAAGGATCGTCCAGAGATTATTATTTTTTTTTTTAAATGTTCAGTAGTGGCCATGCTTGGCTGAAAAATAAATGTGGTGTACTTACCTGCTGCCACTGTTACCTATTCTCTGTCTCCGACACAAGGAAGTGGCTACTCACTGCAGCTAGTGTTTGCTTGAGTGGTGACTTCCTTGTGTTGAGACAATACCAGGAAGTGCTGAAAAGCAAGGGGGGGGTCAGCATCGAATTGGTGGGTGCAGGGAATCATAGCAGGTGACTACAGCTTTTTTTTTTAAATTATTCAAGCCCAGCCTGACCACTAAAAAGAAAAGAAAAGAAAATGACAACACACTCCTTTAAAGGGAATCTGTCAGCACCTGGACCAGACCCAAGGTGCAGACAGTGTAGTTTAGGTGGCTTGCCCCTTGGGAGTATGGTACCTGTAGTAAATGCATCCATGCAGTAGATTCTATATAGTCTTGGGTCTCCCACTGTAATCAAGAGTTAAAGAGGAGTAGTGGCTTGGCATTTGTGCTGCACTTTGGCACACCTTACCACTATGTCCTCCTCCCTCTTTTTAATTCATATTTAATGCTGTCCAGCCTCCTGCTCTATGCTGTCATCATCGCAGTGCACCTCCTTCTCTATGCTGTTGTCACTGCATGCGCCGTTGATCTCTTGGGCCACACGCTGATCGCTGATTGTGCCCCATGCGTGCCCCAACTGAGGGCATTGGCTTCTGTCCCAAAGCCACCCCTAAGTCACATGGGCGATTGGTGATGTCAGGTGTGTACTGCTTTAAAGATCAGCTGCGCATGCAGTGATGACAGCATGGAGCAGGAAACACACCGTGATGATGACAGCATGGAGCAGTAGGACGGCCAGCGGTAAATATAAATCAAAAAGAGGGAGGAGGACATAGTGGGGAGGCTTGCCAGAATGTGGCACAAATGCCAAGCTACTACTCCTCTTTGATTACAGTGGAAGACCCAAGACTGTATAAAATCTACTGCACGGATGCATTTACTACAGGTACTATGCTCACAAGGACCAAGCCACCTACACTACACTGTCAGCACTTTGGCTTCGGTCTGGGTGCTGACAGATTCCCTTTAAGTTGCAGGGGTCTTGATGTTATGTAAAGGAAAGCTTAGTGGCTGTGTATACAACTTTCTAATATATTTTGTGTTTCATTGTAAATGTTAAGATTTTGTGCCTTTTGTTAGTGAATGGGGAGATTCTTGTTTACATCATGAGAGTGAAAAAAAAAAAACATGAAGAAAAAGTATTTTTCACACTGTGCAGTCCTGTGTGAACTAGACAGCTTGTGTTCTGGTATGATATAATTCAGTTTAGACTGACGGTAACAGCGTAGAATAGTAGAATAGGTGCAACATAGCCAGTGGTAAGAGATGAATGTACAAAACTAGGTGGTTTATATTTAGGAGAAGAGCTCCGAGGTAGATTACGCTATCCATTTACTATCCACATTGAAAATTATTATCCACCGCTGAGAAGAAAAACATCGCTTTTGTCAGAAGTGTTTGTCAACAGGACGTCAGCTAGTCCGCGAAATTTAGTGTGTTTGTGCAGCGAGCTTGGACATTTACACTTGTCTATGTCTAATTCAGCTGAGCACATCCATTCTGACAGACAATGGCTGGCAGAAGATATTCTCTCCTGTCCCTGTTGTAAGTGAAATGCTGTCTACACTGTGTGCGCTTTATTCTAAATCTACAGCTTACCACCTCTAAAGTGTTTTCTGCTCACAGCAATCCACACAGGGGCTAATCTACTGGTACTTGGCTTTAAACACAATAAATTTTTTTCACAGTGGTGTTAAATTGGCCAAGGTGGAATTCATATGTTGCTTTATGAGTCAATTCGATTTAAAGGAGAAGTCTGGGGCTGGCGTAATTTTTTTTAGGGGGGACATAATAAACAACACTACTCACCCGTTGATACGCCTGTCCAGTGTCGAATCGCTGCTCTGGGCCCCCTGCTGGCCTCTGAGATCTTTTTCTCAGCTGACATCACGACCTGGCTGATAAACAGCATGCTCAGCCAGTCAGTGACTGGGGTGGGACGCCGCTGCACTCCCTGATTGGCTGAGTAGGCTGTCTATCAGCCGGGTCAGGCATTTCCCCCCCGAGTCATGACCGTCACAACGGCTTTTTCGGCGGGGGTCCTAAGGACAGTCAGGTGGCATAGGGACAAGTAAGGAATCAATCATGCTCATTTAGTTCCCTGCCCCTGCTGCCTGACAAAAATTTGTTATGGCCGGAAGTTAATGTTAAAACTAATGTACAGGCATGAAAGAGGCTGTAACTCACATATTAAAATGATCAATATCATGCTTAAAGAGAACCAATCATGGCCGAAATTTTAAATTTTTTTTTTTGCTAATTAGCTGTAAATTAATATTTTATTAATATTTGTAATTGGAATTATTTACTTTTATGCCCGTGATTTTACAATATACACATTCTCTTTTCCTGTCTCGCGCCGGCTCTTTTCAAAAGAGACGGCGCGAGACAGGAAGCTCCCGGCATGCCGAGCGGCGGGAAGGGCTCCCATGAGCCTTTGCCGCCGCTCTGTAAATACACAGTGATCCCGCGCTATACAGCGCGAGATCGCTGTGTATGTCTATTCTAACTGGGCCTTATAGTCTGTCCCTGAAGATACAGACTGCCTGTGCAGTCTGCATCTTATGCGTTTACCTAATCCTGTATAGCGGAGCAGTAAGGGCGGGGGCGGCCATCTTGATGACGTCACTGGTGCGTTCCAGCGCTGGAACGCAAGGGACGTAATCAAGATGGCGTCCGGCTTAGCTGCACCGCTACAGAGGACTGGGTAAAGTATAAGATACAGACTGCACAGGCAGTCTGTATCTTCAGAAATAAACTACATGAAGATACAGACTGCCTTTGCAGTCTGTATCTTATACTTTACCCAGTCCTCTGTAGCGGTGCAGTAAAGCCGGGCGCCATCTTGATTACGTCCCTTGCGTTCCAGCGCTGGAACGCACCACTGTGACGTCATCAAGATGGCCGCCCCCGTCCTTACTGCTCCGCTTTACAGGATTAGGTAAAAGCATAAGATACAGACTGCACAGGCAGTCTGTATCTTCAGGAATAGATTTAGGGAGAGATAATCTTTTATTATAGGGACAGTAAATTTTCGGTGATTGGTTCTCTTTAAGGCAGCATATAGAAGTTATAAAAACATTTAAAAAAAATTTAAATAAGTAAGTATACCAAGCTTAAAAAAAGATACAACAGGGTCAGTGACATTAGGCTTCCCCATCTTGGAGAGCTCTAGAGATCATTCTGTTGCATCAAATGACATGAAAAATGCACAAAGGGGACTTCAGACGCTGCGTCTGCCACTTATTAAATAAATAATAATTGTAGGAGAAAACATGGCTCATAGGTGATGCTGCATTTAATTTGCATATATTGAGGCTTGCACTGATGCATGGGGGATCAGTCAATAGTTATCCACCAGTGTGGTGTACATTTGCATTAAAGGGTTTGTTCATAAAGACAACCCCTTCTCTAAAGACACTGTCTGGGTCATGACAGGAAAAACAGCCGGAAAGCTTAGTTCAAGGCCTCCATCTTTTCAACCGCAGTTAACAGAGCTAGATAGTCCACTGCAGAATGAAGACCAATGTAGCCCGAGGGACCCCCTGGGTTCATTCGGTTTCTTGCTGGTATCCGTCATTTCCCTGGATTCAGTTATTTGAAAAGATTCTGTGACAGAAGCCCCAAATAAAGCCTAATCCAGTTGTGAGCCTAGCCTTAAAGGGGTTGTTCTGGGAAAAATGATCATTTATTATGTTGCAGGGGCTGCAGGACAGGAAACATATCAGACATGCATACTTACCAGTGCCACTCCATCACCAGAGTGGCATTGGTAAGTATACAGTGGTGCCTTGGATTATGAGCATAATTCGTTCCAAGACTGCACTTGTAATCCAAATCTGTTCTTAAACCAAAGCAGATTTTCCCTTAAGAAATTATAGAAATGCAGACAATTGGTTCCACCCCCCAAAAATAATGATTTATTATTCTGAATAACATGAAAAACAAATGAAACAAACATTCAGAAACAACAGAATATGTGATATTATAAGTTACTGTACAGTAATGGAGAGGATGGGAAACACAAGGGCGGACAGAGACTGCAGGGGGCATGAAGGAATGAGCAGGGCAGATGTGGGCACATACATGCAGCGCTCTCTGTCTGAGGAGAAAGGGGGTACAGCTATGGAGAGATTACCTCCACAGTCCTGTCCCCTGATGTAAGCCCCAGCCTAAAGTGGATCTGCTATGATTTGGAAGGTGAGGGAGACTTCCTGGGTCTGAGTACAGGGCTGTAGACCCTTGTGCTCCCACCCAGTTCAGGGAGCTCTTAAACCAAAGCAATGCTCTTAAACCAAGTCACAATTTTGAAAAACTGTGAGCTCTTAAACCAAAATGCTCTTAAACCAAGTTACTCTTAAACCAAGGTACCACTGTATATGTCTTGTATGTTTCCCACCCAGGACAATTCCTGACATGGACAGAGGTGGCAGCAGGGAGCCCATGTAGAAGAGAATACACTTCTTTCAGCAGAGCATATAATAGCTAATAAGTACAGGGAGGCTTGAGTTTTTTTATAGAAGTAATTTGCAAATCTGTATAATTTCTTTGCACCATTCTTTGAACCAGTGTGGTTCCTATGCTATTACTATTTTTTTCTCCAGAATACTCCTTTAAATGACGTCGAGCAGCTATACCAGACACAGCCCATGGACAAGAGCAATAGAGTTCTGGAAGCAAAGCATACATTGTTTTCTACTCTAATCTTTGAATCTATACTTAATTCATAACATACAGTATTTTTGTGGTTTCCCATAATTATTCTTTTGTTTTTAGCTTCTTCCTAAAGTTTGATCAGCTGAGTCCTAAAATGAATAAATAAGAAACATAAAACACACACAAATGACACGTTTATAGGCCCAGCTTGAAGAATGAATGTGAGCTTTTGGAGGCCTAGACAACCTCATTACCAGGATACCTGAGGTAAAATAAAGCAGATGCCGACTCAGGGGAGCAGAGATTGATAGTGTGTACCTGCACTGCTTAGTATAGCACAGTATGTGTCGAGCACCACAACAGACTGAAAGATCCGTCCAGGCTTCTAAAGCAGAGTTTGAAGTTAATGTTGTTTGCAGCCTACAGTGCTATGCAAATTGTGTGTCCTACATTCCTGTTATCACTTTGTATATGGATGTCCCTGAAAGGAGAAACTTTGTGACACTTAACGGGTAGTGAATATCCACCATAAACTTAAAGTAACTTGTATGAAAAGAGACATATATTGTTGAGGACAGATACATAAGGACTCAAAAAGAAAAATCGTACATCGGGCTTTAATAAAGCCCCGTCTCTATGCAGTCAGCTGGATTTACTAAGAGAGATTTTTGAAGCCAAAGCCAGGAATGGATTTTTAAAGGAGGAGAAATCTCAGTATTTCCTTTATGACCTGTTCTCTGTTTATAGTCTGTTCCTGGTGTTGGCTTCAGAAATCTGTCAGATAATCTGTGTAAACGCACCAGGTAGTGACCTGAGAAGCCCACTTGGGTAGCCCACTGTTTTTGTTTTAGTTAAAGCGATTCTGTACCCACAATCTCCCCCCCAAACCGCTTGTTCCTTCGGATAGCTGCTTTTAATCCAAGTTCTGTCCTGGGGTCCGTTTGGCATGTGATGCAGCTATTGCCCTAAAAATCAACTTTTAAACTGGCAGCCCCGTACCCAACGGCTGTGGCTTAGATTGTGTATGCATTAGGCTGGCACACCCTCTCTGTCCCTCCTCCCCGCCCTCCTCATCATTAGGAGTGCTCCAGGCAGATTGTCTCCCATTCATCAGCTGTGTGAGCATGGCACATGGGCTGAATCGTTAAGGCACTTGTGCAATATTCAGACAGAAGAAAATGTTCTAGGGGCATTCCTAATGATGAAGAGGGTGGGGAGGAGGGACGGAGGGGTAGTGCAAAGTTAGGGCACACATATTCTAAGCCCTGGCCGTTGGACACAGGGCTGCAAGTTTAAAAGTTGTTTTTTAGGACAATAACGGCATCACCTGCCGAACGGACCCCAGGACAGATCTTGGATTAAACGCAGCTATCCGAAGGTACAAGTGGTTTGGGGTAGTCAGATTCTGGGTACAGAGTCACTTTAACATACTTTAAAACAAATGTATACTTACTTGTATCCAGATCCAGTCTCCTGAAGACAGCTTTTTAGTCTTGTGCTAAATAAAAGAGACCAAACGCAGAAAGTCACGGTCATCAGCACACTTACATGGAAGGCAGTCATTTGATTAATGGACACATTGAGCCTTGACTCTCTGTACTAGACCTGAGTTTCGGTGTTAAGTCTCTTTTTCCAGCCAGCAGAAGACTAAAAATCTGCCTTTAGGAGACTGGACCTGGATTTCTGGTAAGTATAGCTTTGTTTTACAGCATGATAACTAATAATAATAAATGTAAATAGATTTTGAAATTTTTAACGACAGTGACTATTTAAGTCAACTTTTATTCCTTCTGCTTATAAAGTGTGTATTGTGTTTTCTGGTTTACAAAATATGTGTTTTACCCTCAACACCAGGGCTGAACGTGGCTTGGCTAGGACCACAGGATATGATCAGATTAGTTTAAGGCAGCATTCTCACATAGCAGTTGAAGTGCGCGTTTCTGATACGTTTTATACAGTGTTGCATGCAGGTTTTTTTATATTGCCTAAAAAAAAACAGGTTTGCAACATTGAAACAAATATTACAATAACGTGCATTACTGATTGATTGATTGATTGATTGATTGATTGATTGATAAAAGAATACAATTCATATATACTATAAATTGGATTTGCTTTTATTTTGTGTTACAAAATACACAGATGGATTCAATGATGCGCATGGTATACACTCCGGCCGGAATCCCTAGCGGCGCCGCAAGAAACTGACATGTCAGCTTTCTGCGGGCGCTATTCACTGAATAGCGGCTGCAGAAAACCTGTCAGTAACCACTTTGGAGCTAGCAGCTCCGGACACACGATCCATTGTGTGCAGCGGGGAATTCAGATGTGGGCGCGCACGGATGATCTTCTCTTACACTGGCTGTTCTGTGACCCGGCCGGGTCACAGAACGGCCGGTGTCTTACACAGTGGGAACGTGGCCTGAACAAAACTATATGCTTTGTTATCTCTGCAATCCGCTCATCAGCCTGCTGCTTTTAAGTCCCTGTTGATCTGTGCTGCTCTTCCCTGGGTGCTAGGAAAAGTTGGATACAGTCCTTGGAAACTGGAGGACTGGATCCAGCTTTTCCAGCACCCGGGGAGGAGCAGCTCGAAGAAGGGCACTGAGTTAGAAGGCAGCTGGCTGATGAGCCTATTGTAGAGATAAGAAAGCACTTCACTTTGTTATTACTGTAAATTCGCTCATCTCTAGTTGCAAGCTTGTTTGTATTCTTGGCAATTAAAGAAACTGTATGCAGCATGTGATGGAGTCAAGAATTGCACAAAAAAAGAAAACACAGCCTGTGGCTGTGTTCCAACACCATCTTTTACAAAAGCCGTCATATTGAGGCCAAAAAGCAATTGAGGCCAAAAAGCATCCATTATTTCATATCTATAGCAGTTATTTGGCCTCAAACTGACGCCTGTCCTAAAACGGCCAAAAAAAAAAAGATGTGGGAACATAACTTATGAGTGAAAAAAATGAAATGATGAGGAGCCAGTAGTCTATAAATATAATTGATAATATGTAATCCATAGTCTTCGCTGTGACTACAGTCAAGAATTTAACTAGACGTTTACGTATACATTCCTTTGTAATATATTACCTCTTTTTGCATAATTGTGGATGTGCAGCTAATAGCTGTCAGCCCTTCCCAGTGCTATAGTGTCCTGTTGCTAAGGTGACACTATGGCTCTCTATCCCTTGTGGTTTATAGCTCCAGCCGCAGAATCAAGGTCTAACAAAGAGGGAGATACTCCTGACACTCTTCATGTTGTTTTTCATTAGTTCAGCTCCTCTGATGCAGTTTTCTGTCTCCGTATCTCTTGTGGCTCCTCTTCCCACGTGCTGCTATCAGACTACATTTCTCAGTATGCTAAGGACGTCCTATTTCTCCCACCATGTAACCCCTCCCTGGCATCTCTCACCCTTTCCATCTCACTGGCTTACATCCATGAAGCAAGTAAGGGGTATGGCGTAGGAGCCATCCTTTGCACTAAACCAGGCCCACAAGCCAGGCGGTCACATGATCTTTGTCTCCTGAATGTGTGTGTGGGGAAGGGGTGCGAAGGGGCAGGAGACAAAATGGATTCCAGATTCCCAAAAACTTATATAAGTATATTGTTATTGGTAACTTTCAGCTATATGTAATGTTATCATTTCTTTCTTACAATATTAACTTTTTGCATCCCACCAGACCCTCGATTCCTTCATCAGGAGTGCCTCCAACTATTTAATGTGCATCATTTAATCTTTAGCGGTATTATCAATTACATCAATCTGTTAGGTGTCAAATATAGCAGCTGTCTCATTAAGTCGCACACTGCCGTCACTAATGTCCATACAACACTTTTTTTTGTGGAATTTCAAGTCGCATGCATGCAACAATAATATTTCCTCCATGTCAGACAAGATGTGATGGGATTTTTTTTCTCCTTGTGCACATGCACAAAAAGTATTAATAGGTGTACGGGCCTTGATAAATTGCAAAGTTTTTTAATTTTTTTTTTTTTGGGGGGGGGGGGGTTAAAAAAACAAACAATGCCAGGACCTGACTACTGAGTACTGCTGCCCAATATTTTTTATGATAAATAAAAAACCGCACATAATAAATCTGGACCCCCCCAGGTGAAAATAATAATACATATGCCTCTAAATATTTGGATTTTTTGGACAATCTGGTTGTTTTCTTTCAGGTTCTAAATGAGATATTTCAGAGTCTAATAGAGAGTTTACACCGTCTACATAGCTGTGATAGAAATCAATCACATGCATTTGATGGATGGGATTTTCATTATAGTGCAGGTAATGGTTTGTGAATGTAAGGCAGCTTGACACAGTCATTTCCAGGTACTGGGCAGGAAAATAAGGAGCAATTGCTAATTAAAATGTCATTTTGATCAAAGCCAAATTAGTGGCACTTATCTTCTATGAACATTGGGGAATTATCCCAGGAGTAGTCAGTCTGGCAGAATTACTACAATGGCTCAGGTCCTCCAGTAAGTTAATAACATCCTAGAATATTATAAGAAATACAGGCCTTTGTAGCCTCAGATAATGTCACTGATCATGACTATGAAAAAAAAAGTCACTTATTCAATGGTCATTTCAAAAATACCTAGTTGATCAACTAGTCATATGAGATAATGTCCCAGGAAAAGTAAAAATTGCACACCCAATAGGATAAAAACTGCAAAACAATGCCCAAAACACAAAAGCAATTGTACACCTGAATGGCTAAGGCAGACAAAATAAAAGTTTTAGATGGTACTTCTAAAAGTTCTGGCTTCAACACAATAGAGATGTTGTGAAAATCCCTCGAGTCCAAAATTCATCAACAATCTGGAAGGCTGAAATGAAATTATTTCTCACATTTATTTCAGTGGTTGCTGCTACAGGTAGTTTAGCCGGTGAAGGGAATGTGCACCTCTGCAATCATTTTCATTTACTTCAATGCATCTGAGATTAAAATGGAAAAACTTTGCAAATCAGCTTGATTAAAAATAGCGTACAGTTTGCCGTATGCCGTCCCTATGAAGACCTGAGCACGCTAGTAGTGTATGGTCTGATGCTTTAGTAAAGTATTTACCTGCTACATGCTAACACAGCCTTGAGCACTGTACAAGCAACTGTGTGCAGGGAAGGTTTCTGCTATTCACTCACGGTGCTTTATTTATTACTGCAAAAATCTGTGGGGGTTTTTTTCACAAAAACTGCAACTTAGTCAATGGCCTCTGTCAGGAGATTTATGCTGCCCGAACCATAGACAGCATTTAATCCTTATAAGATTCCTTGTTACAAACAATTATGGGGGGAATTTAACATTGAATTCACCATCAAATGGTACTTTCTTCAGAAAGTATAGTGTACAGTTTTTTGGAAGATTTAAAATATTTTGACTCATAGGCTTACCACCAATTCTTCTCTTTGAGGGTACGTCCATGTGTACCGTGTTTTGGAGTGAATTCCGCTGTGTTATTGATTACTAATAAAGTCAATGGCACGCCATTCTCGCAGCGGCTTTTCATTCCTGTGAGAATATAGTAGTATAGCCAGTGATTGGCTGAGTGGGCCGTTACTGAGCAGGGAACCCGGAGAAGTAAGGGGGAGTGTGGACAGGTGAGCGTGGTCTATTTATTATTTTTACATCACATCAGCTAAGTATTTAGGTTTCACATTGTGTATGAAGATTGGAAATCTGTAATATGCAAAGGACATCCTGTGCCAGCTCATTTTATGAAATTTCAGTCTGTATTTCAAAGCATCCTGGGTATAATAGTATTGTGAATTTTTATTTTTAATTAGGGCATATGGGAAAAAGCACAAAAATGATTTCCATCCAAATTATACAAAATGACAAAGAAGTACTTTATTTCAGGTATTAAGAATTTTTCTTCTAAACAACAATGCTCAGACTATGCAGAATATATGTACCATGTCACAAAGGTACCAGGATGACTGTTGTGTAATCTTTCTCTTATGTTTTATTTATTACCCTCTAAATTCAATCATGCATATGTAATTGACAATATGAGTATAGCATTAGAAAGGCTGGTAATGACTTACACAGTAAACACCATGTGGTCTGGGTAATTGAAAACAAATCCATTCCAAACTAGCTCTGTGCAATATGGGAGAATAAACTAAATTGCTTGTCCGCGCAGTCCTGACATGTTCTGCAGGGTCACTATAAAATTGGCATGTTAGGACCACAAATGTTTAATATCATTCTGTTTTATGAAACCCTGGTGGTATATTGTAATCTATGTGCTGTAGAGATTAATTATATCTATTTATAAACCATTACACACCAAAGCTCAAGGGGAACGAGAGACTAAGTCTTTGTATTTTATTCTAATTACAGTTACTGGGGCAATCACCCACAGGACCAGAGAGAACACATGGCAATTTTTCAATTTTAGGGGTTTAAATGATTGGAATCTTTTTTTATTTGAAAATCTAAATATCTCATTTAACCCGGTTTAAAGAGAGAAGAGAATTGGGAGGTTAATGTTGCATTGGATGGTCTAGCTGAGCTGGGCAAAAAGAATGCATTTCTTTTACTGCCTTCTTAATGTTGTCTTAAGTGAGAATGGAAGCTGGGGAAATCATTGTACTGCTTATTATCCCCTGACCTGTGTTACGTTATAGATGTAAACAGCAAAACTCTACTCAAAATGGGCAAAACTGCTATAAGGCTATGTTCCCATCACACTTAAACACACATTTGGCATTCGAGCATGTCCATGGGACAGCAACAACTTTGAGCATACAATAAGGTGTTCTTTTTCCAATCCATCACTTTTGATGTCTGCTAGAAAGATACAGTATATATCTATGTCTTCTATCTATCTATCTATCTATCTATCTATCTATCTATCTCCTAACTGTTTATCTATCTCCTATCTATCTATCTATCTATCTATCTATCTATCTATCTATCTATCTATCTATCTATCTGACAGACAGATCTATCTATCTACAAGTATTTTAGCAGCACAAAACAGCAATGTAGATGGGTGCCTGTTGTAGTTCCAACCATGGACTTCCTAGTATATTGTAGTAAGTTCAACGGCACTCCGAAGATAAGGTGCAAAACAATAAGTGATTTATTCCAGTGTCCCAAAAAAATTAACAGCACAGCAATCAGAGAGAGTCGCCTCTCGCTGCATCTCTGATTGCTGTGCTGCTAATTTTTCTTGGACGCTGGAATAAATCACTTATTGTTTTGCACCTTATCTTCGGAGTGCCGTTGAACTTACTACAATATACTGTATGTACTGTATGTATGTATGTATCTATCTCCTAACTGTCTGTCAGTCTATCTATCTCATGTCTATGTATCTATCTAGAAAAAAAGGGAAAAACTGGCAGCACCTCTATGCCTCTGTTCACACTGCAGGTTGAACACTGCATGTTGCTTAAGTACAACTGGGCTTAAGCCACATGCAGTGTGTAACTTGCAGTGTGATCAGAGACATAGAAGTGCGGCCAATTGTTGGCTTGCACTCCACCCATGTCTTGCAATTGTTAGAAATAGGGATCATTTGGATCCTATCTGCCCAGTTGTAGGCTTGTTTATCCCAGGAGAGGCCATTGCTAGTGTGAGAATTACAGATGAGCGAACTGGTTCACCCGGTATGGGATCCGGTTCGGATTTTCCCAAAAATCCGAGTCCGATCGGATTTGGATTTTTGGAAATCCGCTCCGATTTTTTTTTCTTGCTTTCTAAAATGGCAGCCGCCATTCTAGAAAGCAGGAAGTGTTTTCCGGGCGGGAAAAGCGCTTTCCCATGATGCCCGGAACACATCCAATTAGCAGGGATCTTGAACTAGCCCACCCCCTGTGTGACGTTGGTATTGCTTTAAAAGGAGCGGTCACATGACCGCACCACGCAGTGTGTAGAGGGAGAGAGAGAGAGAGAGAGAGAGGAAGCAAGCTGCTGTTGTGTACTACAGACTACTGAGAAGATATTGTGGGAAAGGAAAGGAAAGATTAGGAAAGCAGAGAAGGGAAACATCTAGTGATTGAGAGAGAAATATAGAGAGGGCAAAAGATAGATAGATTAGGCATGGGACAGCAAAGGGTGCACGGAACCAAAACATGCAGTACAGATATACAAGTCCTATACTTCTGATAGTGTGTATATCACATCTGTCTTATCCTGAGAGACTAAAATACCTGGTTCAGGCGTATAGCATTGTATCTTAAAAAAAGTGCTATATACCCAATTTCTATACTTGGACCCTTCTGATTGAAAGTGTGTATATCACATCCGTCTTATCCTGAGAGACTAAAATACCTGGTTCAGGTGTATAGCATTATATCTTAAAAAAAGTGCTATATACCCAATTGTTGGCTACTGCTGCTCCTGCCTGTCCTCCATGTTGGCTACTGCTGCTCCTGCCTGTCCTCCATGTTGGCTACTGCTGATCCTGCCTGCCCTCCATGTTGACTACTGCTGCTCCTGCCTGCCCTCCATGTTGACTACTGTTGCTCCTGCCTGGCCTCCATGTTGGCTACTGCTGATCCTGCCTGCCCTCCATGTTGGCTACTGCTGATCCTGCCTGCCCTCCATGTTGACTACTGTTGCTCCTGCCTGGCCTCAATGTTGGCTACTGCTGCTCCTGCCTGCCCTCCATGTTGCCTACTGCTGCTCCTGCCTGGCCTCCATGTTGACTACTGCTGCTCCTGCCTGGCCTCCATGTTGACTACTGCTGCTCCTGTACTGGCCTCACATGACTACTGCTGCTCCTTCACTGCATTTGTGCCCTTTTTCCTGCATAGACCCTGTAATGGTGAGTTTCCTGCATAGACCCTGTAATGGTAAATATTAAAGTCTAAAAAAAAAAAATTGACTTTGAGATACCGAAAAGATAATGATGTTACTGACATGTAGAGCCCTAAATTCAACCAAATACACTACCCCCGTATCATATAGATGCTTTAAACTATGAATTCCGAAGAAATCCGAAATTCGGTTGGACCGAACTTTCCGAAAAAATCTGAAAGTCCGGTCGGAGGGAACTTTTGAAAAGTTCGCTCATCTCTAGTGAGAATGCTAGAGTAGGACCATGTCTCTGAGGACACCTTAACATGGTGGCATGGTACACTCGGTTTGATTAAATGGTTTGCTAAGATCCTAATTTTTTGTATCTACAGAGCAGGTTTTTATCGTGTGTATGCCGGTGGGAGTATATATGGTAAGCACTAGCACCTGTAGATGTTTCACTTTTTTTTTTATCTAGCTATTTATCTGTCTATCCATCTTTATTTTTTACTGTATAGGAAAACACAATCTCATGCACTTTCCTGTTTAAAAAGTACAAGGAAATAAACCATAAAAGAAGCTATACAATACAATTGCAAAATGGTATAATAAGTGGTACAGATTAATACAATTTTGACGTTATAATAGACCTTTATAGTAATGTATTCCAACATAAAGAGTAACTTTGAAAACCAATTATTAGTCTGATGCACTTTCCTATAAAAACAAGACATAAAGCAGTGTTACCCCAACTTGTGGACCCCCAACTATTGTGGATCCCCAGCTACTACTCCCAGCATGCCTGGCTATCAGGGAATGCTAGAAACTGTAGGCCTACAACATCTGGAGAGCAACAGGCTTTGGAACACTGCCATACATTATCCTTATTTTATTTTTATTATGGAAGCCTATGACAGTGTAGGCCTATCCAGTAACACAATTTGGATTCTCAATGTATTTTTTCCTGTTTAAACTCTAAAGAAATATGTCTTCTTACTATTCTAACCATGTAGTCTGGGTCTACGCACCTTGTAATCTCCATGGGCATAAATAAAATTACATGATCATTGTTTTACTACTGTATCCTAACCATTTACAGAGGATTTTGGCAGTGGTTTATTCCCCTATTATGATTAAAAAGACAAGGATACTCAATGAGCTGTTCATGTCTAGCAGGGGCTCAGGAGGAATAGTGTTTTGTCCAGGGCTGTGGAGTCAGGCTGTGGTGTCAGGCTGTGGAGTTTTGGGTAATGTTGGAAGAAATGTACTGACTTCAATTTTGGCTTCATCGTAAAATATTAAGGGTACCGCATTGCCGCAGATTTCAACACTCTGTAATAAAACATCGGAAAATCCCTTTAAAAGCAATTTTTTTTTTGACCTGCATTGAAAAATATATACCACACCCAAAAGTTCAATAAACACTATAAGGCTATGTTAACACAACATATTTTTTCATATTTATACGGCCGTTGTTGCCGATTGCAACAACGGCCGTAGTAAATACAAGAAAATATGCTGGACGGGTGTCTATGGGATCTCGGCCGGAGCGTATACACATAGTATAAGCTCTGACTGGGACCTCTAGCGGCACCGCAACTGACATGTCAGTTTTGTGCGGCCGCTATTCAGTGAATAGCGGCCGTAGAAAACCATGTCAGTGCACACTGTGGAGCGAGCTGCTCCGGCCGCAAGCTTCATAGTGTGTAGTGTAGGGGTAGTACAGATGTAACTTACAGCCTTTCTCACCCTATATTAGCCCTGGTTCTAGATGACCCTGCTGCTCTGACAAGGGTGATCCCACACTCGTACATTAACCCTATCCAGGGTGAGTGCGGAACTGGATGTGGTCATATAGTGTGATTATACAATATACTGTAGACAAGATACCAATTTGAGATGTCAACATTAAGAATTGTTGGCATGAGACAAAATGACTAATGACCAGAAATATTCAGCACTGATCGGCTTAGATATAAAAAAAAAAAAAACGCTACAAAAAACTCCAACGTTTTTCTTTACACGCCTTTAGTCACGTGCAATTCATCAAGGAGTAAAAGATACTCAAAAGTGCAAACTATATAGCATACTGTACAAATTTCCTGATAATAGCATATCTGTGTAATAAAACTTCATATAGCAAACAGCATATAATCATTTACACTGACTGTTTAAATATAAGGCTAAACTGGGTATATTAGATTCTATAGGAAGTGAGCGGATGCATTGCTCAAAACTTGCATATAATGCACAAGCAGGCACATGAATGCATAGCTGTAAGCAGCAAAAGGCATTGATGCGCCACACTGTCATCTCCAGCTGGTACATGTCCTCTGGATATATGGTAAGTCAACACAATCCAGCCATTACATTTTTTATTTAGATTCCTGGCTGCTGCTATCTGTCACATCCACGTGTTAGGATTGTGCAGCGCTCCTGCACCGTGTTTGTAGCTGCACTTTGTAAAGAAAAGTTTCTGTAAACTTGTCGCCTTCTCCTTTCCCTTAAATGGTCACTGTTGTTTCAGCACCCCCCCCCCTCCCCATTTAATAGCCAATGTGATTCCTAATATCCTTTTAAATCATTGCATTTACCATAAATGACTAGTTATCAAAGGAAAAAACAGCTCTAAATCTTGAGCACTAGGTGTCTAACTTCAATGCAATCTTGTATCCACTGCCTGTTGTCAGGGGAAATCTGTCTCTAGTAAGTGGGAGTGAGGCTTAGCATGTGCTGTGTGCAGAAGAGAGAGGAAGAAAGCCTGAGAAACCAGGGCTTTGTACCTACAAGCTGCACCAGTGCACCAGTGCACCTGCTGAAGATGATCCACATGATCCTTAAAGATAAATAAAGGCTTCCCTTTCATCCCACCCACAATGTTTAGGTCAACTGTCCCTTGTAAAAGTACCAGTCTACTTACTATTATATGTTCCCAGTTCCCACACAGGCATGTGCACATGATAGTACCGTACTGTGTAATTTATCCCCCAGCACAGTGTCAAACCATTCAGTCCAAAGCTCTTTCTCCAGTCATACATCATATCAAGGAGTGTGTATTGTGTGCTTTGCTGTGATTGGCCAGTCAGGGAAAGGAGGCAAAATGTGTTTACTATGGCAAACAGCCTAGCTCCGGTCCTGTCTCATGAAATAGAGAATTAAAAATAGATGTTCATCATGGAGGGCACCACCAGGGGCGTAGCTAGGATTCATGGGGCCCCCATCAATCCTGTACTGCACCCCCCCCCCCCCCCCACCTCAACCCCATGCACATACTCACAGGACCCAGCAAACAAGGCAATCCAGCGGCATTCTGTTCTCCCACACCCCCGGAGCACAAGTGACATCACAGGCATGCTGGGAGCTGGGAGAATGGAAAGACGAGGGATTGTGCCAGTTGCTAGCACAGGCAGAGGAGGGTGGTATGCCATTGAAGGATGGGAGTGGCAAAGTGTCAGCCCATTAGCCCCATGGCCCTATAGCAGCTGCGTTTCCTGCCTCTATGTTAACTACGCCACTGGTCACCACTCTGAAAGGTAAATCTAACAAAACCATGCAGGTTTTAAAAAATCCCTTGAAATAACAGGTGCACTTTAACTTGGGAACCTGTACTTGTCTTGTCTAGTATCCTATGTCTTCTTTCTAAAGATTCACAGTTCCTATAACTAGCCATCAGGATCATCCTGTAGATCAGTGCTTCTCAAACTGTGAGGCGGGGCTCACCAGTGAGGTACCTCCTACTTGCTGGTGAGGCCCAGCTTTAGGAGGCAGTTCTCACAAAAGTAACCATAAGATGCACAATCCTTTCCCTGACTGCAATAATCTCAGGTTTAGGAACATTATTGACTAATTTTGTACTTATTTAATGTCATACATAGATTAGGAAACAAATGGAGTGTAGGCTGAGCAATAGTTTTTATATTTGCATGGACATTCACCATAGATGGTGAGTCCCCAGCATCCTCTTGGTCACTCTGGTGAGGCCCAGGCATCATTTTGTTGGTTGGATGAGGCTTTAGTAGAGAAAGTTTGGGAAGCACTGCTGTAGACAATGGGATGCCGTATCCATCATATTCTCAGCATTGATTTTAGAATGTTAGCATAATCTATAATCATTCATCTTTTCCTGTTCTTAGTATTTATTACTTGGATTATAAAGCTGCTGTGTCAGAAAAGGCTAAATAAATCTGATGAAAGTCAATTGGACTTCCAGTTGCTCTAAAAAGAACCTTCTTTCCACGGGATTAATCTGAGTAGTCATAATGCAATCTCTTGTGGTTTCATCTCCAGAATGTATTGAAATAATCGTGTGATATAGTATGCTGAGGAGTGAAAGTCTGAAATTCTAAAGGACGTTAAACATAAGCCTAGGACCTTATTTATAGGATTTATTTATAAGCAGTAGACCATGTCTTGGTCCTTATATGATTGACACAGATACTAGCTTTTTTTTTTTCTACTATTGCTATTTTTATGCCAAAATCCAATCTTGGCTTCCCGCACATTTGTTATATTCTACTTTTGTCTTTGCCAACCTGATTCCTGTACATTGGCATAGTAGGAAGGACACCAGACAGCAAAAAGTGTATGGATAATGGATCAAAATCATACTTACCTGGCCCTGATTACACGATGAACGCTACAGGTAAGTATAATGATATAACTTAACCTGCTGGCCTTAAATGGCTTAAAGGGGTTGTCCAGCGAAAATCTTTTTCTTTCAAATCAACTAGTGTCAGAAAGTTATATAGATTTGTAATTTACTTCTATTAAAAAATCTCATTTTCTTTATTTTCATTCAGACACAGTGTTGACATCTCTGTCAGAGACAGGAACTTTGTCTCGGTTTTCTATAAATCCCCATAGAAAACCTCTCCTGCTCAGGACACTTCCTTTCTCGGCCAGATATGTCAGCAGAGAGCACTGTGTCTGAATGAAAATAAAACAAAATTTCCTGCAGGACATATAGTAGCTAATAAGTACAGGAAGACATGAGATTTTTAAATAGAAGTAAATTACAAACCTATATAACTTACCACCACCAGTTGATTAGAAAGAAAAAGATTTTCAATGAACAACCCCTTTAAAGTGTCCTGCACCTATGACAGTGAATGGCAGAACAGACAGTTGACAGATCTGGGGCACCAGTCCAAATGCCAGGGCTTGTTAGCGATAGATGTTATAGATATAATGTGCTGTTTTGTACCAGTGGCACTCTGCATTATAAGTCAGTAAACCATATTTTGTCTTTGCCCTCTGCGGCATAAGTTTGGTGTTATGATCTTATTTCTTAAAGGGTTATTCAGAGGTGTACGTTTAATGTAATGCAATGCTCCATAATACTACTGGGATTAGTTCAGAGTGGTTTTACCTCATTGCTTGAAGAAAAACACATAAAGCAGATTCCACTGTGTATGGAAGTTACAGAGAAGTAATTGAGTCAATCAGCATCTGAGGCAATGCACACACTGACCCTGAACCCAAGGAGCACCGTGCAACGGGCCTGACTGGTGGAGGGGGGGAGCATGGAAGGTATGGTAATACATCAAATGTACAAATCAAAATCCTCCTTAAGGCGTTGTATGCTTACACTCCAGAATACTCCATCACACTCTTGTGTTTGCTGTGGCATCATGTAAATGGTGTAGAGGGCATACTGTACAAGTGGTGAAGGAATAAGCAAGAGAACGCATTGTCGACAAGCAGAGGCCATAATGGAGCAGCACTTTTGGGAGACCTTAGGCCGGATTTTAGGACTGTAAGATGAGTTATTAAGATGTTTGAAGAGTTGTCGAGTGTGGTGGTTGGCGTGGAATAGAAAATTCTAGGGGCATATTGTTGTCAAGATGATGTATCTAACCTAATTCTCTGTAACTTCTATACCCAGCGGAGTCCTCTTTTAGTGTTTTTTTTCATTCAAGCTATGAGGTAAAACTACTCCCAACTAATCCCAGTGGTATCATGGCGCATTGTTTCAATTAAACTCTACTGCAGTGAGGAATTACATGTGGAAGGCTCCTCATATACTCCAAGAATGAATAATAAAGAGAAAAAAACTGTGGTTCTCACCATCCCTTGATAAAACAAGACTTTGGGGGTATGTATCATTCATTTTTTGCCATTATTTTGGCAAAAAAGGTGTTTTTTTCGTGACAGCGTATATTTTTCCATGTGACAACGTGATTTTCAAACAGTTTACGCCGGCTGCACCATCGTATTATTTTTTTGCTCCGTGTGAGCATGGTGGGGGCATGGTTTTATGTTAGCTACATTTTTTAGCCGGATTTATCATGTGTGATTTTTTTGTTTTGAGCTAAAATGATTGCTCAAGTCAAAAAAGTGCAATATTGCACAGTATTTATCAAGACCCATGCTTCTAATGATAATTTTTGCACATGGACCAGAGATTTTTGCGCAGCACGGGAGAAGTGAGCAATCATAAAAATTATTGCGCAATTGATATGTACCACCCTTTGTTTTTCCGGTAAAATATTCAGCAGGTCAGATGAAGCTGCTACACATTTACGGAGTGTGCTATTTTTCACAAAGCACCACGCTGTGAAAGAGCTGCTGCATTTGCTGCAGAAAACCATTACCTTGGAACTGCTAAATGTTGCAATGCAAAAATAAAGTCTCATTTTATCAGGAGATGCTTTACCCCATCTCTGTTTCTAAGTGAACATTTAGTGCCAGTAGTTTTTTCTTACACTCCATTTAATAGGGTCATCCATTAGAAAAAACACAATTATTTTCTTGCAAGAACAGCACTACTTAAGCCACAAGCAGCGTGCAACCTGCAGTGTGAAAGGAGTCATAGATGTGCTGCCAATTTTTTCCTTTTTTTCTGTTGAATGTGGGGTGTGTGGCTACCTCCTGTTGCCTTGCACTCTATTAGAGATAAGCGAACCTCGAGTCAATCCGAACCCGAACTTTCGGCATTTGATTAGCGGTGGCTGCTGAAGTTGGATAAAGCCCTAAGGCTATGTGGAAATCATGGATATAGTCATTGGCTGTATCCATGTTTTCCAGACAACCTTAGAGCTTTATCCAAGTTCAGCAGCCCCAGCTAATCAAATGCTGAACGTTCGGGTTCGGATCGACTCGAACCCGAACCCGGTTCGCTCATCTCTACACTCCACCCATGTCCCAAGGGTGCTATAAAAGAGATCATTTGGCTCCTATCTGCCCAGTTGTAGGCTTATTCAGCCCAGGAGAGGCCATTGTTATTGTAAAAATGCTAGAGTAGGGACCATGTCTCTAAGGATACCTTAGCATTGGTGACATGGTACACTCTGTTTAATCAAATAGTTTGCTAAGATCCTCATTTTTTTATATCTACAGAGCAGGTGTTTATCGTGTGTACACTGGGAGGAGTATATACGGTAAGCCCTTGCACCTGTGGGTTACTTAAGCCACAAGAAGCGTGCAACCTACAGTGTGAACATTGTCAAAGATGTGCTGCCAATTTTTTCCTTAAGAACAGCTCTACGCATATCCTTAGGTTGTGTGTGGTATTACAATTCAGCTCTATTTACTTCAATGGGACTGAGCTCCAAAAACCCACACCCAAAGTGAGGACAACAGTGGTGCTGTTAATGGACGAAAGTGGCCATGTTTTTGTAGAAAAACTAAGAATGTTGCTGGGCTTTTGCAGCTCAGGGGAACACATCTCCTCCTTTGCATGAAACTTTTTAAGCTTATATTTCAATACTGGAGGGAATGATTGGAGTAAAAAGTATAGGGGAGATTTATTAAACATGGTGTAAAGTGAAACTGGCTCAGTTGCCCCTAGCAACCAATATTGATTAAATTAATTTAAAGATTTCTCTTCTGTTTATTCACTTTTGAGTTTGTTAATTGATAAAAAGTAAATGAGAGCATTCTTACTATGCAGTATTTTTTCACACACCGGCCTAAACCCTTTGCATAACACTGTTATTGTGTCTTTCTCATGTAGAACAGTGTGGAATTGCTATGTTTAAACCTAAACTATGTTAAAATAACCATGACTAAAAAAAAAGAAGCAGCCATACAGTAAACTGCAGGTAGTGTTCCAGTTATCATGCCCAGGCACAAAGGACAATCAACAATCTCATCACTTCAGAAGGAAAAAGAAATTCTCGCTCTTTTCTTGGAAGTCAACGCAGCATGTTTACTCGCTTTACAGCAAATGAATATTTGGCTGAGTGTTTGCATTTGATAAGAATGCATAGTTTACATAAAACAGTCCTGTAATCCCAAGGTCATTGTGTGACAATAACCTGTCAGCTTCATGTACCGCTCTGTGTATAGCCAGAGACCTGTCAATCAAGCCCAGCGGAGTGGGGAGAGGCTGGTGGGGAGCCACCCAGATTACTATTCTTCCTGTTCCCCATTCATTTTCTCTGAAATAGTATAGTGTTTTCAGTAAATCACAGTGAGTAAATCATAGCTGGTGGCAATGAGGTAGCCCGTCCCTGTTTCATGTCCATTATTCAAGCAGCATGATGCCCCTGACAGCTTTTCTGTATGTTGTGCGGTTCTCAAGGTCACTACTATAGACACAACAAAGGTGCACATGAACTGGGTTAGATCAGGAAATGTGCATAGTTTAAGGGAAATTGTAGTCATTTCTTGTTGACCTGCTTGTCAACATCTCCACAGTAAGGTATACCACATAGTAAAATAAATCCTGTACCAGTAAGGCAAAGCTAAGTTAACATTGTGCAACTCGAGATTCTGAGGATTACTTATGCCACCATTCAAAGTTTGGGATCACAGAATCCTCCATGTGCAGCTAATACAACCCTGCAGACATCTGCCATTCTAGATATCAGTTTATTGAAGTGATCTGCAGATTTTTATACATATGCTTACTGAAGCTTTTCCCACATGTAAAACCGGCTTGTTGGGCACTTTTTTGTGCCATATGATCAAGCTGTGATGTGGTGATTGGGCTGGCCAATACATTTTATATAGAACGCCATCTTACTGCCTCCTTCCTAAATAAGTCTTGTATAGTATGGAGTAGTGTTTTGCGTTAATGTTGTGTTGTAGTATAAAATTGGATCTATCAGATGCCACCCAGAGGGTATGGTATGACATTGGAAGTGATAGCTTTACTCCTTTTCCCCATATACTAATTTCACACTTAGTGCATTTACAATTCTCCTGGCTTAAGGGTCTAAGGGGAAAATGTATAATCTGCACAATTTTTCTAAGCAGGTGTCAGGGTTTACACATTGTGCATATACCTGTTTATTGCGGATTTAAAAAAATTACTATTAGGCATACATGCATTAATAATTTTGAGCAATCTTTTTGAGCAATTTATGTCTAAAACAGCTTGACTAAAAAAAAAAAACTACACTGGGTAGCAGTAGAGAGTACTGCTCTGCAATATTTTGTGCACATTTTTAAAAAATCGCACAAGATAAATCCCACAAATAATGTCGCTTACCTGAAGCCAATCCACTCTCCTTGCGCAAAAAAACAAGAAAGAGCGAACTGGGGAAATCTGGCTAATTTGCCTTGATAAATTAGATACAAAAATTACTCTGTGAGCAAACATATTGATACATATTGCCCCTAGATCTTCTTATATTTCTTATAGCCTTGTAGTCTGCAAAAAGCTTGCTCAGTGGATGTGCATTTTGGAAAAAGTCACATTATTACACCATTGTGTGTGTGTGTGTGTGTGTGTGTTGGGGTCTAAATATTTGATTGTCCGCAGGCCGGGATTGGAAGGGTGAAGAATAAAAAGATATTCGCTGCTCTTTAGTGCCCTGATAATGTCCTGTCCACCCTGCACGGCACTGTGTCAGCCAATTCTCATGCACAGGAAAGTTGGCTGCAGTTGTCTAGGGTATATGGGTTGTATAGTATATGTATGGGATGCCTTCAGGAAACTTTGCCTCCCCAACAATGTGCTAGCCCAACATTGTGCCATGTAAGTACTATGTAAAGATTTCATTTTATAACCTGTGGCTTCACATCATTGTATGTAAGTAGCTAAGCTCACTTAGTAGTAATAGTCGACAAAATACTCAAAGATTTATGTTCTATAAAGTTCAGTTTATTTACGAAAGTACATAATAGCCGAGTGATCCTCTACCAACAGGGTGGGACATTACTAGCTGATCTCTGGGACCCCATCAATCCTGAGAACATTGGTCAAATGTTCCCCAAATCATGAATGAAGCTGCAGAGCGCATGCTTAGTCAGGGCTCTATTCATTCTCTCAGGCTTCTGAACATTGTAGAGAACATTTCTATTTCTATGAGAAATGCAATTATTTAAGTCAAACATGTGAAGAAGTCCTTTTAGGCTGTTCCTAAAAAGCCAACCATTATTAAGTATGCCAGTTCTACTTTGTTCTTCATTTTAAGGACGTTACACCATAGATCTTTGATCCTTTTCTTTGTCATGCTATACACAAATACAATGTTGTCACATCAGGTCTTCTTCATCGGTGGTTTTATGTATGGCGGAGATGAGATGATGATCAGCAGGGGCTTCCACCTTGAGGCCTCCTAGGGTTTGGAGATGTTGGGCAGTTTACTCTCAGTAATTGATTGTGTTACAGATACATTATTAGGAAGCCTGGTGGCCCAGCCAATGAGTTCCTGTGAAGGTGTCCTTGGTTCTACCATGAATGGATTCTCGGTAGATCAGCGGGCATGCTCTATTCTGTGGCTGCTATCATGAATGTTTTATGTGTCAGCATGCAGCAGTAACACAGAATATAATAGCACACACATCAATGGGAAAACTGAAGAGAGTTCGGCACTGAAGCAAGCGCCTTATTATATTATGTTTATTCTCTGAGGCATGTTGGCTTCATACAAAGCTGGGATTTATGCTGCTTGTTTCTTGGTGCTGCAATTATTCCTGCTTCCTTTCACAGCTCAGGAACTGAAATATAGTAACTTCAAAGACCACACGACATTCCTGACAGATATTGTGACAGCTTACTGTGGGAATGGCACAGCAATGAATCTCCGAGATTGGGAACTGTATATACTACAGCAAAAAGGCTCCAGATTTCATATAGCGCATTCATCTGCTCAAACACTTTTTTTTTTCTTTAGAGGTAAAACACAAAGTAACATTTTATATGCAGAAATAATAAGATGCCATTTGCTGAATTGTGGTTGTTTGCAGTGTTCATATCTCTTTGTGTAAAGCTGGGGAAAATTTATGACTTCATTACAACCGTTATCAAGAGCTGATGTGTTCAGAGTGCTCGCTAATACAACAAGGGGAGGGTTAGAAGGTGTCCGCTTTGTTACAAGCAATACTGGACACCTTCTAAGTAGATATCGGCCTGTGCCAGTGGGAACTAGATTCCTCAGACCCAAACTTCATCTATACAGAACATATTCATGTTTGATTTCAATTGCATCATAATCCTTGTTGTTACCCTTGTACATACAGGACATGCCATCCATAAGGTCTAATATGTTATTAATGAATGAACATCTAAGAAATAGAGACCAGTGACAAGAAAACAGCTCCAAAGCCAGCTACAGTGGGATTGTATTCTGCTGGATGTTTGGTGGCCACCATTATGTAAGAGCCTGGAATACTCGGATGGAAATCTTCTAGTACTCTGGGCAGGTCCATACCTGGTTTGTAGAGCAACATCTACCATTATGACTGATAAGCTTTCTACATAGTGTACATTAGTGTTGTTGATTAGTGTTGTACATTAGTGTTGTTGATTCCTCTCTGATTATTTTTCAGATCAATACATAAATAAAGAACTTAAGAACGGGCATGCTTAATATATTCATTGTGCATTGTTAAATCAATGGACGCCATAAGATTGACATTTTCGCATCTATCAAGTATTTGTAGGTCTATGTTCCAATTCTATGTACAATGGCTGGACTATCTGCAAACAAAGCACTTACCACCTTTTATGTCAGCCCTAGTCCTCCTAGTCTGTAAGCTCTTGCAAGCAGGTCCCTCACTCCTTTTGTATATTTATTATTTTACTTATTAAATTCTGTAATGTGTGTATGTAAATATAACCACTGCATTGTGCAAAAGAATAAAAAGGGCACGGTAGAATCTGTTGCTACAAATATTACAGTGGTACCTCTGTTCTCAAACTTAAAGGGGCACTATCATAAGGTTCTTCCTAATGAACCTGCTGATATGTCCCACAAGCTCTTCACTCTTCACTTTTTCCCGTCATTCTGGAGATATTCGCTAATTGTCCCTATGCTAATCAGGGTCTTAGGAGCACTAGGGGCTTAGGAGCACGAGAGGGGCCCGCCCAGCCTACTCCCTCCCATGCCACCCGCTCCTATGCCCCTTACTATGCATATATGAATATAAGCAACCTCCTCGGACCATTCAGCACGCCCCCTCCCGTGCTGCCGAGCTTGTCCCCTCCCATGCCACTAACTATGCATATACAGTATGAATATTCATAGTGGGTGGTGCGGGAGGGGGTTGCTCCTGGCTGCCCACTATGCATATTCATAAAATATCATACATACAACCACAAATGTTGCTGGGGTCCTAAAACATCTGGGGCACAGGCCCTCTGAGTTTCATCAGTTTTCACTTTTCACTAACTGTTAATAATGGAAAAAGGGGGAACTGATTCATGATCTATTCTTGCCAATTTTGTTTTTTTACATTCCATAGTTATCCCTCTTCTCATACAAGCAACATAGATCTGAATTATAATGCATGGCACAAAAATAAAATGTACCCTATAGACAATTTAAAAAACAAAAAACAAAAATACTAATAAAATAATACAGTCATGCCATTACCACAAATTACCACCACCTACCATCATACTGTATACAAACCCTATATGCAGGCTATTTATACCTTCATACACTGAGAATATTACAGCACAGTTATTGCACATCCAGTGACTCACAAGTGACGTCTTCTCTGATTGGCATCTTTCTCTTTCATTGTCTTCCCCACTTGGCTCAGACTGTCATGATGACTTCTTCTTGTCACCACTCTATGTAGAATGTCAGACACACATCTTAGGCATACACACACTTTTATACTACCACCCACCCACCTCTATACAAGCTGCCCATCCATAGTGCCTCAAATGATAATAATACCCCCTGCAGTAGCTCATGCAGTATTAGTCCCCTTAACAGTACTCCTTAATAGTGCCCCAAACAGAAGTTACCTCATAATAGTGCCTCTACACAGACTTAACCCCATTATAAACCTATAATAGTGTCCCAAAGTATTTAATTCCCCAATAGTGCCACATAGTAGATCATCCCTCCCAATACTGTACCATATACTAGCTAATTTCCTCAATTGTGCCCCATATAGTTTTATTATCCTCCCATTAGCACCCTATATAGTAGCTAACTCCTCTCAGTACTGCTCCATATCCTAGTTAATCCCTCCAGTAGTGCATCATATAGTAGCAAGGACTCAAGAAGTGCCCCATATACTGTAGTAGCCAATCCCTCCCAATACTGCCCCATATACTAGTTACTCCCCCTCCCGCTCCCCCACAGCATACAGTGTCTCCCCCCCCCCAACTGCCTGCGTCTTAAAGGCACACACACAGATGAATGACAGAGGGGCTGCAGGTAGTGGCTGTGTCCAGTACTTCAGATTACTGAGGACTGCCACTAATCTATGTGTAGTACATGCATAGCCAATACAATATGGAGACACTTGTCTAAGCACCACAGCCTCTTCATCAACTAAGAGAGTGGAGTTGGATTGGACCCACAGCCAATCTGATATTGATGGCCTATCTTAAGGATTGGTCCAGGTAATCACTTTAAGATGCTCATGTTTTATTTACATTACTTTCCTTTTTTTCACCGCTATGACAAAAAAGACTTGGATATTTTGGCAATGAAAGTAAATATATTCTAGTTGACTTTCCTTATTGTTGATCAGAGCCCATTACAGGCAATTTACGTGCCCATGTAAATGACGTTCAACATTCCCCTCACAAGATGTGATTACAAGATGTTGCCGCTGCATTAAGGCACAATAGATCTGAGCGAATTCAGCAGCCAATTCCTATCTATTCCTATCCTATCTACAAGATCTGGCCATGCTTTTCTCTGTGAATCATTCATTGTATAGTAAGTCACTGGAATCCAGATATAGTGTTGTCAGCAAGGGCTCCAACTTTACACTCAGCAGCTTTAGGTATAGCTAGGAATGGATAGTGCAGCCTGATTATAGACTTGCTAATGCTAATGTATCTTTGGCAGAGAAACAATGGAGCTGGCGGCGGCGGGGGGATGGTGGACAGGTTTTCTCTTCACAGCCCACAGTGGTTGTACGGCTTATCATGGCGGTCATCATTGCACTGAATTTCAGTAAAGCACATTTGATTAGTGAATACAATATATCACAGGATACAGCACCTGCTTAACCTGTCATCCTGGTTGTTTAACCCTTTGATTACTACTTCCCATCACTATGGCATGATCAGAGCTGGTTCCTTCCACTTCTGATCTATTTATTGGGTTAACCATTGATAATGCTGGGGAATTCCTTTGCAGTCAACCCAAAGGACCTAGAACCCACTTAGTGTAAGTTAATGATTGTACTGTAAATTCTAAGAGAATGGAAAATGCATATGTGTCAGTCAGGATATTTAGAATTGTGCATGTGGCATGTATAGGTGTGAGTTTTAAGTTTTTAAATTTTTAATTTATTAATTTATTTTTACATATTTTCTTTTAGTGAGTGCTATCACCATCACCTAATTGCTTCAGGATCACTTAATAGCAACCAGACCAGTGGATGTTAGTTCCAGTCATATATGAACCCTTCTCTGCTGATGAGTACAGGGTGCCTGCTTCATCTGCTTCAGGGAGTGCAGATACTGTATAATAGGAGTAACTAAAAGTCTATGGTCCAGGTGCAGCCATCAAGACCTGATTATTTCCAGATAATATATTAAATTATTAATGGAAGGTCACCCCCATATCTATACCTTAGAGTGCAAAAAATCCTTTGCATCTAAACATCCTATTACATCTATATGAGAAAACACACATGCAATAATAGGACTGCACATCATCATGCTTAGGCATGCGCCTCCTGGACATGATTAAACCTTAGATGGACAAGCAATACCTAATCAATGATGTTCAGTAAATATACCAATAATGTAGTAGCAATAAAAATTGTTACCACTTGTAGAACAAATAGTAACAGTCACTTTTGTAATATATGCATATATATTACGTATTAATAAAAATCTTATGATGTGCAGCAATTCTTTTTTTGCAAGTGTGTTTTCTATTTTTGGTGTTATGTTTCCAGATAATAGCACTAGGGCCAAAGCCAGAGGCTGTGAGTTATATCTGGTCACCCGTAAAGAAAGTAAATATGTGACCAGCACAGTGCTAGCTGCGATCATCTGTCCATGTAATAACTCCCAACCATCAAATGACGAATGAAAAATCATTTATTTTTTATTTTCAACATGTTGAAAAATTACCGTTGTTAGTTTGCCGATCATTTGCATATCTGTTTGTGTAATAGGTTGTTTACCGATAAAACATGTTGTGTGGGTTGTCCTGAGGAACGATTAGCGTCCGTAAAATAACGTTAAAATGGTCGTTCATCACAGTGAATGTAATAACCTCAGAATCGTTGGCTACAAAATCGCTAGTTTTCACTAATGATCGATCATTATAGCAAATCTTTAAACAATAATCGCTACATGTTATATGGGTTTAAGGAAGGGTTAAGAGCCTTCCGGGCTCTTACAGAATAGATTGTTCAGTTGCTCACTATCTTATGAGAGGAGAGTATCATACAGTATCTTGTTGGTATCCACTACAGCAGATGACGCTACTACTGTTGATAAAATACAACTCCTATGATGTCTTGTCAGCTGCTGAAGGAAACCGCTAGAAAATCTTTGAATGTGAAGGCCTGATAAATTCACAAAAGATAAAAAGCCACAGATTGCAAACCCCTGTACTACAGTATGGGAGATAGAATAGTTGGGATAGTAATAACTGTACATGGACTGTTTTTTTCCCCCAAATAACCTGTTTACTTTAAATTGCTTGCATTGTTTTCAACATTCTTGGCATAAAGTTCTGGATTCCAATCCTCATATTACAATTTCAATGTCCTTCAGAAAGTAAGCAGGTCACATAGGTACCTGAGCACTGTTCTTTTTCAAGCTGAGTGATCCGAAACACCATCAGATGAATAGTATAGTGTGATCAGGACAAACCATAGAATTGCAAGACATTAGAGAGCCAGTATTTTTCCTATCTGGTCTAAAGCAATCATAGTGTAGAGAAATGAGGGGATTTATGGTCACAAGCCTGATGGCCTTTAAGTGGGATATCAAGAATTAGAAAAAAATGCTACTTTCTTGAAAAAACAGCACCATCCTTTCCCTCAGATTCTGTGTGGTATTGCTGTTTATTCATTTAAATTGAATTAAGATGCAGAATCACATCCAAAACCAAAAGAGTGGTGCAGCCATGTTTTTCTAAACCTGGATAACCCAGTAATTAAATTGGTTAATTTGACCATCTGTACATGTCTAGGGTACTGAGGGAGTAAATGCCAACTTCATTACATCTGTTTTTATTTTTAATAAGTACAGCGGTCAGTGAATAGTATTGTTGCCTTGCTGTAACACTGGCTTATCAGTCACTGCCACTGTTTGGCTCTAGCACCATCCTCCTCCCATGCATATGCTCCTGCTGTCCCTGTAGTTCCTTCTTACTTCCTGACTTTGTCTCTTCCTGACCCTCTCTTCCTTGTTTTGTGTATGATCCAGATTGCTTACCATAAACCCGAGCCGTCTGCAATGACCGTTCTACCGGTTTCTGACCACACTACTATGCCTCTTGTCCACAACCTTGGCCTAAGATCAGAGACACCAGGACCACTCTCAGAGGCATCTGGTAGTCCCTGTCAGTCAAAATTAGACCCCAATTGGAGAGGTTAAAGGGTGACGACTGGATGGTGGTGGTAAGCAATACCTTAAAGGGAACTAAACTGTACCTTTTATGTATGGTAACATTTGTATGATATCTGCCTAGTCTCCATTAGTAAACTTCAGATTCCTCCAACACTCCCCTATGAATGCATTCTATGCACAATTGACAGATACAACAGATAACATAATAGATGTAAAATACGCAGAATATCAGTAATCACTGACATCTTTATTTCTGATCCTTCTAGATAATTGACTTTTTTTGGTGCACCAGGGACATATTGTAAGTACTATCATGGCTGTCTACAGCAGAAGCCTGACATTTTGGGGCTCGGTGTAAGTATGTCACATTAACTGTTACTGTAATTAATGAGTGCCACTCTCTGTATTATTAAGACTGAAAGACTCTGCTCTGTGTTCATTATTCTATGTCAACCTGGCTTGGCATATAAGACCATGGATGACTAAGTGATTGTTACAATAACACTTACCTACATATTTCCTTTGGCCCTAAAAATCTAATTTAGTAGATTTAATATGACAGTGCTCCATTTTTTTTTTTCCAAAACATTGAAACACTTTAAACTACATTTGGAGAAAGCCGAACAGTGCAGACAGAGAGTACACAATACATCATTTTTCATGCTGGGCTTGTGAGCCAAGTAATTTAATGGATTTATAATTAGTAAAGTGAATAGGCATAAAGGGAAGTGAGTGGAATGATATTCTCATTAGTATAACCCATCATGCACAGTCCTTGGGCTTCACATCCACAGCACTACTGCATTTAATAAGATACACGTTTCTGCTGCATTCATTCTTTACCATTGATGGAAAGGAAACATTATACGTGTCCCTGAAATGATTTTGGAAATGACTGTATATATGGGGTGACTGGGATATTCTGCAGTCACCCACCATCCAGAAAATAGTGTTCATACTAATTACATCCATAGATCAGACATAGCTTGGCTTGCAACGTGCTCGGCTATTAGAGGTCAGTACTATGTCTATCTGCAATGCAAATCACAGAATGGGAGCCAGGAGGTTTATCTTAGGTAAAGTCACTGCCAGGAAAAACAAGGCATGTCTTTTATACAAATGTAAAAAAAATAAATAAATATATATATACAATATATATATATATATATATATATATATATATATATATATACATATATACACACACTACCGTTCAAAAGTTTGGCGTCGCATTGAAATGTCCTTATTTTTTAAGGGAAAGCACTGTACTTTTCAATGAAGATAACTTTAAACTAGTCCTTACTTTAAACAAATACACTCTATACATTGCTAATGTGGTAAATGACTATTCTAGCTGCAAATGTCTGGTTTTTGGTGCAATATCTACATAGGTGTATAGAGGCCTATTTCCAGCAACTATCACTCCAGTGTTCTAATGGTACAATGTGTTTGCTCATTGGCTCAGAAGGCTAATTGATGATTAGAAAACCCTTGTGCAATCATGTTCACACATCTGAAAACAGTCTAGCTCGTTACAGAAGCTACAAAACTGACCTTCCTTTGAGCAGATTGTGTTTCTGGAGCATCACATTTGTGGGGTCAATTAAACGCTCAAAATGGCCAGAAAAAGAGAACTTTCATCTGAAACTCGACAGTCTATTCTTGTTCTTAGAAATGAAGGCTATTCCATGTGAAAAATTGCTAAGAAATTGAAGATTTCCTACAACGGTGTGTACTACTCCCTTCAGAGGACAGCACAAACAGGCTCTAACCAGAGTAGAAAAAGAAGTGGGAGGCCGCGTTGCACAACTAAGCAAGAAGATAAGCACATTAGAGTCTCTAGTTTGGGAAACAGACGCCTCACAGGTCCCCAACTGGCATCTTCATTAAATAGTACCCGCTAAACACCATCGTCAAACACCGTCAACATCTACAGTGAAGAGGCGGCTGCGGAATTTTGGCCTTCAGGGCAGAGTGGCAAAGAAAAAGCCATATCTGAGACTGGCCAATAAAAGAAAAAGATTAAGATGGGCAAAAGAACACAGACATTGGACAGAGGAAGACTGAAAAAAAAGTGTTGTGGACGGATGAATCCAAGTTTGAGGTGTTTGGATCACAAAGAAGAACGTTTGTGAGACGCAGAACAAATGAAAAGATGCTGGAAGAATGCCTGACGCCATCTGTTAAGCATGGTGGAGGTAATGTGATGGTCTGGGGTTGCTTTGGTGCTGGTAAGGTGGGAGATTTGTACAGGGTAAAAGGGATTCTGAATAAGGAAGGCTATCACTCAATTTTGCAACGCCATGCCATACCCAGTGGACAGCGCTTGATTGGAGCCAATTTCATCCTACAACAGGACAATGACCCTAAACACACCTCCAAATTGTGCAAGAACTATTTACAGCAGAAGCAGGCAGCTGGTATTTTATCGGTAATGGAGTGGCCAGCGCAGTCACCAGATCTGAACCCCATTGAGCTGTTGTGGGAGCAGCTTGACCGTATGGTACGCCAGAAGTGACCATCCAACCAATCCAACTTGTGGGAGCTGCTTCTAGAAGCGTGGGGTGCAATTTCTCCAACTTACCTCAACAGATTAAGAGCTAGAATGCCAAAGGTGTGCAATGTTGTAATTGCTGCAAAAGGTGGATTCTTTGACGAAAGCAAAGTTTGATGTAAAAACAATGTTATTTCAAATACAAATCATTATTTCTAACCTTGTCAATGTCTTGACTCTATTTTGTACTCATTTCACAACATATGGTGGTGAATAAGTGTGACTTTTCATGGAAAACACAAAATTGTTTGGGTGACCCCAAACTTTTGAACGGTAGTGTGTGTGTGTGTGTGTATATGTATATATATATATATATATATATATATATATATATATATATATATTTTTTTTTTTTTTATTTTTTTTTTCAGCTAGGTAGAATTACAATATTTATAGGGCAGTTCAACATAATTAAACATAAATTGTATACTTTTACCCTCATTATATTGCTTCAATGTTTGTAAAATAAATTAACCAAATGCAAACCTACTGTATGTGTCTCCATGGTTGCAGATTACAAACAAGCCTGTGTACTCTGCGCGTTCAGGTTCGGAGACCGTGGCCAAACCCAAACAGTTTGCCTTCACTGCTCAGTACTAGAAGTAACACATGACTGCTGGATATATGACAGATGTATCTTTCTTCCTAGAAAATATATTAGGAACAAAAACAATAGACAGTGCTCCATAGCATAAATCAGACAACCAACATAGGTGAACCAAATGTTCTGGAGATTCTCATCTAGTCAAGTTCTGCTTATTGCAAGGCACAACTCTTGAGTAAGCATACAATGCAGACCACTGCCACTCCTATGTAATCCTCCCAGGATGCAAGCATAAGACAATACTCCTCTACTCCACATGTGGGTAACAGGGCGCAGGTTCAATAAAAACTGCATAAAAAATGTAACATAAAAAAGATTTTGTGTTTGTTTTAATAAATGTAAATCTTTATTATGTTAAATTTTTATGCAATTTTTATTGGACCTGATCCCTGTTACCCACATGTGGAGTGGAGGAGTATTGTCTTATAAATAATATATTAGAACCTTTTGTTATGACATCAAATTCCTATACTAAAGACATTATAGATTTTCTATTAAAGGGGTTATCCAGCATTAGAAAAACGTGGTCACTTTCTTTCTGAGACAACATCACTATTGTCTCCAGTTTGGGTGTTACATAGTTACATAGTTATTACGGTTGAAAAAAGACACATGTCCATCAAGTTCAACCAAGGAGGGGATGGATACAGGGAAGGGGGATATACAAGGAGGGGATGGATACAGTGAAGGGGGAAGGGTGATAGGTTCTATACATATGCATTTATATTATTTTGGTCTAAGAACTTGTCTAGGCCGGTTTTGAAGCCCTCTACTGTTTTTGCTGTGACCAGATCCTGTGGTAAACTGTTCCACAGATTCACAGTTCTCATGGTAAAGAAGGCTTGTCGCCTTCCGGAGATTGAACCTTTTTTTCTCCAGGCGGAGGCAGTGCCCCCTTGTCCTTGGAGGGGGTTTTACCTGGAACATCTTTTCCCCCTATTTCTTGTAGGGGCCATTTATATATTTAAATAAATTAATCATATCTCCCCTTAAACGTCTCTTCTCCAGACTAAACAAATTTAATTATTTTAATCTCTCCTCATAACTAAGATGTTCCATTCCCCTTATTAGTTTAGTTGCCCGTCTTTGTACCCTCTCCAGCTCTAGAACATCCTTTTTATGAATCTGGTTCCAAAACTGGACGGCATACTCCAGATGAGGCCGCACCAAAGCTTTATAAAGCGGTAATATTATATCCCTGTCCCGAGAGTCCATGCCTGTTTTAATGCATGACAATATCCTGCTGGCTTTAGAAGCCACTGACTGACATTGTGTGCTGTTCTGTAGTCTATTATCTACAAGTACACCCAGATCCTTCTCCATCAGCGACTCTCCCAGAGTAACTCCCCCCAGGACATATGATGCATGCGGGTTATTAGTACCCAGGTGCATAACGTTACATTTATCCACATTGAACCTCATTTGCCAAGTGGACGCCCAAACACTCAGTGTGTCTAAGTCATCCTGTAACATCTGCACATCCTCCATAGACTGTACTGTACTACAAAGCTTGGTGTCATCTGCAAAGATAGAAACATTGCTGTTAATTCCATTCTCAATGTCATTAATAAACAAGTTAAACAGAAGAGGGCCCAGTACTGACCCTTGGGGTACACCACTTATTACCGGGGACCATTCGGAGTAGGAATCATTGACCACCACCCTCTGGGTACGATTATTAAGCCAGTTTTCAATCCAGTTACACATTAAATTTTCCAAACCGATAGACTTTAATTTACCCATCAGACGTCCATGAGGAACTGTGTCAAACGCTTTTGCAAAATCCAGGTACACGATATCCACAGCTGCGCCGCCATCCAGGCTTCTACTTACCTCTTCATAGAAACATATTAGGTTGGTTTGACAGCTTTTGTCCTTAGTAAAACCATGCTGGTTATCACTTATAATACTATTAGCCACTACATATTCCTGGATGTAGTCCCTTATAAGCCCCTCAAATAGTTTCCCCACAATGGACGTTAAGCTTACGGGTCTATAGTTACCTGGGGAAGTTCGAGAGCCCTTTTTGAAGATCGGCACTACATTTGCCTTACGCCAGTCCCTCGGCACAATACCAGTAAGCAAAGAATCACGGAATATTTCATACAAGGGTAGAGAAATTACAGAACTGAGTTCCCTAAGAACTCTGGGGTGTAATCCATCAGGCCCTGGAGCTTTGGTTACATTGAGTTTGTTTAATTTATCTTTTTAATGTGTTAATTTTCTTGTACAAGTGTCAAAAATGGGAAAATCACAATAAAAAAAAAAAAAAGGTCAATCTGCCAGTCAATCATCCATTTTCCGCCGTGGATATCGGTGGAACAGTATCGTAACATCTATTTTCTCCTTGAACAGCAGTGGATATTGGTAAAGTGACACTTTCACAATTTTTTAGAACACAAGATTAGAGAGTGGAGTGCGAGCACTGATTCTGTAAGGCACATGCTCAGTTCACTAATGAAAACAATTTTTTAGAACACAGTAGGAGTGGAGTGCGAGCACTGATTCTGTAAGGCACATGCTCAGTTCATTCACTAATGAAATTTTTTTAGATGACATTAGGAGTGGAGTGCAACCACTGATTATGTAAGGCGCACGCTCAGTTCAATGATCCCAGTTTAAAGGAGTTAACTGCCTGTTGCAATCCTGCTCTCTCCTCCACACACATCCGACTGGCCAATTCCGTTACCAAACTGCCTTATACAACCAAAAAAGAGAACAAATGCTGATTTTTCGTAGCAAAAACTTTTATGTCTTTATTAAATATATATATTAACCCATAGCTGCACCAGGACGTTATTGAACGTCCTCGTGCCGCTATGGGAGTTCAGAGGGGGGTCGCGCGGCGACCCCCCTCTGAACTGCCGCGATCCCGGGTGCCGCATGTAGCCCGGGATCGCGGCTATTAGCGGGCACGGTCCGATCGCCGTGCCCGCTAATTAAGTACTTAGAAGCAGCTGTCAAAGTTGACAGCTGCTTCTAAATACTTGCTCAAATGCATACCTGGTGGTCTAGTGGGGGGATCGCCCCCCTGCGGCGCTATTGTGGGGGGGCGATCCCCGCATCCATCCCGGGCCGGGGTCTGCTCCGTAATGGCGCTGATCCCGGCTCGGCATTCTATTGCTTTTGGCTGCAGCAGCCAAAAGTAATAGAACACTGATCTCATGGATTCATGCAGTATAACTATACTGCATGGATCTCTATGAGAGATCAGAGTGCATATACTAGAAGTCCCCCAGGGGGGCTTCTAGTATATGTGTAAAGTAAAAGAAAAAAGTATTTTTAATAACACAAAATCCCCTCCCCTAATAAAAGTCTGAATCACCCCCCTTTCCCCATTTTATAAATAAAAATAAATAAATTAATTAATAAACAAACATGTTTGCTATCGCCCATGCGTAATCGCCCGAACTATTAATTAATCACATTCCCGATCTCACACGGTAAACGGCGTCAGCGCAAAAAAATCCTAAAGTGCAAAATTGCGCATTTTTGGTCGCATCAAATCCAGAATAATTGTAATAAAAAGCGATCAAAAAGTCATATATGCGCAATCAAGGTACCGGTAGAAAGAACGCATCATGGCGCAAAAAATGACACCTCACACAGACCCATAGACCAAAGGATAAAAGCGCTATAAGCCTGGGAATGGAGCGATTTTAAGGAACATATATTTACTTTAGGGTGCGTTCACACCTACAGGATCTGCAGCAGATCTGCAGCAGATTTGATGCTGTGTTCAGTTATTTAAATGAAATCTGCTGCAGAAAATCAGCTGCAGATCCTGTAGGTGTGAACGCACCATTAAAAGGTTTTAATTTTTTACAAGCCATCAAATCAAATAAAAGTTATACATGTTACATATCGTTGTAATCGTAACAACTTAAGGAACATATATAACGAGTCAGTTTTACCCCAGGGCGAACATAGTAAAAACAACCCCCCCCCCCCCAAATAAAAAAAAAAAACATTTTTTTTTTCAATTTCACCACACATATAATTTTTTTCTGGTTTCCCGGCACATTTTAGGCAAAAATTACATCTGCCATAGCAAAGTACAATTAGTTGCGCAAAAAATAAGGGCTCATTTGGGTCTCTAGGTGGAAAAATGCAGGCGCTATGGCCTTATATACACGAGGAGGGAAAAACGAAAACGCAAAAATGAAAACTGGCTGTGTCCCCTAAGGGTTAAAACAATTCATAAAAAAAAAGAGACAAACCAAACATTAAAAGAACGGTGGCTATCCTGGAGGTGTTCCTATTGTTACCAAATCACATGTGCTAGGATCCTTAACCAACAACCTACATCATAACACAGGGGGATATATTCTAGATATTGTACAGTAGGACACTATATAGATTTAGTAGAAATAAAGTGCTAGTGCATACAATTCATGAAGTTGACCTACACCCAGTTAGTAAATCTCCTATCCACCCTTCATCAACTATTATTGCCCCACAAAATCTAGAGATCCAGCCAATCAGATACCTTTTGCGGTGAATTACAATGTGTATCCTCCAGGACGCCACCACCCCGACACGCGTTTCGTGGCCTTCGTCCAGGGGCGAAACTTTCTTATATAGAGGGTGAGGGGGAGGTGCTGACATCACAGAGGGGCCTGCAGCTGCAGCTGATCCAGTGATGCTCCAGACAGCTAACATGTGCAACCATCATGATTTTTTGTGAACTTCTTAACGAATCTATGTGAATCTTGCTTCACCAGATTCGCTTCACTTATCTCAACAACAACAAATTCAGCTACCTGATGGAGTGTTGGTAACAATGGAAATTGTGAGTTTATACACTCACAGGGTCATCAGGTCCATACAGAAAGTACTTGAGAACTCCTCCTGTAGAGATTGAGCTGTTACATTGTATAGAATGGTTAGTAATTGTATAGAATGGACTAGTAATTATTTGATTTGGAGTTTTTTTTTCTACACTTGGTAGGGACTGCTATGGGCATGATTGTAGCAATGGATTATGCTTATTCATATGGTGCCATGTTGGAGGAGGAAGTGGTCTTTGTGTTGCACCACATCCAACAACGTTTGTGTTGGTAGTGATACATAGATGACATTTTCCTTGTCTTGACAGGAAGTCAAACACGCTTGAAAAATGTGGAACATGATGTCAGACATTTACACTAAGAGACTATTCACACACGCAACGTGCTTCAGTAGTGCTCGGTGCTTTACAGAGCACTACATTAAAGAAAATGATCTGTGCTGCAAAGTTAGGTCCACATGTTCGGACATGTGAACAAGGCCATTGAAATTTATTGGCCCTAACTGTTTCCCACCCTCTCTCATATAATTACACACAGATTTACAGAATAATGATAGGAATATTTAATGACCATTATTTCATTAAATTAACCCCTTAAGGACAGAGCCTGAAATGGCCTTAAGGACAGAGACAAATTTTATGAATATGACCAGTGTCACTTTATTCATTAATAACTTCAGGATGCTTTTACCTATCCGGCTGATTCTGAGATTGTTTTCTCGTGACATATTGTACTTTACATTTCTGGTAAAATGGAATCTTTATGAAAAACACCAAAATAACGTGAAAAATTGTGAAAAAATGCATTTTTCAAACTTTTAAACCTTTCTGCTTATACAGAAAATGGCTATGCCACATAAATTATATATTAAATAGCATTAGCAACATGTCTACTTTATGTCGGCAGCATTTATTAAACAATATTTCATTTTTTTAGACAATAGGAAGCTTAAAACATTAGCAGCAATTTCCTGTTCAGGTTCAAAGTGTATTTGAGGGGCCTGTATGTTAGAAAGCCCCACAAAGCACCCCATTTCAGAAACTGCACCCCCCAAACTCTGCAAAAGCACATCCAGAAAGTTTTTTAACCCTTTAGGGGAGTCACAGAAATAAAAGCAAAGTGTGTAAGAAATTTGAAAATTTTAATTTTCTGTGCAGAGATTTTATTGTAATCCAATATCTTTCATAATGATAAACCTATTAGCAGAGAAATGTACCCCAATATTGATTGCCCCGTTTCTGCAGTTTATAGAAATACCCCATATGTGGCCCTATTGCGCTATTTGACGCAACCACAAGCCTCAGATATAAAGGAGCGCCTAGTGCATTTCAATGGCTCCGTTATATTTAGTCATTTCTGACTGTACCACTTCAGGTTGGCAGAGGCTCTGGGGTGCCAAAACCTAAAAAACACCCCTAAAGGGACACCATTTAGAAAACTGCACCCCTCAAGGAATGTAACAAGGGGTGCGGTGAGCATTTGGACCCCACAGGTGCTTCGCAGATTTTCAGAACAATGTGGTGTAAAAAAGGAAAAATTCTATTTTTTACACTAAAATGTTGTTCTAGCATTAATTTTTCATTTTTACAAGGGGATAAAAGAAAAAAAAAAACACCAAACATGTAGCGCAGTTTCTCCCGAGTACGGAAATACCCAACATGTGGACATAAAGTGCCAAGGGGGCGCAGGACGAGCCTCCAAAGGGAAGGAGTGCCAATTGGCCTTTGCAAGCTGGATTTTACTGGAATGGATTTCAAGGGCCACATCGCATTCACAGAGCCCTTTTATTCTCTTGGTGCGTGACAGTCAGAGGCAGGGGGGTAGTCATCTGGGTGGCTCACCGTCTGTGTCTAGTCACCACTCTCTGCCTGTCAGCACGCTCGGAGGGATGATTGACAGGAAGAGAGGTATGTTACTGGCCTCTATGGCCTCCGCCCAGATGACTACCTTCCCGCTTCTGCCTGTTGTGCGCCTGGGGAATAGAACTAATTTTTCTCCAGTATAAATATTCTGCAGCAACTGCGGCCGGTATGTCCTGCGGCTGCTGCAGGAGCTTCATACAGCGCTCCTGGGAACCATATCAGCTCAATTGGGCTAATTGGTTCCCTTTAAATGTCTTCTTCTATGTACACACAGACACATGACAGAGCTATGTACTCACACACACACACACATGACAGAGCTATCTATACACACACACACATGACAGAGCTATGTACACACACACAGACACATGACAGAGCTATGTACACACACAGACACATGACAGAGCTATGTACACACACACAGACACATGACAGAGCTATGTACACACACACAGACACGACAGAGCTATGTACACACACAGACACATGACAGAGCTATGTACACACACACACACACACACACGCCAGAGCTATGTACACACACACACACACACACACACACACACACACATGACAGAGCTATCTATACACACACACACACTCCAGAGCTATGTACACACACACACACACATGACAGAGCTATCTATACAAACACACACACACACATGACAGAGCTATGTACACACACACACATGCCAGAGCTATGTACACACACAGACACACACACATGACAGAGCTATGTACACACACAGACACACACACATGACAGAGCTATGTATACACACACATACACGCCAGAGCTATGTACACACACACACTCATGACAGAGCTATCTATACACACACACACACACACGACAGAGCTATGTACACACACACAGACACATGACAGAGCTATGTACACACACACGCCAGAGCTATGAACACACACAGACACACACACATGACAGAGCTATGTACACACACACACACACACATGACAGAGCTATGTATACACACACACACACGCCAGAGCTATGTACACACACACACGACAGAGCTATGTATACACACACACACACACGCCAGAGCTATGTACACACACACATGACAGAGCTATGTACACACACACATACACGCCAGAGCTATGTACACACACACACTCATGACAGAGCTATGTATACACACACACACACACGCCAGAGCTATGTACACACACACATGACAGAGCTATGTATACACACACATACACGCCAGAGCTATGTACACACACACACGACAGAGCTATGTATACACACACACACACACACGCCAGAGCTATGTACACACACACACACACACGCCAGAGCTATGTACACACACACATGACAGAGCTATGTATACACACACACACACACACACGCCAGAGCTATGTATACACACACACACACATGACAGAGCTATGTATACACACACACACACGCCAGAGCTATGTATACACATACACACACATGACAGAGCTATGTACACACACACACACATGACAGAGCTATGTACACACACACACACACACACGCCAGAGCTATGTACACACACACACACACATGACAGAGCTATGTACACACACACACACACATGACAGAGCTATGTACACACACACACAGACACGCCGGAGCTATGTACACACACACACACATGACAGAGCTATGTACACACACACAGACACGCCGGAGCTATGTACACAGACACGACAGAGCTATGTACACACACACACAGACACATGACAGAGCTATGTACACACACACACACACAGACACATGACAGAGCTATGTACACACAGACACACACATGACAGAGCTATGTACACACACACACACACACACACACACAGAGCTATGTACACACAGACACACACAGACACAGAGCTATGTACACACAGAGACACACACAGACAGGCCCATCACACAGACATTCACAGACACTTACTTTTCATGCTGGCCTCGGCTCCAGGCCTGCACTTATCTCCATCTTCCTCTCCTCATGACTTTGCAGCCTGCAGGCCTCCCCCTTACCTTCTGCACCGACTGCAGAGCTGTATAAAGGAGGGGGCAGACATCACTGCAGGGGGAGGGGGACCAGGACAGAGAAGAGGGGGCCACAGCTCTTCACTGGATCTTCTGTGGTATGTCCAGCCTGGGAGCTGCTGAGAGGGAGGGGGGGCATCCACGGAGAGTGCAGGAGGGGGAGGGGGGATGGAGCCGGTCTCTTCCCTATGTCTGGCAACTGCTGGAGCCTCCTCAATCCAGCAGGGGCCCTCAGCAAGCCCACCAGGCATGAAAGAGGGCGGGCGGCCAGCTGGAAGGGCACTCTAGCAGACAGGCAGCACATCTAACGTCCATAGATGTGCAGTGCAGCTCTCTGTCTGCCAGAGCGCCCCCTAGCTGGCCGGGAGTGAGGCGCCCTGTGCAAGTGCACAGGTCGCACACCCCAAAGGCCGGCCCTGGGTCCATATGCTCACTACACCCCTTGTTACATTCCCTGAGGGGTGTAGTTTCCATAATGGGGTCACTTGTGGGGGGGTTCAACTGTCTTGGGAACACAGGGGCCTTTTAAATGCAACATGGCCCCTCGAAATCCATTCCAAATCCAGCCTCAAAAAGCCAAATGGCGCTCCTTCCCTTTGCAGGCTTACCCTGCACCCGCATGGCACTTTATGTCCACATTTTGGGTATTTCCATACTCAGGGGAAATTGCTCTACACATTTAGTGTTTTTTTTTATCTTTTAGCCCCTTGTGAAAATGAAAAAAATCAAGATAAGATCAATGATTTAGTGTAAAAATTAAACATTTTTTACACTAAATGTTGGTCTAGCCTTGATTTTTTCCTTTTCCACAAGGGGTTTAAAAAGAAAGTGAACACAAAACGTGTAGGGTAATTTCCCCTGAGTACGAAAATACCCCACATGTGGATATAATGTGCCATATGGGCACAGGGCAAGCCACCAAAGGGACAGAGCGCCATTTAGAGGCTGGAATGGAGGATGGAGGCCATGTCGCAATTACAAAGCTCCTGTGCTGCCAGGACAGTAGAAACCCCCCACAAGTGACCCCATTCTGGAAACTACACCCCATAAGGAATCCAACAAGGGGTACAGTGAGCATATGGACCCCACTGGTGACGGGCACATAAGTGGAACATGTGCCATGAAAATAAAAAATACAATTTTTTCATTTTCACGCTCCAAATGTGGCCGTCACCAGGGGACCATATCCCCGCTGCCCCCCTTGTTAGATTCCTTATGGGGTGTAGTTTCCAGAATGGGGTCACTTGTGGGGAGTTTCTACTGTCCTGGCCGCACAGAGGCTTTGTAATTGCATCATGGCATCCTCTAATGGGAATGGCGGCCATACTATTTAGCTGGGGAAAAGGGACCATTCTAATTTATTTGGGGGTATTAGGCCAATTATTAGTTTATAAGGTTGAAAATGACAGGTGTCCATCAAATTCAACCTGTGTTGATCCAGAGGAAGGCAAAAAAAAAACCTCGTAAGGCAGACGACAGTAGCCTCATCACAGGGGAAAAATTCCTTCCCGACTCCATAATGGAAATCAGAATAATCCCTGGATCAATGTGACCCCTGAAATAAGAATAAGGGACAGAATTTAGATAATGTAGAACTCCAATGACGTGTGGTACGACTTGAAGCGATCCAGTATGCAGAGGCCGGGGGGATCAGGACAGGTGTCACACTGGAAAATGGCGTTACACCATACTCTGCACTTCTTCTGGGGTCTCCTGTTTTCCAGTGTGGGGGACGTCACCTGGAAAATGTTGTCCTTGTGCGATATGGGGTCCTTCATAACCAGAAGCGCTGGGTCCGCTCCATGGCTGCTAAATATTAGGGCTTTATTACTGCTTCTGATATTTACGGATCGTGCCGCAAGCTACAGTAGCTCAGGCAGCGAGGGACCGGAAGAGGGGGTGCTGGTATAAAAGTTATCCCCGTACAGGTGGTGGTAACCTTTATCCAGCAGTGGGAAGATCAGTTCCCGAACGATCTCCCCACTAACTCCGAGGATGGGGGGGGTGGGGGGTGGCATCTGGGGGCTGGATTTGGGTGTCCCTTCCTTCATACACTCTAAGGGTACGTGCACACTGCGGAATGGCGAAGGATAACCCTTTGTGCATTCCGCAGCTGGCACCCGCCGGCGGACTGATGGAGGCGCGCGTCTCCGCTCGTGTCACACTCCATTATATGCACGGGCGGATTCTGCCCTCTGTCCAATGTGTTCATTCTTTGGACGGACGACAGAATCCGCCCGTGCATAGAATGGAGTCTATGACACGGGTGGAGACGCTGTGTAGTGTAAAACTTTATTTCATGTAGTGTAGTGTAGTGTTTTTTACGTGTTTTTTTGACAGTAAGAAAAAATATCCCTTTGCCAAGGAGCTGCTGCTAAATGCCACACTTATGTGCGGCACTTATCAGCAGCCAGTGGCGGTAGGATACAGGGGGGAAAAACGCCCCTACGCCAAAAAGGAGGAGTTGCTGATCAGTGGCGCACTTACGGGCGATGCTGATCAGCACTCAGCGGCGTTAGGTTGCAAAAAAAGAAAAAAAAAAAATCTTTTTAACCCAAAGCAACTGATCAGTGAATGATATGCACTGATCAGCCGCTAGGGGGCGGTAGAGCGACGCTGCCGGAGATTACCGAGGCCCGCCGAACACGAGGACCCGAGCGAAGATTTCCGATGCTGGACGACCGAACCCGGAAGTGACCCGAAGAAGACGCGAGGACGGCGCGGACCGCAGATCGTCGCTCCGGACGCCCAGATCAGGTGAGTATGGTACACCTGCACCACACACACCTGTTCTGCACCCCTCAGCTACCTAGCTGAGGGGTGCAGAACGCGACAAAACTGTTTTTTTACAGTTTGATCACCATGATGGGCCGGCCGGCCTATCACAGCGATCGTGGGGGTGGCATTGGCGCCATCTTTGGTGGGGACACTAATGGCGATTGGTGCTGTCTCAGACAGCACCAATCGCCATTGCTTTCCGGGTCACTGATGACCCGGAAAGCTGTTTTCAGCTGCTATATGCTGATCTGTATATATCAGCATATAGCAGCGATCGTCGGCACGGGAGGGGTTAATCACCCCCCGTGCCGACGAGCAGAGATGGCCTGCTATACATTATAGCAGGCCATCTTCCCCAACCGCTGTGTGTGAACACACAGTGATCGGGGAAACATCGGGCGTAAGTATACGCCCGTTTGCGTTCAAGCCCACCCTGCGGGGGCGTATACTTACGCCCGATGTCATTAAGGGGTTAAAATATAGTTGGTGGCATCAATGGGATATTCTGGTCAGAATGAAGTGTTTATGAGAAAATAAGTGGTTAGCACCATTCTCATGCTTTGTTTCAGGGTAATCATAAGTCGGCAGTGTAAAGTTTGCAAACATCTTAAAAATACTAAGGAGGTGCGTTTATGAGTTCAGTGGATGGTGAAGGATTTCATCACTTACCACACCTCATCTGTAGTATATGATATTACATTTTTTTCCAGAGACACTTTGGCTTTTCAATGAGGGGTGTGGCGTGTGTGATGTTTAGGGGATGGCTTGTCACTGTGAGAAAGTTGAAAGTTTTTTCCCCCTATAAATCGTGAAAGGGGAGGAGGTTGTACAGCATTACAGTGTAATGTCTAGTCTAATGCTAACATTCATTAGAATAGACACCAGGGATAGTGGTGTCTAATTATGGGGCCTGTATTAAGCTACGGGCCTAATATTGGGGTCTTATCATGGGGTTTCTGTTATGCAGGGGCCTGATACTGGGGTCTATAATTTATTATGTGCTTGATAGTGGGGGACAAATTCTGAGGACTGCATTATGCAGGTCTGGTGTAGATTAAGATTGTCTTTCCCACTCTGTCCCCCCCCCCCCCCAAAAAAAAAAAGTAGCATTCTGTAGGTATGGTATATTGTAGGTGTTTAAGCTTAAGGGGGGAAGAAATGCTAAGCATGTTAGTGGTGCATACGTGTTGCATTTAAAAATAAAGTAATTTAAGAGGTTTTCTGGGGACAAACAGACTAATGAGCCATTTACAGGATAGGTCAGCATTTACAAACCTCATGGCATCATGTATCATTATGATGCCGGGAGCACTGTAAGTGTTTACATATTTGCAGTACTGTACTGACTCAGCTGTTGTGTCAGTCTATTTTGCCACGAAATCCCCTTTAAGTCTATGTACTCACATAGTATTTTTGGTCAGTATTTTTCAACCAAAACCAGGAGTGGATTGAAAACACAGAAAGACTATGCTCACACAGTGTTGAAATTTAGCGGATGGCCGCCATTTAACGGCAAATAACGGACATTATTTAAAAACAATGGCCTTTGTTTTAACATAACAGCAATTATTTGCCATTAAATGACAGCCATCTACTAAATTTCAACAGTGTGTGAATATAGCCTTTCTGTGTTTTCAAATTTACTTCTGGTTTTGGTTAAAAAATATTGAACAAAATACTGAGAAAAAATACTATGTGGGAACATAGCCTTAAAATTGTATAAAATACACAAAAAATCTTGTAAAAAACATCAAACATGTTTAGCAAGCCAGACAGCAAGCAGGCCCCTGTGCTCTCCAATGCCAGGGTTGAATTTTATTCCCAGTCCAGCCCTGGCACTGAGGGGTGAATTTCTGCCCCCAGTGCACTGAAGGCAACGATTAGCTTCTTACTAAGAAAAATACAACTTCCTAAAAATGGTGCAGTACATAAACATACTAAAGAGAACATGAACATACTAAAGGTCAACAGTATCCCCCACCCTGTAGGAACATAAGAGCTTGTTAGAGTCTTCTAACCTGCTGTTAGTTTTCCTTTAAGGTATTGATTCAGGTGTCATCTTTGTGACACTGTGCTGTATTTATCTGACGTTGCCTTTCCTTTTCTTCAACTAGTTCTCCCAGTATTAATATAACTGCAAAGCGGCCATTTTTTGGCTCCCGGTATACAGAAAATTCTTCGCAGGCAGCATTTTTAAAAATTGGCAGCTGTGTACTTTCTGAAGCTACATGCTGACTGCACTACATAAAATAAGAAAGAAAAAACACAAAAAAAGGAAAGATTGATTGTGTGGAGGTGAAAATAAACTAGTTTCTGGAGAGCCAGAGAGTGAAGCTCACAATGTCTCACAATGTCTTAGTAATTTCACTTGCCTCCGGCATACTCTTCATTTTCCTATAGGATGTCAGCCTTGATTTTATTTAACTTTGCCAGGACCAGCAATATGTCAGATGACTTAATCTATATGTGGCTTTGTAAATTGCCTGTAACATAATGATGAAGTCACTGGCAATATCCCATGAATACTTTTTTGTTACCATTATAAACTACCACAGCTTGTCCTTCAATAAGCTTTTAGTCTTAGTCATTATTATTAGTTATACTGAAGCGAAATAATAATGGCTTCCTCCATACAACAGTATATCATGCCATGTGGTTGTACCTGATACCTGAGCTGTACCCTGATTCCAATGGAGATCCCCCTCACCACCACCACCTTCATCCCATTCCATATAGGGATTTATTGTTTGGCTGACTATTTGCACTCTTCCCTGAATAGTCAGGTGGTTGTGAGCTCCGTTTCAAAAAAGAGTGTAAATGTTAGGTTGGGGTTAGGTAAATCAGGTTAAGGGGGTGCGAATATGTGATTGAAAGGTGGCGGTTTGTGTGTGGGAGGGGGGAAGTTATAGTAAAAAAACTGGTTTAAGGCCTATAAGGTCTATTAGATGCAACAATTATTGGCCGTACTTGGAGGATTACAGGCTGCTCTTATCGCTAATCGTTTAGTGTAATAGGACATGTTAAAAGACCGCGATCATTGTGCATGTCGGCTGATCATGGTCTTTCCACATGTTAAAAAATCACAATCATGTGATCGATGGTCTGCTGGGCGTCACTCCGTGTAATAGGTGTGGCAGCAGCAGACCACCGCTGACTCCAATGGGCAGCCTGAACATTCTAAGGGCTGCCGCTCACACTGCTCCCCATGTCCCCTTACGCTCGAAGAACAAGGGGGAAGCAAGCGCTAATCTGACAGGTCAGCGCTCACTTCCCCCTCATTATCATGCCATGTTTTACGGCCATTACGACCATTAGTCTGTGGCTGATAAGCAATACTCAAAATTTTCAAATTCACACAAAAACCCTTCTAATACCTGGCTATAAACTGAAACCTTTTTTTAGACACAATGCTCTGGTGTACCATGAATTTTCACCAGCCAAACCAGCCAAACGAATGACCTTCTTAATAAATAACAACTGCCCAAATAATATTTCATCCATCTGACAATATAACAGTAAAATACATAGAAATGTGTGTGTGTGGGCTCTTGGGACAAGGCAAAGGTGTTAACTGGCCAAAGCATAAGGCATTAGGTGTCATCTTATAAGTACAGATGTCAGTCTCTCCAGTACATTTCTGCATTTCTTTCCATCACTGGCCACTAGTCAGTCTTACACATGTTAGTGACCAACCATCCATCATGACTTTCCATCATGACACTCTAATAATCATCATTGTGATGTCTGTGCAGCCTTTGCACAAACAGTTTACATTACCCGTCCACATTCCGGTTGTCTCCTGCGCTCTGCTTCCTCCCTGGTCCCGCGCGGTGCAGCCTCAGAGCAGTCTGTCTGAGCTAAATGATACTTGAGAAAGAAACTGGATCGGTTTAGAAACGTGTTGTGCTGCCATGAATGTTTTTATATGTTTTTATCCCTTGGATCTGCGCAAGAACCCCTGTTGGAGGGATTTTTTTTTTGTCCTAGCTGGCTAGGACCGCATTGTGTAGGACCGATGAGGAAGCAGAGCGCAGGAGAAGACTAGGAACGTTGACAGGTAATGTACATTGTAAACAATTTGTTGAATTGTCAGCCGTTGGCCACACATAGCTATTACATGTAGCAATACATAGCATTGTAAGTAAAATAAAATGGTGTATCTCCAAGAGGAGAATCCGTCTAATGTCCACTGACATCAGATGCACTGCACTACTGTACTATGCAGCATTCAATTCCGACAGCAGCCCGCAACAACAAGTAAAAGTAAGTAAGTAAAAGTAAAACTTTATTGCCACTGGGGAAAGAAGGGTATCATGGTGCCTCATACCCTCAAGTAGTTTGTAAATGTTAAAAAAGATATCTCCCGGATAAATCCCAGATAGATTGCAATTGGGGGTCCAACTTTTGGCACCTCCAACAAACAACTGTTTAAAGGGGCTGTGGCCCTCAGCGCTAGCACTGCAACTCCTCCATGGTGTGATCCCAGTTGTACAGACAATGAACTGTGCATACAAGCTTTCTATAATTTCAGTCGGATCAGTCAAGGAGTGCAGCAAATTTGAATGGTATTGAAATGATGGTATGAAGAATCTTCACAATTACTGTCCATTTATTTTTATCCTAGATATGTCATTATTTCATGGACATTTTCTTTTATAGGAAATCATTTTTGGGACTAGATACTAGATAATTTAAAAGCAGTTATCTTCATTTTGCAGGCAACTGACTATATGTGTCATTGACAATTCCACTGGTATCAATAAACAAACAATACAGGATGGGCAGAGAGTATTCCAAAAGATAATTTGGAGAGCTCGGCTGACCTCCGCATACTATGGAGAATGTCAGGCAAGTCAAATCCTTTTATTCAAATGAACTGTTTTCTGTCAATTGGTATTACCGCTACTTTAAATATGCATTTTAATGCATTTTAAATAAAAAAAATTAACATCTTACCATATTTACCATATATAACCCCTTATATACCTTTATTACCATGGTTACATACAGGGCTCATCATTGTAATGCAGATGTCACTGCTGTCAAGGCCTGAGCTTAACAGGGGCCCAGTGCTGTCACTGGATGCTAGCTGCACAAGCTTCACTTAGGTGACATGGATAGGGTCAGTACATTGGTATCTTGTGAATGTGAGGCCCACTCATTTTATACAAATAAAACTGCATATGGCCCAGTGATATATGGACCAGCCCATTCAAGCTCCAGCCACTGCCTCCATCCTTATGGTAATGTAGTAATGTAACGCAACTACAATGTTTCATCGCATGTAAGGGCCCTATTCCACAGTAACGATAATCGGCCGGATCGGCCCCATTTGGCCCGATTCGGCCAAATATAATTCGGTGAAATAGAGAGAACGATCAGCCAATGATCGTGTCATCGGCTGATCGTTCATTTAGGGCCAGACCTAAAATAATCGTTCCTCCACCGTGCATCGCTACGGTTGAATAGCGGTGCACGGCGGGCGACAGACGATTTGAGAAGAAGCAGCATCATACATTACCTGCAGGGGTTCTTCTCCGCGCTGTCTTCATCCCCGGGTCCTGCGCGCACTATCTTCAGAATGGCCGGTCAGCTGACGGAACGCTCAGCCAATCACAGGCCGGGACCGCCGCGGCCTGTGATTGGCTGAGTGTGGCCTGTCAGCTGACCGGCCATTCTGAAGATAGAGCACGCGGGACTCGGGGATGAAGACAGCGCGGAGAAGAAGCCTGGACAGGTAATGTATGCTGCTGCAAGGGCTGCAAGGACATCGGTAACGATGTCCTTGCAGCCCTCGCTCAACGATCATCGGGCCGTGGAATAGGCCCAGTAAACGAGCGTCGATCTAGCAGATTGCCGCTCGTTTACATCGTTGATCGGGGCCTCCTCGGCCCGTGGAATAGGAACCTAATGCATATACTGTAGGTCAGAGTGAGTGCTGGTCTGAAAGAAGAGAAGGCAATTGCCATTGTATAGGACAGGGAGTAGATGAGTAGTCTTAAGAAAGAGTTTTTGTTTGATATGATGGAATTAGTTTTCATAGGGTTACAACTAGGGTTAAGCGAGCACTAAAATGCTCAAGTGCTTGTTACTGGAGTCGAGTATTTTTCAATGCTCTAGTGCTCGACTCCATCAACAAATCTTATTGAAAACAATGGGAGGTAACAGCTAATTAGCGGCTGAGAAGGGATTAGCTGAGTGAGGATAGGCAAGATAAAACAGACCTGTAGGTATAATCCCCCCCCGCCGCCCCACTGATTGCATTATACATTATGCATTCCCATAGGTTTAAAGCTTGTTGATTGGCTAATCGATAGGCTTTCAACAAGCTTTTTGTATACCTAGCCCCCGAGCACCACAAGTTTGGCCTAGCGTGCTTGCTCAACACTAGTCATAACCTAAAAAAAGAAAATTAAGAAGCCAAACTACATTTTATGAAGTGCACCACTACAAGTTAGTGGCCCAGCTAGGTTATCCTACACCTAGTGCAAAGAGCAAAGATATATTTGAACTGTAACTGAATGCTGGACCTGCTGAGTACCATACATGAACCCTATTTTATAGTCACTGGCCTCAGCAACTGTACTGCCCAGTGTATAGCAGAACATCTCTGCACCTGCTGCTAGCCTGGGCAGGAGCATATGCCTCCATGACCCTGTTTTATTTTGTGAACTTTATACTTTCAGTAAGGGGAATAATAACTTTATAAAGACTAGTATGTAGTATAAAGCAAGTTTGCAATTTACATTCATTATTTTTTTTAGTTATCATGGAAAACACGGCACTTCCTGTTTTCTGACTTTTTTTTTCTCAAAAAACAGGACACAGTCAGAAAACAGGAAGTCCTGTTCATCCCAGGCCATCTGAGTGCTCAAAGAGAGAAGGCAGTCATGTGATTGATGGACACATTGAGCCGTGACTCTTTCTACTGGCCGGAATTCCTGTGTCTAGTCTGTTTTTTTCAACCAGCACAAGTCAGAAAATATGCCTTCTGGAGACCTGGACCTGGATTTCAGGTAAGTACAGCTTTGTTTTACAGCATGATAACAAAAAAAATAATGAATGTATATTGCAAACTTGCCTTATATCACATCTACTGTTGGTTTAGATTTTGAAAGTTATAACGACAATGACATTTTAAGACTTTTTAGGTGCTTGCCCCTGATACACAGCACAAGCAGTCAGCTGACAGAGGGGATCTGTGTACGAGGGATGTTTAGCTCTGTGCATTAAGCCAGCTGCTGACAGAGGGGCTTCACCTGGGGGTCGGCCGGGCTTCACCCCGGCAGCCGGGGTGACAGGTTCCCTTTAATGCGGGACTACAGTCCCTTGACTCCCCTGATGTATCTGGAAATACCCAGCAGCTCCCACGGCTACAAAGCAGGAAGCATTATACCTCTTGTTGAGCTTGATTTACAGATTTAGACTAGACAATCTAAAATTGATTGATAAATACGGTACACCCTTAGGCTCCCTTCACATGTATGTGGGCATTTTTATGGTCAGGAAACACTGATCAGGAAGCCTTTAAGGATGCTTCAGGAAACCATATTGTTTCCTGGCTGTAAAAATGGAGGAGTAAAAAAAAAACATACTCACCTGCTGCAGGCTGTAACAGTGTCCTCCTGTGCCTTCTACCTCTGTCTTCTGACATCACTCATGCGTCCCAGTGCTGGGGGTGGGGGGTGTAGTGGCCTCTTGTATCCGGAGGTATAATGCTGCCACTGGCCACAGCTCGGTCAATCACAGCTTTGCATTTAACTGTATATGTGCCTAATTGTACATTTAAAGGGCCTGTGTCAGCACCTTCTCCGGGTTCTAACGTTGGCCTGGGCCCCCATGCTATGCATCCAGAATTCTGGTCAGATTCCATAGTTGCATCCTGAGCTGTTTATAATTCTGGATTCCCCCATATGGTTCTATGGGACATCCATGACAGAATTCTGGACAAATATAGGACATGTCCTATATTTTCTGGAGCTATTTCCCAGCATTGAAACCCTTCAGGATAAAAACCTGAAGGTTATACATGCACAGTAGAACCCTATGGGTCTAGAAATTTACCAATTTTTTTATTAGAAATCCAAGTAAATTTAACTGATGTGTGAAGACTGTCTAGTATAAGTTTTGACCAACTATGAGTTGGAAGAAGCCACGCCCCTTTGTGTCTAAAACACATAAATGTGGTGCAACTGATGTTTGCCAGTATTCTGGTGAATATTGTCCCCAGAATTTAAATAGTAAATTTGCCTCTGTTCCTCATGATTATAGTAGCCCTGCCTCCTCAGCTGCAATATTTTTATGGTATATGCTTGTGGAACCAATTGCTGTAACAAGTGGACTATGATTATGAGATAAATTTGTTTGCAAAAAAAAAAAAGTTAAATATTATTAGTAATAATAACTAATGTATGGAATTGTTGATGTATATAGGTCATCCATTTAACAAAAAATATTTTCCCTCTCGTTAATGCTTCTGATTTACAATAAACTAGTTATAGTGGAGAGACTGTGGCCAATTGTTCACTGGGAATGACTGACTTTCATAGTGCATATGAATTTTAACATCAGAAAATGAGACAGTCACATAAATTTAGCTGTAGTCTCCTGATTATTGTATTTGGACACTATCCATCAACTTTAATAGGGAACAAGGTAATTTCCATAAATTATGGTATAGATTGCTTTACCTCTTCTTGTTCAGACATACTCCATGCACCAGTCATTTCCTTACACTATGAGGTTCAATGAATCTTACTGACTACATACACACTACATGTTATATGAGCCTAATTTCATTTTTTTTCTTATAAAAAAAAAAAATACAGCAAGAAATCTATCTTTGTATTGTATGAAGGAGCTGGAGCCCGACTATAATACACAGATGGGTTGCAATTACAACTGCAGTCAGAGATGAGCCCAATCCTGGTTTTTAACCTCTTAGATGCCATGGTGAATAGTGAAGTGTAAAAAAAAACACACACAAAGATAAGTCTTAACATAATTGTGATGATCTGTGTCATATAGTAAATGTATCACTGAAACTGCATAAATTCTAACAAAAAAAAACATTTCAGAAAAAAATAAATAAAATCTAATTAATAAATTATATTTATTCCAAAATGATCCCAATAAAAATTGCAACTTATCCTGCACAAAAAGCCCCCATGCAGCTATGATGATAGAAAAGTAAAAAAAAAAATCTTTACCAATGCAGCAACACAAAAAATGTTCAGATTTTTTTTTTTATAGAAAAATGGTAAGACCTCTACACTTTTGTTATTTCTGCATTTGTACTGATAATGTGTAATGTGTAAATCTGTACTGTATCTAGGACGCAGGAGAAACCAAGGTTGTGTACCTGCACAACATCTGTAGCACTGGTTACATCTGTATGTTGGGATACAGTTGCTTAATTTTCAGTGTCATTTCGGTAGTCAGAGATGTTGGGTCAGTGTGTTTAGGATTACGGGACACAGATTTCCTCTCTGCTTGGTCCTGATTCTTCTTTTCCCATGGTATCTATCTGGTCCATGGATGTAACCCTGCCTTACTTTTACTCCATTTAACCCTGTTTCTTTCAGCTCAGTTTTCTGCTGCTGCTGCTGCTGCAGTTCCACCCCTGTCCACTAGGATGTGCTTGGGGTCACACAGACATGTTGATTGTGTGGGAACGCATGTACACTTAGCAAACCACCCAGCCTATGTATTAAACATCCATGTGATGGCTGTTTAATGGTGGCATCAGGGCCGGCTCCAGGTTTTTGTGGGCCCTTGGGCGAGAGAGCCTCAGCGGGCCCCTTTGTATAGCACACCTCGGGGCACACCTACCAAATAAAGTTTGACAAAATATCGAAAAAAAACGTAATCCAGTAACTCACAGGTGACGTCTTCTTTGATCTGAGGCGATCGCTCTCCGTTTCCTCTCCATCTGGCCCAGACCACCATGATGATTTCTTCCAGCTACAATTCATCTCTTCGGGACCTGTCAGACAAACATCTTAGGCTCTGCACTTTTCCAGCAACTTCCTTCCCTTTTTCCCACCCATAGGCTCCTATACAGTAGTAACTCCACTGTTTGGTGTCATGTGCAGTAAAGTAAGGAGGTTTGTGGGTCCCGTGCTGTGCCCCCATATAGTAATAATTCCCTCTGTCCCCATAGTAATGCCCCCTGCTCTGTCCCCATAGTAATGCCCCCTGCTCTGCCCCATAGTAATGCCCCCTGATCTGCCCCATAGAAATGCCCCCTGATCTCCCTCAGCACAAGAAAATAAAAAAATAAAACATACTCACTAATCCGGGTGGGGGACGGGTCCTCTTCTCCCTTGTGTGCGCCTTGTGGATCCACCAGCAGGCGTTATGACGTCATCGCTCTGCGCCTGTTGGTGAGATCGGATCCATGCTAGAATGGACTAGAATGGAGGTGGTAGAAGGAGGTCGTCCCCCTGGAGTCTGTATTCTACCTTCTTCACCATAGAGCAGGCCAGAATGGAGTTACAATAAGAGACATTACATGAGGTATACCAGGGGGAACTACAACTCCCAGCGTGTCCAGCCTGTTATTATGGGATATCAGAGGACATTACAGGAGGAGATATAATAGGACTACAACTCCCAGCGTGTCCAGCTTGTTATTATGGGATATCAGAGGACATTACAGGAGGAGATATAATAGGACTACAACTCCCAGCGTGTCCAGCCTGTTATTATGGGATATCAAAGGACATTACAGGAGGAGATTTAAGAGGAGTACTACAACTCCCAGCATGGACAGCCTGTTATTATGGGAGATCAGAGGACATTACAGGAGGAGATATGAGGAGAACTACAACTCCCAGCATGGCCAGCCTGTTATTATGGGAGATCAGAGGCCATTACAGAAGGAGATATAAGAGAAGGACTAAAACTCACAGCATACCAGAGGGAAGGTATTAGTGAGCCCCGCCTCCTCATGTCACATGACAATGATCACAGGTCCTTCATCCATATGCAGCCTCTCCCGTTCTCAGCCCCGCCCCCTTATGACATCACCACAGGTCCTTCATCCGTATGCAGCCTCTCCTGTTCTCAGTCCCGCCCCCTTATGACGTCACCACAGGTCCTTCCCCAGTGCAGCAAACAAGGCAGGTCCTTCCCCAGCCCCTCCAGCCCTCCCCCGGGGGTCGGTGATGCGGCGAGCGTCTGTCTCACTGCTTGGGCAAGTGTCGGGGGCCCCTTGGGCGGCCGTGGGCCCCGGCACTTGCCCGAGTATGCCAGGTGCTGACGCCGGCCCTGGGTGGCATCCATCACCATAAGTTGTTATAGCATCCATACTATGTATTCATTATATGACATAAGCTTTAGGTGGATGTCACCATATGACATACGTCACATGCACCTATGACACATACGTTTATATGGCATCTGTATAATGCCTACATGACAAGCTGAAGAAAAGCTATGAAAAGCTTACAATAAATCTGTGAAATTATTGGCTGTGATGGATGCCGTACATCAACATCTGTCATTCACTGACTTATTGTGTGCAGTTTAAGGATCTTTTATTTAAAGGGTCCCATTTGTATAATAACTTAGTCCAGTATGCCATTTCAAACAGACTTTTTGCAATATATTAACGAATACTGGTCCTAATGTCACTTACTTAACGCTAATAACAAACAGGACATCCCAGACATCCTTATGTGCATGGATAAAAAAAAACCTTAATTTGCAAACTCCTCTAAATATGTTCATCCAAAACGAAAAAATTATTTATTATTATTATTATTGTTTTGTTTAATTTTTTTTCAACTCATTCGGCTTCCATCTGAAGTTTTGTTGCTTTCCAGCGACCATAAGATTCAGCAGGAAACTGCCACCCAGCTGCCTCTCCATCACTTGCTCAGCAGGACCCAGAGGATGTGATTGCTGCAAAGTAGAAGACTGATTGATGAAAATGGCAGAAGTTTCAGGAACTCATGTAGGTAGGTAGGTCACCTGCCACTGTAATTGCAAAGTTATTGCACTTTCTTAACCTCCTTACATTACCTACAGCTATGTTGTCAAGAAACATGACCTCTTCTCTGCAATGAGCTGTGGGTCAAATCGGATTCTTCTTTCTTTCATGATTACTTCAAAGTTTTTGATAACAGTATGTCATACAGACTGCTTCATGATAAAGAGAAATTAACAGCAGGTTACAAGCATCTATCTCTATAACACACAGGGCGCTAAGGATGAAGGTCATTTTCATAATTTTTGGGAAATTTGTGCTTTATTAGACCCTAAATACACTGATACGCCATGCCAGCCAGCTCCTATTAATAAATATTGGGGTGGTGTTCTGTAGTGGCATCACTCCAGCCCAAGATGGCTCATTACTAGGCCAGCTGTGGCGGATTGGTGCCCTTAGTGCCCTGTGCGCTATAGGGACATAATAGCATGTTAACACAATGTTGTTTTGCTGTCATCTTTTGGGACATCTTTCATTTTATGATCGAATATCGAACAACATTAAAGTCTATGGGAGAAAAATGCTCATTTCTTGGTGACCTCCAAGTGGTCAAATTTAGGTTTCCAAGTCCACAATGACCCCTCAGAAATTGATGCACATAGCGCTGGAATGCAACTGGGACAGCTGGGGAAGCATGCCTGGGTGCATCTAACATGCCCAAGTCATGGTATTAAGCCACTATCACAGCCTCTTAACAATACACTCCAAACACAATATATGGCAACAGGTGCCAGGTGTTTTACTGCTTTCAATGAGACGCAGAGAGTAAAAAAATACTGCAACAAATTATTATTTTTTTGGTTCAACTATGCCTTCACAGGCGTATATGCTATATCTCAACATTTACCTGTGCCAACAGGTGACAGGTGTTTTACGGCTTTCAATGAGGCACAGAGGGCAATCAACTACTGCGACAATTACTAACTAGGACAAAATAGTCCAACACAAGTCTATCCAAGATAAATAAAAGCTGCGTGACTGCCTGTCTGTGTCACTATCTGATATGCTGCTAGACAGTCTATGCACACTTAATGGAGGAAGCAGCTATATGCTGTCTGTGCTGTGTAGTAGCCCTGATAAGGGCTTTTATGGTCTCTCCCGTCTAAAACCTTCTAAAATCCTCACTGTCCCTACTCCAAAATCTATCCACTCCCTGCAACACGTACACTGAATAAGGAAGTAGATACACTGCAGCTTATTCTTCACAGTGACCACCAGCTGCTTGTATGTCTGTAAGAATAAGCTGATGTGCTGGTAAACGACTGATATGCTGATAATCCTCATGGTAAATACTGTGCTGTGTATAGTTAAACCCTAAAAAGGGCTTTTGGAGTCTTTTCTGCCTACAATCAGCTAAATCCTGTTTCTCCCTGCTCCAATCTCTATCCCTGACTACCTTCAAGGTGGCATCTCATAACAAGCAGGAAAAGCCAAGTTCTTATGCTCTGGAGGTCATATGAGTAAGCCAGCCAATAAATGTAGACGCTGGGCCTGTCATACCCTTCCTGCATATTGTTTGGCTAGAAAAAGGCACCAGGCAAGGTGGGAGAAGAAACAAAGTTTTCGGTCGTATGCTCAATCGAACACAAGTATTTCGATTAGTGTAGTATTTGATCGAATAGCTACTTGATCGAGTACTACTCGCTCATCTCTACTAAAGATCCCCCCAAAAATGCACAAAAAGCATATAGGTGTACTCACCTTCCCCCACTTATTGTTTGACATCTTTTCCGCTTGTCTATTCTGCTAGCCCCAGATTCAAACCTTTACAAATGATCCCAGTTTACCATCATGGCATCCGGACGGTAAACTACATCTCCCAGCATGCATTGCTTCCCAGAATCAACTGCTGGGTACCCATTCCTGTCTTGTAGTACCTTTCCACCACAGTTTCGAGCTGCTTCTGATTTGCACCGTTAACCATTACCTCTCTGTCTCAGAATGGAGGGAGAGTGCAGAGGATTACAGACAGACCTATTACAAACAAGCTTAGATTATGAGTGGAGGTTGATCAGGATAAAATCTCTCTTAACCGGAGTTCCCCTTTAGGGGTGTGACGGTATTAATAAACTTTTTTATTTTTAAGAGCTAAATTATTTAATAACCGGTCAAAGGGGAACTATCATTCTGACCTTATTATGGAAGCTCATTGTAGAAAACTGGCCCAAATACAGCAGCAGCAATATCATAGTAGAACCAGTTATTTAAAGGGGTTATAAAAGGAAAGCCACCCAAATACCTTTTTAATTTATTCTTTTTCCCTATTGTAGGTTTAAAAATTGTTATTTTTGTGATAATAAAAATGTTATTTTCTGATTATGGGGGCAGCCATCATGGATACAGGAGCAAAGAGTACAATGCTAATCACTAGTTGGATAAGGGTACTATAAGGCATAGCCACGAGAGACTGATACAATAAGTGGATGGATGAAAGGGTGTATAGCAATATGTAATTGGCAGGTGGTCTCTTTGAATGCTGATAGAGTAGTTTGGACGGTGGAGGACTATTGGTAGGGCTGAGACACAGAAGCTCACATGGTCTGCAGGGCCAAGATTAAAGGAAAAAGATTATTTAGTGCTGTGGTGAATAAGACTTGGTAATTAATAAGATCCTTAAGGGATGGTTTAAAGGTGGTCGATAAAATGGAAGCCATGACTTAACTTGAGCCTGATGTGTGTGTTGAACACCAGGGACAATTAGGCCACTCACTAATTGGGGCCACAGCACTCAAGGGAAGAGTAGGTCACAGGTGGGTTACAGCTGTCCAAAATAGAGGTCAGGTGTATCAGGTTCAGTGGAAACTCCAAGGTAATAGTAGAATAGTTAATAATAAATATACTGGATAATTGTGGAGACTGATTAAGATGGTGGCTGCCTCAGTTAGCAAACTAAATATGGAAATGGCAGATTAGAGGTGGGATGGTTTTTACGGGTCCGGCGGGGGGAGCTGTGAGCTAGGGCAGGGCCGTTTCTAGGGCCGGGCGAGCCGGGCCACCGCACGGGGCACCCACAGCTAGAGGGTGCCCTGTGGTGCCGACAGTACCCGGCCTGCACCCCCTGCATCATCAGGGCTTGCCCGGGGATCTGGAATCTAAGTTCCAGATCCCCTGACAAACCTTTAGCTGTGTGTGCGCCTTTAAGACGCTAAAGGGAACAGCGCAGGGGCACAGACATAGAGGCTTCCTGTGCAGGCAGCTTCTGTATTACAGGCTGGCTGCCTGCACCGGAAGCCAGAAGAGGAGGACTCACCAAGAAGAGGAGTGGTGAAGAGCAGGGTGAGTTGCTGATGGTGGCTTATGAGGAGGGGGTGGGGGGAATCCTGCCCAGAGGGAGCCCAATATGTCCAGATAATCCCGAGCCCCCCCGTCATGATAAGCCCTTCCCCTGTGATGATAAGCCCTACCCCCAGCAACACAGGTCACCCAGCTTTCCCAGCATCCTGTATCTCAGTATAATGGCGGTCACCCAGCATTCTGTATGTCAGTATAATGGAGGTGACCCAGCTTTCTCAGCATCCTGTATGTGTCAGTATAATGGAGGTGACCCAGCTTTCCCAGCATCCTGTATGTCAGTGTAATGGAGGTGACCCAGCTTTCCCAGTGTCCTGTATGTGAGTGTAATAGAGGTGACCCAGCTTTTTCAGCATCCTGTATGGCAGTGTAATGGAGGTGACACAGCTTTCCCAGCATCCTGTATGGCAGTGTAATATAGGTCACCCAGCTTTCCCAGCATCCTGTATGGCAGTGTAATGGAGGTCACACAGCTTTACCAGCATCCTGTATGTCAGTGTAATGGAGGTCACCAAGCTCTCCCAGCATCCTGTATGTCAGTGAATTGGAGGTCACCCAGCTCTCCCAGCATCCTGTATGTCTGTGTATAATGGAGGTCACTCAGCTTTCCCAGCATCCTGTATGGCAGTATAATGGAAGTCACCCAGCTTTCCAAGCATCCTGTATGTCAGTGTATAATGGAGGTCACACAGCTTTCCCAGTATCCTATATGTCAGTGAAATGGAGGTCACACAGCTTTCCCAGCATCCTGTATGTCAGTGTATAATGAAGGTCACACAGCTTTCCCAGTATCCTATATGTCAGTGTAATGGAGGTCACACAGCTTCCCCAGCATCCTGTATGTCAGTGTATAATGGAGGCCTCACAGCTTCCCCAGCATCCTGTATGTCAGTGTATAATGGAGGTCACACAGCTCTCCCAGCATCCTGTATGTCAGTGTAATGGAGGTCACACCATGCAGACTTTACAGCACCAAGCAGCAGAATTCTTCAGTTTGGGACCTTATAGGTGGGAAAGGGGAAGGAAGTTGCTGGATAAGTGCGGAGCCTGAGATGTTTGTCTGGCAGGTTCAGAAGAGATGAATTGCAGCTGCAAGAAACCGTCATGGAAGCCTGGACCGGATGGAGAGGAAAAGGAAAGTGACAACTCAGATCAAAGAAGGCGTCACCTGTGAGTCACTCACTGAATGATGATTTTGTATTCAGTAGAACATTATTTGGTAGGAATGCTGCACTGCTCTATGCCGTAATACTCACACTGCTTCCTAGTAACCCGAATCTTAATAAATGGGGGGGCGCTTTTTTCAAGATTCGCCCTGTTGCCAAAATGACCTAGTAACTGTCCTGAGCTGGGGCATAACAGCATCATGATATTAAGGGTCAAGATTGAGAACATCAAGGAGGCAAGTTTTTTTGCTGAGCTTGGTTTGAGTTTAATCGGAAGGTATTCTCAGGCTAACCCCTATGGCATTACGGTTATGTAAAGAAAAGCACAGTCGTTCTCCAAGAACAAAGTGTGAAGAGTTGGGGATAAAGGGGCCTACCAGCGAGGAGCCATAAGGGGGGTCTCAGCGACCAAGACAGGGTTAGTGGGGTTTTGTATATTAGTTGGAAGTCCCAGTGTAATGGTGGCAATAGTTTGGTTACAGCTAAAGATGGTCACTGGTAGAGGGTGGGGGAGGGGGGAACAGGTATGGCCTTTGTGTAGAGACAAAGGGGTCATTAGTATGCAGAGGAATACCTGGGGGAGGTAGTGAGCTGAGCTAGGTGGTAAAGGGGGCTGGGTTTTAGAGTATAAAAGGACAGGTAGTCAGACCAGAGACACAGCACCTTTCAAGATTCAAGATTTATTGTATTTATCTTTATCTGTATATTTGGTTGTACTAAATTTGCTATTGTGAGGCGGAAATCACGATCCTTTCAGTTCAGGTTTGCTCTTTGTTTAGGGCCCATTGGCAGGGACAGTTCTCCTACATGGAGACGCTGCTGCCAATGGGAGAGGACAGGTCTGGTCCGGGCTATCCTTAGTAAATGGTCGCTCTTAGTTTCCTGACTGAAAGGTCATGATTTGTGTTGGGCCTCCCCCTTTATGTTTACAATGTTAAATAAAGTGCAGCGTATGCTCCAATTTCCTGCCAAATATGTGTTTATTGTGTTTTTTTTGGGTCCGTTGGAGTGGGGTTAGCAGGTTCCCCCTTAAGGGGTCAGGCAGTAAAATTATTATTTTTTTCTTTTATCTCAGTTTTATCCCATAATAATTTTTCCCTGTGAAAGTGCACTGGCATAACATAAAGTTGTATATGGCTATAACCAGAATAACATAACTCATTGTAATTAAAACAAAAGAGCATTTTTGTATGGAAAAACTCATTAGACTGCATTTTGTCATAATGATCATTGTATGACTACTTATTGTGTTGTTAAAATGGATAAGCTGTTAATGCCGTCAAGGTAACTGGAAAATGACTCCCTCAGAGATCAATCATTTCTCTGAAGATGATGCTTCAGCCCATGAATGTATCTCACGCAGAATGATGACAGGTCAAATACGTCTACACCATGTCATGTTTAAGCAGAAAAAACAATTGATTAGTCTATGTAAAATGTCAATGCTATTTTTATTATGGTTTTCTAGTGGTACAACCACTTACAAGGCCCAATCACCCTGACATTTCTGGACTCTGTCATCGTTATTTATCCAGGTAACATATACCATGGCATACCAGCAGCAGGACCATTACTAGTGACTACACTTATGTTTGGCAAATAAAACATATCTAATCATGAAACAGAGCAAACATAGTCCCCAGTAGATTTAATGTTCACACTTGCTCCACAGATATACTACAGTTTATGTCACTCACAAAACATGAACGGGGCCAAAAATTCTGCCAGCAGATCTTTATGAGTAATAAGACTATAGAAAGAGTGATCGAAGAGGGGGGCTGGGTGTCTTTCTACTGTAGATTTTGATAATACACATTATGGACACTAAGTTATTTAAGTTCCATGTAGTATGGTCGGCACTTCCACTAGGTGCGGTGCTCGTGGATAGGAGAGGGGCAGTCTCCAAAACGTAATGTATAGAAGAAAATTCCCGGCACTCGCTGATTCAAATGCAATGATTTTTTTATTCCATAAGTGGATAAAGTTCACACAGGACGCGTTTCGGCTCGTCCGTATAGCCTTTCTCAACTGTGTAATAACATTCTTACAAGAGAAAGCTTATATAGAGGGTACATAGTCGCAGCATTATAACGTCATGCTGTGTTGCTAAGTAACAATACAATCAATGTAAACAATCTATTCAGTGTCATAGGCAGTAAACATAATAGAAATTAAAGAATCACAAGTCGTGAATCAAAAGGATACTTTAACATAACTGCAATCAAGACGGTATCTGTAAAAAGAAACATAAACATAAATATAGATACTCACATGTTTTAGTATATTAGGGCCGATAACTCATATTCGCGATTTAACCCTTTGGGTTCTTGTGTTCCTAATTCATGGATCCAATAGGCCTCCCTGCGAAGTAGCAACTGCTTAACGTCCCCTCCTCTCCTAGGTAAATTCACTTGTTCGATAATCTGAAAGCGCAACTGGGCTACTGTGTGATGTTTTTTCTTAAAGTGTGCTGGTAATGGCAATAAGAGATTCTCACATCGGATCGTGGATTTATGTTTACTGATGCGATCTTTAATGGGCTGAGAAGTCTCCCCAATGTATAATAATCTGCAGGCCCCCCCATACGCAAAAGGATACATGGCGCATTTTGAGGAAACGCATGTTTATACTAATGACTTGTTCAAAAAACACGCCAAAATTTGGCACAGATTTATCAACGATATATTTTGCATATGGGAGGGGCCACGTGAGCAGTTGGAGCTCTTCCTTACTTACCTCAATTCTCTGTGCAGCGAACTTCAATTCACCATGACATGTGACACCAGTGAAGTAAGCTTTCTGGACACACTAGTAAGGAAGACAAGTTCAGGAGAGTTAGAAACTGATCTGTAAACCTTATGCCATAAAGGGATACTATACATGTGATAGCAGAAACTTAATTTATTCTATCAAGTGTCCCTGCGGATTATTATATATTGGGGAGACTACTCAGCACATTAAAGATCGCATCAGTAAACATAAATCCACAATCCGATGTGAGAATCTCTTATTGCCATTACCAGCACACTTTAAGAAAAAACATCACACAGTAGCCCAGTTGAGCTTTCAGATTATCGAACAAGTGAATTTACCTAGGAGAGGAGGGGACGTTAAGCAGTTGCTACTTCACAGGAAGACCTATTGGATCCATGAATTAGGAACACAAGAACCCAAAGGGTTAAATCGCGAATACGAGTTATAGGTCCTATTATACTAAAACATATGTGAGTATCTATATTTATATTTATGTTTCTTTTTACAGATACCGTCTTGATTGCAGTTATGTTAAAGTATCCTTTTGATTCACGACTTGTGATTCTTTAATTTCTATTATGTTTACTGCCTATGACACTGAATAGATTGTTTACATTGATTGTATTGTTACTTAGCAACACAGCATGACGGCATTATGCTGCGACTATGTACCCTCTATATAAGCTTTCTCTTGTAAGCATGTCATTACACAGTTGAGAAAGGCTATACGGACGAGCCGAAACGCGTCCTGTGTGAACTTTATCCATTTATGGAATAAAAAAAATCATTGCATTTGAATCAGTGAGAGCCAGGAATTTTCTTCTATACACTAAGTTATTGGAGACACATTATTAATCCAAGAATTTATACTGTTACGCTATTTGTTTCCCAGAGGTGAAAAACAAAAAAATTTCCCCATGGCTGGGAAGAGGGGTAAAAATATTTAACATTCTATGCTTTACTCCTCTGTCTCCTGCAGCTGCCACTTTAACTCTCCTGATCCTCTGCTGATTTTGTGTTGTCCTGACCACACAAGACCTGCCCACTCTGTCAATCAGGGGCTGCAGTTGTGTCCCTCCCCAGGCACTGATTGGCTGAGTGGGCAGGTCCTGTGGGGCCAGGGCAACAAATCAGTGTGGCAGCTGTGGGGTACCAGAGGAGGTAAGTACAGTAGGTTTATTTTTCACACCACCTCCGACCATAGAGAAATATTTTTATTTCACTGGATAACAGCTTTAAGATCCTGCTGGTTGTAACTCTTTTGTCAGGGGTTACTGAGGTACCCTGAGGTCCTTTATTGAAGCCTTATAATGAATCTCCATGGCACAGCTATATATTTAAGAGCCCTGAATGCTTATCTTTGAAGATATGTGTGTATGCTCACATTAGGAAATTGTAGCATAAGATCTAGATCATTCTCAATTAGTCTGTCATTTAAGTCCTCAGAATGAGCTTTTGCTTGGATATTTCTTGTCGATAGAGATATAGCCTTCATTTAAGTGGGGGAAATGTTGCCTATGATTGTTACTTCGATACGATCTTGTGTAATAACCCTGAAATTGCATCTTGAGAATTTGACATTATTATAAGATCCACTGTTATTGCTGTCAGGAGCTGCAGCCGGACATTTCCCTTGCAGTGGCTGCTGGTATAAAATAACTGTATGATGCCCAAATGCTTGAAAAGAGAAATGTCTTCCATCACCTGTATATTCCTCAGCCACCTTTCAAAGAGGTTTGGCAACTAGATGAGCCTATGGTTGTATCTATGTTTTCCAGCCTAAAGGCTCTATTGCACGGGCCGATTGAGAGGAGCAAACCGGCGCTATTGGAGTAAGTGGCTCTGGATGACACCCACCCCAGCTGTCCCTACTTGCTTGCCACACTCTGCTCAATGCGGCAGCGGACAACTTGGCCTGCAGTAAAGTGAAACACACAAGACAAGATGAATGCACACAATAAAGGGTATTTAGCAGTCCAAGTCAGCAACGTTCGGTATACTCAGGAGTCCAAAAAGAATAGTCAAGGTCCAAAAGCCAGAGGTCAGGAAAACAGGATAAACAGGTGAGAGGAATGCTAGATCCCGATACACTAGGGTTACTAGGCTCTATCACAGGCACTGGACCTGATACAAGTGCAGGTACTTGTGGAACTAGGAGTGTCAGCTGTCAATAAAAATCACTGAGATCACCAACCCCTAATGCTAAAGGGCTGGGGGAGTAACACCCTGGCCACTGCTCCATCAAGGAATAGCAGAGCAGTAAACAAGAAGCAGCCTGGCCCGCCCCTAGCAACTGACCCGAGCGGTTGTTACGTACAGAAGTCCTAACATGTATACTGAAAAGTACACCCAGTGGGCCCACTGACTATAAGGGATTAAGCATAGTCTAATAGTGACTACATCTGGTCCTTTTCCTTTATGTATACTGTACGTGTACTGTACTTTTACTGCAAACTGCACTTTGGCACACCATAGAGTCAGGGAATTTGCCGGAGACATGTTGCAGTATATGTCAACAAATTGTTTTTACTTGTTAGATTTATTACACTTGTAATCTCTATTGCAGGTGTGTCATGGTACTGCCCTTCCCCCTTTCCCATGGGGTATTTCTAAGGGAGTGTTGCTGGTCAGTTGCATGCAGTGACTAAAGGGCCTTTTATATGGGTGGATTATCAGCCAGGAGCATTGCAAATAACGCTACTGCCGGCAAAAAATGGCTCATGTAAAGGTGACAGTGATCAGCTGGGGACCGGGAAAATGCCCAATTCTTGGCTGATTGTGTCCTTAGAGCAGGTTTCAAAATTTATTGTTATCGGCCTCACATATCCCTGTGTAAACAGGGGATGTGAAGCTGATAACAATAAAGGTAAACTGACAGTACAGATATGCCTATATCCTTGCTGTCATTTTCCAGATCACCCAGCAGTGCATACTTACCTAGTTTGCTGTTACCAGCATCCTGCTCTCTGGCTCTCCTGTCCAGCCGCTGTGTCTGTCCTCCAGCTGTCAATCATTCTGGAGGAGGCGGCGGTCTGAAGATACAACGGCTGGACAGGAGAGCCAGAGAACAGGATGCCGGATCACAGCAGCAGCGCATTAGGTAAGTATGTACTGCTGTGTGATCTGGAAACCAAGAGCAGAGATATATATCCGTGCTGTCAGTTTCCATGGCTGCACGAAGGATACATAGCCATTTGATTTGTCATGTTGTGTAAAGGTCTTGCTGATCTTGCGGCTGACAAATCTTGTAGAAGGACCTTTAGGTAAGATATAGGTTTGGTTTCATCTCTACAATAACATTTTTGACAGTTTTCTGATGCACTCCAGCCATATGTGCAGAAAACATGGCCAGCATGGTTCCCTTTGTAACATAACTGTCTCTTGATTGCCTTAAAAAAAAAAAAAGAAGATATATAGAGAGAGAGTATATTGCTAACTTTTTCGCCGTTGGTGACTTTGCCTTTTATTTTTTTTCTTTTAAGTGTGTAATGATATGTTACATAATGATTTCTCCTGACTATGATTTGTCTGTAATATCTTATTCAGTTCTAGAGATGAAATTTATGAAAGTATTCTTGTCTTGGCTCAGTCCTATGTGTCTGAAAATGTTGTAACAAAGTCAATAAATAAAGATTTCACAAGAATCCTTTTGTCATATGGCTAACAGGCATGCAGTGTAAAACAGCAGATGCACTGAACATATCAAGACACATACAGAAAAATCTTAGCACAAGAGCTCAAAAAACTGCTGACCCAACAAAAAAAGCATATATGTGTGTGTGTGTGTGTTCGTTGTTCGTCAAACAAGTCCAGGATGTGGTGAAATCATCCTCACTAAGCAACATTGCTTGCTTTGCTAGTTTATGTCTTAATGTTTTACCGTTTAAATCGTCATTTTTTGACTAGAAAAAAAGAGATAAAAGAAAAGACTTTTTCACTTTTTTTTGGTGTTCTGGGAAAAGCTTTATGTAAAGATGATGCCACATACAAATGCCACAACTAATTTTTAAATCAACTGGTGTCAGAAAGTTATACAGATTTGTAAATTACTTCTATTAAAAAATCGCAATCCTTCCAGTACTTTCAGCTGCTGTATGTCCTACAGGAAGTGCTGTATTCTTTCGGATATGGTGATCTCTGCTGCCACCTCTGTCCATGAAAGGAACTGTCCTGAGCAGTAACAAATTTCTATAGAAAGCCTCTCCTGCTCTGGACAGTTCCTGACATGGACAGAGGTGGCAGCACTGTGTCAGACTAGAAATAATAAATCACTTTGTGTATGACATACAGCAGCTGGTAAGTACTCAAAGGATTGAGATTTAGAATTAGAGATTGAGATTTAGAAAAGAAGTAATTTACAAATCTGTACAACTTTATGACACCAGTTGATTTTACACACAGTACAATAAACACTAAACATAACCGGAATTTTGAGTGATAAAAAAAACATGTGTGAACAGATGAAAAAATACAGGCGTATTTTGCCAAAGCAGATGGTAAATAATGAGCAATTTCATTATTTGGATGGTTGTAATCAATCATGGCTGTTATTCTATACAGTGTCTACTGCCTGCCAATTTTCCATTTACATCAATTATGAGCATTATTGCATTGAAAATGCAACCATATTTTTATCTCGAAATTATGGCTGTATTTTACATTGATGTGTGTCCTGCAGGAACCTATTGCATTTTTTTTTTCATTCAAATTTTTGTATATTTTACTAACACAAATATACAATTTGAATGAAAAAATGCAATAAGTTACTTAAAGGTGAACCAGGCACCCTCTGCTCTGCCAGTCTGCCAGTCAACGGGGTAGAAAGAACCATTCCCCTGGAATAACACAGCAAAATTCAAGATTATTTCTGTTTCTTATCTATTTATACTACTGCTACTGTAGTGAATGTATATACATATAAAAATTGCATTAACCACCAGCTATGTATATTGTATTGAACATTTGTAAGGGTTGCCATGGTTATACTCATAACTTTAGAATGGTACATTTTCAGACTGTAGCATCAGCATTAGAGAAATTTACTTGTAAGTCCATAAATATGTCTGATGTATATATTTTTATTTGAGATTTAATTGTGCATTAAACCACACTACTTAATTTACTTATAAAACAAAAGTGTACACCTTCTCCATCACAAAGTGGTACTCTGGCAATTTTCGTTTCTTTGAAATCATCTGGTGACTAAAAGTTAAGTAGATTAGTAATCTACTTCTATTTAAAAATATCATGTATTCTAGTACTTGTCAGCTGCTGTATGTCCTGCAGGAAGTGGTATATTCTTTCCAGTTTGACACAGTGTTCATTGTTGCCACCTTTGTTGGTGACAGGACAAAAATAGGTTATAGTAACAATATTCTAAAATTGATATATCAATAAAATGTAATTCTATATAAATCCATGCCACAATTAAATATAAAATCAAATGCAAAACATCCATGCGTATAAAACTCAAACACAGAAAAAAAAATTTATATCGACCAATGGCAATCATTTGCATAGGATGTATTTTCCCCTCGTACAATTTATCCCACATACAAAGATTGGAGAGGTACAACAATTTAAGGCCATGTTCACACTCTGTATTACACTGGCTGTTCCATGACCCGGCCGGTGTCAGAAAAGATGATCTTTAGAATTTGGATGCGGGCGCATCTGTGCGCGCCCGCATCCTAATTCCCCACTGCACACAATGGAGCGTGTGGCCAGCGCTGCACGCTCCATTATGTGAACTGACATGTTTTCCTGCGGACGCTATTCAGTGAATAGCGGCTGCAGAAAACTGACATGTCAGTTTCTTGTGGCGCCGCTAGGGATCCTGGACGGAGTGTATACTATGTGTATACACTCGGGCCGGGATTTTATAGAAGGCAGCACTATGTAAGCTACGTAGTAATCACGGACGTTGTTGCAAATATGCAACAACGGCCATGATTACTAGGTAGCTTGCGGAGTGTGAACATAGCCTAACTGTGAAAGACAGAATCTATAAAAAAAAATAAAAAATCCAGAAAATCACAATGTTTGATTCTTAACAAATTATTTAGCATTTTATTGCATGAAATAGGTATTTGATACAAGAAAAAAAAACAAAACTTTAAGTTAATATCTAACCTGCTGATAGCTGTCTATATTTTCTCCCAACCGGCCCGCGGTGCTGATATTTAATAGCAGGAGCGGGCTGGTCGGGGGTGGATCGGTGCACTGGGGGAGGTTTGCATACGTTTTAAGCTCTGAATATCTTGGAAATGGTGCTGTAGTAACAGCACCGCATGGCTGCTTCATTACAGCGACGGCGCTTATGAATACAGTTCCTCTGTCAGGAACACAGAACGTGGGAATGCAGCCTAAGAAAATTACCTTCATCCTCAGTGTCCTGTGCCCTATAGGGAGCTATCAGCGGGTTAGATACTTCTAACCTGCTGTTAGTTTCCCTTCAATATTTGGTACAAATACCTTTGTTTGCAGTTACAGAGGTTTCTGGACCAGGTTTGCACACCTGGATATTGTCACACTCCTCCATACAGATCTTCTCCAGACCTTTCAGGTTTTGGGGTTGTCACTGGGCAGCATTGAGTATTAGCTCTCCCCAAAGATTTTCTATTGGGTTCAGGTCTGGAGACTGGCTAGGCCACTTTAGGTCCTTGAAATGCTTTTAAAGAGCCACTCCTTAGTTGTCCTGGCTGTATGTTTTGGTTCATTGTGGTGCAGTGCATATTTAATGCTCTTATTGAGGGAATAGGGTCGTTGGCCAAAATCTTGCAATACATGGTCTTGCAATACATGGTCCATCCTCTCTTCAATACGGTGGACATGTGCTGGTGTGAGAAGGGCGACCTTGCATACCCTCCAGGATTATAATCCATGATGGCCTAGTGTGTTACTAAAGCTAATCTTTGAGGCTGTGGTCCCACCTCTCTTCAGGTCATTGACCATGTAGGTATGGGCTTGTTCCTGATCTTTTTCCAAATTATTCTTACACCACGAGGCAAGATCTTGCATGAAGTGCCAGACAGAGGAAGATTCACGGTATCTTACGTTCTTATATTTTTTTAAATAATTGCATCAACAGTTGTTTCCTTCAATCAAGATGCTTGCCTATTGTCCTGTAGCGCATCCCATTGTCCTATTAGACAGCTGTTTGGTCTTGGGCATGGTGGAAAGGTTGGAGTGTTATTGAGTGTGCGGGCAGGAGTTTCTTTTATACAGATAATAAGATCAAACAGGTGCAATTAATACAAGTAATTAGTGCTAAAGAGTTGGAAGGCTTCTTAAAGACAAACTAACAGGTCTGTGAGAGCCAGAACTCTTGCTGGTTAGTATGTGATCAAATACTTATTTCATGCAATAAAGTGCAAATTAATTATTTAAAAAAAACATACAATGTGGAGTTTTCTTCATATATTCTGTCTCTTACAGTTGCAGTGTACCTACAATTAAAATGACGCACCTCTTCATTCTGTGTAGGTGGGAAAACATGCAAAATCGACAGTGTACCAAATTCTTATTTCCTCTACTGTACTCTAAAGAAGACTTGATGCTATAAAAAGAAAAGTTTTTTAAATACATACTAAAAAAACCTAGATAAAAAGCTAAAAAAACGTATGAAATAAACATTTAGGATGAAATTTATGAAAGGGTGTAAATATACACCGGTGTAAACTGCCCAGAGCAACCAATTACAGTTCCACTTATATTTTACCAGAGCTAAAAGCTGAGCTGTGATTGGTTGCTGTGGGCAGTTTACACCTGGTGTATATTTACACTTTCTCATAAATCCCCTCCTTAGTGTTTTATTCTCCCCAGTGCGAAACAAAAGTGACAAACTAAAAATACGACAAACCAATGGTGACATTATTGATCTAACAAAATATATATCTAACGAAGGAAATGGTTAACTTGTGCACCATTATGCGTACAATAATTAAAAAATTAGGTATATAAACAAAAAGTTGTAAAGAATCTAAATATTGAGTTAATCCTGTACAATGTAGCTCAGGGATTAGAATATTAAACATGGGTTGCTAAACATTACTACAAATCACACCTAAAAGCACACACCCAACAATTAATATATATAGAACAGAGTAGCAAAGTTTATTATACAATTATGCACATGTAAAAACAACATTTATCATTGCTGAAAGAGTCCATTGATCTAATATTAAAATCAATAATCAGTTGCAGTAACATAAGTGTTGCATTCATCTTCCCCTTTTAGATCTGAACTCATCATCGCTGCTATAGGAGAAGAAAACCTATGCTCCATGCAGGTTTAGATTCTTCCCTATATATTTTCCAGTGAGAATTTTTTCTACCAAATTCTAATTTTATGATGTAGAAAGTTTTGTTTTACAATCGTCAGTGAGTGATTTCTCATTACATACCCTATAAGCTTGTCTGAACCAATGTGCACCTTTGGCCCACAAAATCCAGTACATACTTTAGTATAAGGCTGGGTTCACACTGTGCTTCTGCAATCTGTTTTTTTTCCATCCGTTTTATGCAATAAACGATGAAAATGGGTAAAAACAATGGATGCATATTTGCACATTGCTTTTTTAACCCGTTTCTCTATTCACTTTAATTTTAAATAAGGATAAAAAAAAGTACCCCTTTTTTTAACGTACACGAAAATGTGGTCAGCCACGTTTTTGTGTATGCTAAAAAAGTGTGTGTTTTGATCCTTCTTTTTATAATGAAAATCAATAGAAAAATGCATCAAAATGGATGTATACAAATGCATCATTTTTTTATGAAAAAAAAAACGGACTGCAAAAACGCAGTGTGAACCCAGCCTTATATAGTAAGTACTTTAACACATTTTAACACAGTAAAAAAAGAAATCAATAAACCTATATAGTTATGGGAGATTTGTGTTTTTTTATGTACTGTAGAATCACAAAAAATGAGAGAACTGTATCTTTCAAGATTTGGACAGGCTACACAGTCACCACATGATGATAAGCCCATCATAGTCACTTAGAAGTGCCAGCTTTTCCATATGTATTCCAGGCTATACACCAACATGTGTCTTATATTTCTAGATCGGCAGTAAGCAATAACTGGATAGTCAGGTAAGTAATTCTGCAGTGCGCTGTCAGTCATCAGCCCACTCCAGTATTTCCCCAGAGCCTGTTTCAAGTCAAACCACCTGGAATTGTAGAATGAATTAAATCTCAACTTATTGTCCTGTGATGGTGCATCCATCTCTGTCATCAACAAACCCATCTACCTCGTATGTTTCACATTCAGAAAATCATTTTTGCCAGAATGGCCACTATAAGGCTAGGCTCACACACAGTAAAAAATAAACTAAATATGGCCGTAATTTGGAGTGAAAAATGTGTGAACAATGAAAAAAGAAGCATGTTCATTATTTGGACTGCCATGCTTAATTACATGTTATTCTATACTGTGGGTGCACTGCCAGCAAGATTTCCATTGACTTTAATGGTGCACCCTCCTCCTAGTTTCCCCACCTATAGTAACCTAAACATTATTAATCCTAACCTTCGTGTCCTGTGCAATAAACAGTAGTAGGGGAACCCACAGTGTCCCTGTACCATATCCCTACCTAAAGTTGTCATGGCTGAGAAATATCTTAAAGCGACTCTGTACCCACAATCTGACCCCCCCCCCCAAACCACTTGTACCTTCGGATAGCTGCTTTTAATCCAAAATCTGTCCTGGGGTCCGTTTGGCAGGTGATGCAGTTATTGTCCTAAAAAACAACTTTTAAACTTACAGCGTGGCTTAGAATATCTGTGCCCTAACTTTTCACCACCCCTCTGTCCCTCCATCCCACCCTCTTCATCATTAGGAATGCCACTGGAACATTTTCTTAACAATCCAGCCCATGTTCAGTATTCACACAGCTGCTGAATAGGAGACAATCTGCCTGGAGCATTCCTAATGGTGAAGAGGGTGGGGAGGAGGGACGGAGGGGTGGTACAAAGTTAGGGCACAGATACTCCCGTTGGGCACGGGGCTGCAAGTTTAAAAGTTGTTTTTTAGAACACCTATCCTGCTCCTACATCCCTATTGTTCATTGGGCAGTCAGGATGAAGGTAATTTTCTTACCTTGATCCCTGTTGCAGTTATTGGGAACTTTGTAATTTATTAGCTATGTAAAATAGGTTGTTTGGCACACTGGGGATGGGAATACCTCTCTGATCCACCTCTTCTAACGAATATTGGGCTCTGGATAAATATTCACTAGAAGGGGCAGATTAGGTCCATAACAGGTCCAAAAAAGATACCTACAACAATGCTGCTTGTATGACTATAACTGTACATATAAAAATGCTGGAGTTATGTATATAACTGTACATATAACAATGCTGCTTGTATGTCTATAACTGTACATATAACAATGCTATAGGTATGTATATAACTGTACATATACATTAACAATGCTGTTTAGGCTGGGTTCACACTGCGTTTTTGCATTTTGTTTTTTTAATCCGTTTTTTTGCAAAAAACGGATAAAAAAACGATTGTAAAAAACGGATGCATTTGCGTGCATCTGTTTTGATCCGTTTTTCTATTGACTTCCATTATAAAAACCGGATCAAAACGGATCAATTTTTTTTGACAGACACAAAAACTTTGCTGACACTATTTTTTTGTCCGTTAAAAAAAGACGGATCCGTTAAACTGAAAACGCAGTGTGAACCCAGCCTTATACGTCTATAATTCTACATATAACAATGCTGTCTGTATGGCTATGTCTGTACATATAACAATGCTGTCTGTATGGCTATGTCTGTACATATAACAATGCTGTCTGTATGGCTATGTCTGTACATATAACAATGCTGTCTGTATGTCTATACCTGTACATATAACAATGCTGTCTGTATGGCTATGACTGTACATATAACCATGCTGTAGGTATGTCTATACCTGTACATATAACAATGCTGTCTGTATGTCTATACCTGTACATATAACAATGCTGTCTGTATGTCTATACCTGTACATATAACAATGCTGTCTGTATGGCTATGACTGTACATATAACCATGCTGTAGGTATGTCCATGACAGGGCAGACGTACGCTCCCATAACAGTGCATGCTTTCTGTACTCTTTCCCCACCAGTGACGCACATATTATTGTGTAGGCAGTGTGTATATCTTCTGGTCCCTGTCATGGTTTGGATGAATCACACCTTGAGACCTGATGCACAAAGCTTGGATACCCAATGCCAAGGGATTAGCTTTTTATTGTTGATAAGGCCAGGATATGTGATCTTACCTGCTTGCAGTGTACCTATATGACTACACATATATACAGTATAGGCCTCTTGCTTAGAAGCTCCAGCACATTAGAGAGTCCCTGATAGGGTTAACGTATAGTTGGGACATTTCTTACCTTGGAAAACTTCTGATATGGACCCTAGAAAGAATGTTTTGTCTCAAGAACTATTTCACTCAGAGACATCTTTATCAGCGTTCAAGGACATTCTCGGAGAAAAGTTGACTGTCTGTTACAGTGGGAATAATGTGAAAGTATCATTGCAAAGAATGTATTGTTCTAACCCTTTTGACCTTTTTGAATAATAATAATGAATACTAATATAGATGCCATTGCGCATGACTGAATATCTAAATCACTAGCACCGCCTCATCTATGCCTTATTAGCATTTGTTAACACCCTATATTTTATCTGACTATAAAATGTGATTACCATAATAAAACTTGGGCCATTTATCCAGGCTTATAATCATGATACAATGTCTTATCTGTGTCCGTGATTTATAAGTGACGAGTTGGTAATACTGCAGGTTACAACTCTAGATATATTTTAAAACCATCCTGTACCTGGGTTTTTGACTTCTGCTCCATAGAGACGGGTCAACATCTAAATTTAACCTTAACATTGTGTACACCCATAATTCTATGTTTAGCTGATCTTATCACATTAAACGTGTTATACTAGAATAGATTTAATAATAGTTACGGCCAGAGGATGTGACTATGACTGAGCCCAGTGGGAAGGGCACCAGTGCGTCTGAGTAACAAGCTGGTTGTGTAGACAACAGAGAAAACTGTGGGAAGTGGTTGGGAATAGGAATGAGGTTGCTCTCTCCTGTGTCGGATGTCTAGGGCAATTATGGGAATATATATTGCTGGGACCTGTAGTTCTGTAGAAGCTCTGTGACCTGATATATTGTGATGTGGATGGATAGCAGCTTGCTGGGACCTGTAGTTCTCTACAATATATCAGGTCACAGAACTTCTGCAGAACTACAGGTCCCAGCAAGCTGCTATCCATCCACATCACAATATATCAGGTCACAGAGGTTCTTCTGATGCGAATGGATAGCAGGCTTGGAAGGGGCAGACAGCAGCAGTATACATGTATTGGCCGTGGGAGCCGTCCGGAGCCGACAGAAATGACAGCGAGGGGTCTCTGAGCGGGGGGGGGGGGAGTTGTGGCAATTACCCACAGTGTATATGTAGTGGGGGACCAGTGCGGGCGGCAGCCATCACTGGAGCCGGCGGGACGGCGCTATCAGCAGCGTCTCGGTGCGGCGCGGGGCATGTGGGGGAGGCTGGTGTTGTGGGTGTCCCGGGGGGTGGGGGACTGGTGCGGGCGGGCAGCCGGAACAAAGCTGACAGCAGGGTATTTGGCAATTAGTGCCAGTGTATATGTATGGCCTGGGGGTGGGGCACTGGTGTGGGTGGCAGGGATCACAGGAGTCTCGGTGCAGGGTAAGGGGGGCCAGGGGCGATCACCAGCAGTGTAATATATGTATGCCCCGTGGCGGGGGACTGGTGCGGGGGGAGGGGGAGTAGAATAACATATGTGTGCCGGGGGGGGGGGGGGGGGCAGGACAGCGAGCGAGACGGACAGCTGTGTGCCTCTGGAAAGGTAGGGGGGAGAAGGGATGCCGGTGAAATAACAACTGCTATCCCTCTCTTCAGTGGGCAGGGTTATAATCGCTAACCCTGGACAGTTTTGATGATTTTATACGATCAGAGGGAGTGAGTGCACCTAGATAACAGCAAAACTGTGCAGAATCCATAATACATGTATATTGGAAAGAAGGAAAGCTATGGGTGGGCAATTTATTAAAGCAAAAATGATTTTGGGGGGAATACCCCCTTTAAAGGGTCCCAGAAATTAAATCATAAATAGTTCATAGATCTAGTAAGGTAGCAAAGCATAAATGCATCAATATGTTGCACAAAAAATGAATAGGGGGATGTGGAAATTAATGATGAATACATAAATAGCTTATTCAGGGTGGGGGACACACAGGGGCGTAATTGGAAAGGGCTGGGCCCCATAGTAAACTTTTGATTGCTCCCCCCTTCCCTCTCGGCTAAGTGGTCAAGATTGGTTCTAAACTTATGTTACATTGTTATTAATAACGCAAAAATATTAAATATTCTCTGATTGGAGATGCTCACTTTTGCTCTCTGTCCGGCCTGGACCATCATGGGGACTCGGTCGCAAGTTTTCCCCGTAGAATCTGCCAGACAAACATTTTAGGCTCCTCACTTATCGTTCACAACTATATTGCCCTGTCTGTGCCCTCATATAGTGGTTAGTCCCCTCTGTATCCATAAACTAGTTAGACTCTTCTGTGCCTCTATATAGTAGTCAGACCCCTCTTTGTGCATCTGCATAGTAGTTAGGCCTCCCTGTTTACTTAGCCCCCCCTAGAAGGTGGTATCACCCATGTTGCTGTTTCATTCATAGGTAGTGTCCCTGGTAGGCATCCCCCTGTAAGTAAGCCCACTAGCATGTTGTAAATAACCTTGTAGGCACTACTGGTAGTAAGTCCTCTTCCGCAGGCATCGCCCCTTGTAGTCTCCTCCCTCAATATAGGTATCTCTACTGGTAGTTAACCCCTCCTCCTTCTTTGTAGTCATCTCTCCTGGTGGTTAGCCCCCTCTCTCCCATGTAGGCATCTCTTCTAGTAGGTAGCCCCCCCCCGCCAACTGTCAGCATCTCCCTTAGTAGTTAATCCCCCCCCCCCCCATGTGTGCATACCCTGTTAGATGCCTACTCCATATATGTCCTTGTCCTTGCAGGCCATTTCCCTTTAAGCCCCCCTTCCCCTAACCACCATTTGTGTATTCCCCAGTAAATTAACCCCCACCATCATGTAGGCAACCCCTGATAGGTAGCATACCCCTGGCCCCCAATCCCTCCCCTATGCAGGCATCTCTGTGTGAGAAAAAAAGCCAATACTCACCCAGCTACAGAATCTGGCGTCTGCTGACACTTATGACTGATGACACTTATGCACCAGAGCGGTGGGGGAGGGAACGGGCTCTTGTAGCCGGAGATAGAATTCTGCCTGCAACCATAAGAGTTGTTGTAATTTTAAATGGAGAGGAAAAAACATTGTGTGAACATAACTGTAGGCTGTATCTTTTTTACGCCTGTCGCCCAGTCAGGCATAGTGCAAATGATAATTGTTTCAACTGATGATTATGGCAAATGAGGATCATTGTGGGGATTGTTGCAAATGAGGATGATTGTAAATGTGTGATAGTATTATGTTCACAGTGAGATGGCATTAGACCTATTTATATACCTATATATCTGTAGGTGACTTCCATGATGTTGATTATAAAAATAGATAAAGACTTGTAATTTGAAGTATGACTTCATAAGCCTCTCGGTATGCCAGCCAGTGGATTTACCTCCATTTAGAAAAATATTCCAGTTAATGGGGTACACAGGACTTCCCTGGCATGGGTGGGCTTGCACATACCTAAAAGCAAAGACAGTTCGGACACGGTTACATACTGTAAACTTTCAATCATGTCAGGATGGTTGCAGATTCTGCTAAGATGCCATGGCTATCTAAGTATTACCATGGCCTAACAGTGACAGTAACATACCCCTGTAAAAGTGGCAGCTACATGGCCTTTCACCTGAAGCCGTTTGGTGCCCTATTTAGTGATAAGTGAACATCCCGATGTTCAGTTGGGATCCCGAACACTAACACCAACAAAAAATGATCGTGATCGGTTCTTGTTTGTGTTCGCCGAACTTTCATGAACAAATAATGAACATACTGTAGAAATGTAAGCAGTGGCGGATTAAATGTACCCTGGGCCCCGGGCTGTCTGCCCTACCTGGGCCCCTCCTCCCCTCCTTCCATGCTTTCTCATGCTTGAGAAAGGCTAATATCCAGCCGAAATGTTGCATGGCTTGGTGAATAAAGCTACACTTTCACGATTTTTGGATGCTGTCTCCATATCTCTTTACTGTGGTCCTCTATGAACAACGTCTGAGATGTCAAAGACAGAACTTAGAGGAATAGATGTTCTCTGCAGCCGCGTCGTATGCACTGGGGGGCATACATGGATGTTATTACTAATGTACATCTGTATGCACTGGGGGACATACATGGATGTTATTACTAATGTACATCTGTATGCACTGGGGGACACAGACACCACACAAACAGTATACAGCCTGACCCAGTGTAACACCACACACAGTATACAGCCGGACCCAGTTTAACACCACACACACACAGTATACAGCCTGACCCAGTGTAACACCACACACAGTATACAGCCTGACCCAGTGTAACAGACACCACACACAGTATACAGCCTGACCCAGTGTAACACCACACACAGTATACAGCCTGACCCAGTGTAACACCACACACAGTATACAGCCTGACCCAGTGTAACACCACACACAGTATACAGCCTGACCCAGTGTAACACCACACACAGTATACAGCCTGACCCAGTGTAACACCACACACAGTATACAGCCTGACCCAGTGTAACACCACACACAGTATACAGCCTGACCCAGTGTAACACCACACACAGTATACAGCCTGACCCAGTGTAACACCACACACAGTATACAGCCTGACCCAGTGTAACACCACACACAGTATACAGCCTGACCCAGTGTAACACCACACACAGTATACAGCCTGACCCAGTGTAACACCACACACAGTATACAGCCTGACCCAGTGTAACACCACACACAGTATACAGCCTGACCCAGTGTAACAGACACCACACACAGTATACAGCCTGACCCAGTGTAACACCACACACAGTATACAGCCTGACCCAGTGTAACAGACACCACACACAGTATACAGCCTGACCCAGTGTAACACCACACACAGTATACAGCCTGACCCAGTATAACACCACACACACAGTATACAGCCTGACCCAGTGTAACACCACACACACACAGTATACAGCCTGACCCAGTGTAACACCACACACACAGTATACAGCCTGACCCAGTGTAACAGACACCACACACAGTATACAGCCTGACCCAGTGTAACACCACACACAGTATACAGCCTGACCCAGTGTAACAGACACCACACACAGTATACAGCCTGACCCAGTGTAACACCACACACAGTATACAGCCTGACCCAGTGTAACAGACACCACACACAGTATACAGCCTGACCCAGTGTAACACCACACACAGTATACAGCCTGACCCAGTGTAACAGACACCACACACAGTATACAGCCTGACCCAGTGTAACACCACACACAGTATACAGCCTGACCCAGTGTAACACCACACACAGTATACAGCCTGACCCAGTGTAACACCACACACAGTATACAGCCTGACCCAGTGTAACACCACACACAGTATACAGCCTGACCCAGTGTAACACCACACACAGTATACAGCCTGACCCAGTGTAACACCACACACAGTATACAACCTGACCCAGTGTAACACCACACACAGTATACAGCCTGACCCAGTGTAACAGACACCACACACAGTATACAGCCTGACCCAGTGTAACACCACACACAGTATACAGCCTGACCCAGTGTAACACCACACACACAGTATACAGCCTGACCCAGTGTAACACCACACACACAGTATACAGCCTGACCCAGTGTAACACCACACATAGTATACAGCCTGACCCAGTGTAACACCACACACAGTATACAGCCTGACCCAGTGTAACACCACACACAGTATACAGCCTGACCCAGTATAACACCACACACACAGTATACAGCCTGACCCAGTGTAACACCACACACACACAGTATACAGCCTGACCCAGTGTAACACCACACACACAGTATACAGCCTGACCCAGTGTAACACCACACACAGTATACAGCCTGACCCAGTGTAACACCACACACAGTATACAGCCTGATCCAGTGTAACACCACACACACAGTATACAGCCTGACCCAGTGTAACACCACACACACACAAACACACACACACACACACTTACTTATTGTGAGCAGACAGCAGCCTCTTGCCTCCCTCCTCCATCTTCCTCCTGGTCCCGGCATCGGGTTCTTCCGTCCCTCCCCCTCCTCCCATGCAGGACCCCAGACTGCAGGCTCACTGCAGTTTTGCCTCTATCTTCCTCCAGGTGGGCACCGGGTTCTTCCTCCCCTCCTCCCCCGACAGCAGAGGAGAGCAGATAGGGGAGGAAACAGGGCCCCAGACTGCTGGCTGCAATGAGGCACAGACTCGGTCAGCTCAGCCTCACTTCCTGCATCACCAGCTTCCTCTGACCGCTGCGCTGCATCCCGCCCACCTGGAGCAGCCTCACGCAGGACAGTGGGGGGGACTCCAGGGACAGCGCGCCACAGCAGCACATCACTCAGGGGCCCACTGGGTCCCGAAAGTGATGTGCTGCTGTGTAACCTCATGCATAGTAATAATGTGGGCGGCATGGGCCCCCTGGAGCCTCGGGCCCCGGGCGGCCGCCCATACCGCCCATATTATAATCCGCCACTGAATGTAAGTTACGTCTAAGCACATGAGTACAGATGATCAGAAGCAAAGCATAAATTACGTTCCCAAGTTCGAATATGTTTGAAAATGATCGTTATAACCATTTTGATCATCGAACAGATTGTTCGTGATCGGTGAACACGAACAATTAGTGTTATGTTCGTACAAATATATGAACATTTCTGAACATGTTATGTTCACCTAAACATACCCCCCTATGTCCTCAGCAGATACCTGGCCGGCCTATGTACACAAACACCTCTGCAGGCAGCGGTAATGAACATTAGTCCCTGTTGCCAGGAAACACTCACGTTTAGCTTTTTAACCATTTTGTTTTTATTTCCCTAATGCGTCTAAAATGAAGCAAACCATAAGGTATAATAAGGAATAATTATATAAGGTATAATAAGGAATAATTATTAAAATCCCTACTGTTCTGTGTCCTCAGCTCTTACACGGCCCTTCGCTTCCATGTTAACAGGCTACAAACCTTTTACTGATCCTGAAGTCGCACTCTTTTCTTGTATTTTTTGGTAACCTGCTCAATGTATATACAGTATAAGCAAGAAGTGGAGGGTACATGCCAGAGGGCATGACTGCGGGATCAGACTGCATAGAGGTTTTTTTTTAGCCTGTAACCATGGCGACACATAGGTAAATATAAGGCATGGACTCACAAAGCCAGGGGAGATATTTAATTAACTCTCTTAGTAACATAGAAAACTATTGGTAGGAAAACACCACCTGGTCCATCTAGTCTGCCCTTATGTTATTATTTGCAAAATTACTTCACATGTTATGTTAATGGAGAAGTCCATCAAAAATAAAAAATCTCTTCCAGGCACAGGGTGGGGGGAACATAATAAAGAATGTATACTTACTAGAGATAAGCGAGTACTAAAATGCTCGGGTGCTCGTTACTCGAGACGAATAGTTCTCGATGCTCGGGTCCTTGTATCGAGTAACGAACCCCATTGAAGTCAATGGAAAACTCGAGCATTTTTGCAGGGGACCAAAGCTCTGCACAGGGAAGGTTGCGTGAAAATCTTGAAACCTCAGAAAATGATGGAAACAACATGTAAATGGACAGGAAACAGCAGGGGTAGCATGCATGGACGCCTCTGAGCCTGGCTAATCGCAACATTACGCCAAATTATGCGCTCCCGGCTCTCTCCCCCATGTTCCTGTACCTCCTCCCTCGCTCCAACTTCTGTTCACTGTCGGCTGGTAATCTCCTCACAGCACAGTGAGGATAGGTATAGCTGAACTACAGATCCCAGCCAGCCAAGAGAATGTCAGCAACAGGACAAATTGACTACTGACAGCAGATTTGGGGTAGTCGTATAAAGTATGTGTGTAACTGGTGCTTTTTTTTTTTTAAGGCACCATGTGCACAGGACACAGCCCAGTGAGGATAGGTATAGCTGAACTACAGATCCCAGCCAGCCAAGAGAATGTCAGCAACAGGACAAATTGACTACTGACAGCAGATTTGGGGTAGTCGTATAAAGTATGTGTGTAACTGGTGCTTTTTTTTTTTTTAAGGCACCATGTGCACAGGACACGGCACAGTGAGGATAGGTATAGCTGAACTACAGATCCCAGCCAGCCAAGGTAATGTCAGCAACAGGACAAATTGACTACTGACAGTTGCACTACAAGTCCAAGCAAGCCAGCAGCCAAGAGTAACAAAAAAATAAATAAATATGTTTTAAAAATTTTAAGCCCTTAGAAGGACTGTTGGGTTCTTCGTGTCGGATTCCTGCCTAACCTCACACTAATTCCCTGCCTAACACTCTCCCTGACAGACAGCAGCTCTCTCCCTAAGCTCATCCAGCCTGCATCTGAAGTGAGCATCGCAGGACCTGATCCTTATATGCCCAGGTCATCTGGTCTGGCCAGCCAATCGCTGCTATTGACATGTAGGGTTCCCACATGATACTACAAGCTCCCAAAGACTCTCCTGCACGATGATAGGCTGAAAAAAAGCTGCCAAACATGCAGGAAGAGGAAGATGCCATTGTGTCAAGTATCACGAGATGCTGGTCCAAATAATGAGTACCATTGAGTACCCTAATACTCGAGCGAGTACCAAGCTTGGACGAGCATGTTCTCTCATCTCTAATACTTACCTGTCCCTGTGCCCCTTGCCGAAATGCTTCGGAACCCTCATGCGGCGCTGTTGGGGCACAGGGATGGGTAAGTATACTTTCTTTATTATTTTCCGTCCACCCCCTTATTGGCATTTTTTTTACTGTCAGACTGGAAATGGAATAAATTGCATATACTGTATACATACATACATAGCTCGTTTACATTCTAAGCCCTCCATGCATATGGCACTGCTTACAAATACAATTGCATTGAACTAACATGCACAGATATATCACTATAAACTAAAACTGGAAAAAAATGAACTGAAAATCAATATAATTTGTGGCTTCTGGAATACTTCAATGATAGTTATCATCTGAGATAACAGTAGTGGAAACAATTAGTAACCCAGAAAATGGCATCTGATTTGTTTCCAATATCTGTAAATGGTTGATTACTTCCATTGATTATCAGACTATAGATCACACTGGCCAATGATCTGTGTGATTGTGGGCAGGCTTCTGTATATAATACTAGATGTGGGATAACAGAATCATGGCAGATCCATTATACATCAGGAAGGCAACTGCTGTGTGTGTATATGATGCAAAAGAAGAGAGTGTAAAGTGTAGATAGATACAATGAGGTGATGATGTGTATCTCCTCTCCCATCCTGTTAGAGCAGGTGTAGAGGCAGAGCCCCCTCCCCTCCCCCCCCCCCTCCTTCCTGTGATGCTGCTGCTGTGGCGCAGGCTCTGTGCTCCCCCATCCATCCATCCTGTACACTTTCTCTCCAGACTGTGCCACTGCTGTCTGCTCTGGGGCTCTCTCCAAGGCAGCTCAAGTCTCCAAGCACATCTCCTACATCATCAAGCCAGGAGCAAGGATCTGCCTGCAGCCTGCCAGGATGAGAGACCCCTGCCTCCTCCTGCTCCCCCTGCTCCTGCCCTTAGTCTGCACTCTGGGAGAAGCCAAGGAGCTGGAGAACACCGGCAATTTCATGGAAGATGAGCAATGGCTGTCTTCCATCAACCAGTATAGTGGCAAGATCAAGCACTGGAACCGCTTCAGAGATGTGAGTCCTGGGCAAGGGGATGGGACAGGTGATGCTGGGAAGGTGGCAGGCAGGATGGAGGGGATGCAGGGATGCCATAGTGCACCATCAAAGAACATGAGGAGCACCCAAATCAACATGCATTGGTCACTGCATTGGTTGTAGGTGGCTGCAATACTATTGTATACCAGTGAATGTCTGTGCACTGTGCAAGTTGCCTTAGACAGGTAAATAGGAGACAATAAAGGACTAAATGACTGATGTAAGGGATACTAATGTAGACGAATGCAAAAAACAAGATGAAAGAAGGGTGTAAGGGGTTAATTCTGGGGGGTGTAAGGCTATGCATTAACATACTGTAGGGATTTAGTATATGTTGTGTAGGTTTAGTTGCACTGGTCTGGGGCGTTTGAATAGTCTGTAGTAATGGAGTGAATGTATTAGGGGTCTGTGTGGTGCTAGAGATGATGTGAAGCAGGATGTATTGATTCAATGGTTGGAGAGTAGTAAAGGTTGAGCGAATAAATAATGCATATTAGAGGAGGTTGTGGTGCAAGGCTGTGCTGGTGGGGTGTGGGGGCTGGAGACAGACTGGAGCAGGACCCCTGCTAGGGTGGATGCTGTGATACATAAAGGTTGCTTCTACCAATATATGCGTGCCATAAATAAATGTTTTATTTGATACAGATATGTGAATATGATTAGAGGTAGCAAATACTATATAGAGCTTGGATAAGCATGAGAGTAGCATCAGAATTATGGGAATGTGGAAAAAACAATGGATTTCTGTTTACAGTAATATAATGGCAAATATTATTGTTCTTGTTTTCAATGTTTAATTTTGAACGGTAAACAATAATTGTTACTATGTATCAGAGGTAAGAGCAGCCCAATGTCCACGAGATGTAATAAATGAGGAGGTACAGGACATAATGCCAAACTTATTAGAAAAATAGCAAGAGGAAGTGATTTGTTGCACTAACTACAAAGGATTATATTACATGTGATGTGTGATTTGGGTTGTATAAGGTAAGGGAGTTAGCTGAATATATCGAGCTGCGGTGTAGTATATAGATGGGTGTTGTCAGCATAAACCTGATGGATGTAAGATAAGTGGTTTGGTAGCTTCTGATAGAAGAGTGAGCAGGTGGTGATATAAAGGAAGTGCAATGTTGTTACTAGGATTTGTATAGCTGGAGGAGGTGAAGTATGAGCTCAGGAGTAATATTGTTCTGCTGAGGTGATGACCTGCTATAACTCTGTTCTTCCATCAGTAGTAGGAGGTATAGGCTAAGGATAGTGAAAGTCATAGCCATGTACCCATTTAATGCTATGCCGGCGTACATAAACAGGGCAAAAGAAGAAAACAGGGCCTGCTGCTTGGTTTGTTAGGGACACTAGATCTAAAATAATTTCTTTCATACAAATGTTACTATGAACTGTTATTCTCTTTAAGTATTTAAATCAGACAGGGTGTAGCGGCTGTAGTGTTTTCCTAAAGCAGTGGTGCACAATCGGCAGCCCTCCAGATGTCACAAACTACTGTTCCCATAATGCCTGCACACTCCTTGGTTGTGCACCCCTATCCTAAAACATCTTTATTGGGCACTATGCCCCATTCTCACCACTTTTTCCCCCCACACTAAAATTCTGAGATCCTCTAGATCAGGAATGAGGAACCTTCAGCCCTCCAGCTGTTGCAAAAAAAACTACCATTCCCATCATGCCTGGACAGCCAAAGCGAAGCAGGCATGATGGGAATTGTAGTTTTGCAACAGCTGGAGGGCCGAAGGTTCCCCCTTCCCTGATGTAGACCAATGGACATTTGACAGTTGTATACTAATATCAGCAGCTATAGCTATACGCTGCACTTTGTGCTTTGGGGTTAATGGTCCTTTTCTTGTTTTATTGCCGGCACAGATGGCAATACAGTAAGGATGTTTCATTAATTCAAGGAGTGATAGGAAAGTGATAGGCATGAGATAATGAATATGCACTGTGACACTGGATGTGAAGACACTAGGACCCTTCTATGTAAGCTGCACAACGCAGAGAGAATAATTAAAGGCTATTAGAGACAATCAGTATATCATCATGGATTGTTATGGATAATGCAATGTACCGGTTTCCATTTCAGCTAACATGACTGGCCTATAGCATGGTTACCAAGAATTGAATTTGAGTATTCCATGTATTTTACTGCTGCTAAGTCCCATTGCATGGATGTTTTATTCACATATACCTCCATATAATTAGGATTACTACAGAACAGCATATGCATATCTGAATGGATAATGAAATGACTTAGACGCTAGCCGTCTCACAACATTGGCTAAGATTGGCTTTACAGAACACTGCTGACCTCCTTCTCTGTAGAGGGGTTAATGAGTAAAACCAACACTCCATTCAGTAAACATCACTAATGAGAGAACGGGAAGAAAAGAAGCAGATTTGTTAGTAGAGGAATCTGAAAGAGGTCAAACAGCAGGTTGAATATGAAGCATTTCCCCTGCTTCTGCCTCCTGGAGACCTCCACAAGAATACGCCAAATGCTGGGTCTACCCCCTCCGTCCGGTGTGTACTTTAGATTGGCTTTGTTTTCATGTAGGATGAAATGTATAACCGGAAAGTGTGAATTTCTTTGTAGATCCTGCACATAGAGTTCTTCTTTGCGTTATTGACAGCCTTTCTGAATGTATAATGCTTGCATCTAGTCTCAGGAGACGTTTGATTTCAGTCTAAACAGCTGGCGCTGTATCATCACATATCATTATAATATTACATTGTTTCTCATCATTTCCTACTCTGATGCGTGTGGATAAAAATAAAATAGAAGGGTGGAAATCTGTGGTGCTGGCAATGCCATCGCAGACCATGCTAATTCTATACTTTGGCACAGCCTGGCTTATTTTGACATGAATGCTAATATAAACTTCTCATTTCTATTATATTGTTAAATCACCATGCGATATTAGATACTGTGCAACTGCACTATTACTCCAATCCCTACCCCCATACTTACATGCCTATTAGCTTATTGGTTTGTCAGATATAGGCTTAGTTTGCTTGGCTTTGTAAATAACACTAGAGTTCTTGTATGGCCATATAAACCAGCTTCATGGATGGGGCTGTGGGGAAGGATTGGTGACCACAAATGATACTCCTACACATCAGCAGAACTGGGAAGATGCTTGTTAGTGGAAAAGCCTCTGCATATTGTATGAAGGGCTTCAGTTGTTTAAATAAGCAATAAATTGGGCCTTGTGTTTCTTCCCTCTGCAATTCCAGGACTGCAGTATAGCTGATCAGCCCCTCCCTACCGTACATCTCTCACAATCCACTGTATAATAAAGGAGATTGCCTTCTGCCTACTTTATTGAGCTGTACAATTAAGAGAAAAGTCAATAAATCTGAAGGAGGAGTTTCTGTATGCTGTAGTGGTTATGCAGATCTTACTTCATTTTAGTTCCTCCTTTCATTAATACAGCACAGTAACAATGTAATGCACTGAATCCTGGGGCAACATGTATGGCAATTAGAATGACTGAAGAGTATATAGTGACATAACAAGGGGCACGTCAGAAGCCGATGTGGAACTAATATTACCGGCACATTGCTATTCAGCAAAGCTAAAGAACATCCCAGGGAGCAACTCATTCATGTCCTAATTAGTATTTGTTTGATGATCGGAAAGGTTATAATGATCATTTTCTAACCTATTCGAGCATATACAACTGCGCAATTTACCCTTTGCACCCGATAATCTGTACACATGTGCGTAGAACAAAACGTATGCAACTGCATATTTTACGCTTTGCACCTGACAATCTGTACGCATTCGCGTAGACCAAAACAGACACCTACTGTACGTTCATTATTTGTTCGTGAATGTTTGGTGTACACTAACGGATCCGAACCGAACATCGGGATGTTTGTCACATCACTAGTCCTAATATTCCTAAACTATGTAAATTCTAAATGCAATCCCAGACAAATAACCTGTTATATACTGTATATTTTCCATTACATTATGTATATGTTATCTATTTGGGTAGTATAATTGTAAACGAGCGCCGATCTGCACGGCCCGATAATCGTTTAACAAGGGCTGCACATCATTACCGATGTCCTTGCAGCCCTTGCTTAAACTCCATACATTACCTGTCCAGGCTGCAGGGCTCCTCTTGCGCTCTGTTTCTCCCGGGGTCCCGTGTTTTAGCTGTCAGCTAAGACAGGCCGCTCTGAAGCTGCAGCACGCGGGACCCGGTGAGAAGCAGAGCGCAGGAGGAGCCCTGGATCATGGATAAGTAATATATTCCGTTTGCATATAGTCAGGCGCCGGCCACGCACCGCTACACGTAGTGATGCGTGGTCGGCGCCTGACAATTATAGGTCCGAACCTATATCAACAATCAGCCTGATGATCATTGTCATCGGCTGATCATTGTGTTTATTACACTAAACAATAATCGCCGGATAGGGCCGATTATCGTTCTGTGTAATAGTACCCTTTCAGTAAGGTAGTCATCTCTCTCTCCAGACACTGAATGAAGCTGCTCTCTCGGCCTCTAACACAGCATAGAGCAAGAGAGCTTGGATGCAATGACTGATCATTGTCCTTTTTACCTACAGCCTATATAAGCTGTCTTCCATAAATGCTCTCCTAAGGGTACTAATAAATGGGTCGATGGGGGCCCGATAATAACAGTAAATGAGCGTCGATCTGCTAGACTGCCCAATAATTGTTTAACAAGGGCTGCATGGACATTGTTACCGATGTCCTTGCAGCCCTTGCTAAACTGGAATACATTACCTATGCTGGGTCCAGGGCTCCTCTTGCTGTCCGCTTCTCTCCGGGTCCCACGCGCTGCAGCTTCAGAGCGGCCTGTCTTAACTGACAGGCCACTCAGCCGATCACTGGCCACGGTGGTCCCGGCCTGTGATTGGCTGAGCGGCCTGTCAGTTAAGACAGGCCGCTCTGAAGCTGCAGCGCACGCGACCCGGGGAAAAGAGGAGCAAGATGAGCCCTGAACCATGGATAGGTAATGTATTTATTTAGCAAATCGTCAGCCGCTGGCCGCGCACCGCTATTACATGTAGCGGTGCGTGGTCGGCGCCCAACAATTATAGGTCAGAACCTATATCAACGATCAGCCGATGACAACGCTCATCGGCTGATCGTTGTGTTTATTACACGGAACGATAATCGTCCAGATAGGGCCGATTCGGCCGATTATGGTTCTGTGTAATAGTACCCTTACTTTTCACACTCTTATCTGCTGTGTATTACTTTCTCCCTGGTGATGTCTCAAACACTGAGAGAAAGGAGTGGAAGAGCAGAGATCTGGTTGGAAACACAAACTGTTCTCTTATACATTTTTAACATGCACAGCAAACAGACAAATCAAGTGAAATACATGCATTCTGCAGATGCAAAATAAAAGAAAATTTCTAATTTTAAAAAGTTGCTTAATTTTTTCATTCATGAAACAAATACAAAATAACACTAATATTAGTGTAGAGGTATGTATAGCCTATAAACATATAAAACACACAATGCCGTATCTGATTATTTCTAGCTTATTTCTGTCTACTATGTATAAGACAATGTACTGACCTCTGTGTTGTACAAGGAGAGCTATAGAGAGGACAGAGTGGAGGAGGAAAAAGAGAACAGGGACTATGCATGGTTTTGAAACATGTGTGACTCCATGACAAAAAGCTGCATGAAATGGATGACATAACCGCACTGACCCTTCTTGAAGAGGAAGAATAGTTGAGGAGCATAACAGACATAGATTGTAGAACAAAGAAGAATACAGAAGGATAGAACAAGACTTCTTGTAGCTGAAGGCCAAGCTCTTTATTCTTATGTCATTATATCCAAAGGGTGTTTTTGCTTTTACTTTTTCTTTTCTATCTAATAGTATGAGGCTACTTATGCGACACAGCCTATTAAATATAATATGAAGCTTATAGCTTTACCCTACTATATTACATTGTAATGTCTCATCCTCTAGTTATCTGTCATTTGTTACATTGTTTGCTGATCTAAAGGTTTTTAAGATTTGCCAAAAAGCAAACACAAAGCATCTCACGTCTATTCCTAGGTTTTGCTTGGTATTGTAGTTTAGACCTATTCATTTGGAAGCATTGCCAATGCAAAGACGTGGTGCTGTATTATTAAAGTGCTACTGCTTCCAGTGTGTGTTAGCTGGCGGATCTATACTTACCATATTTCTATTGCACACTGTGGTTTAAAACATTCTGTATTGAGAAACTTCAGCAATTTGTACATACAGCGTGAAGTTGGTGGGCAGTCAATAACAAGCAAAAAGAAATGCATTATCTGGTCAATGGAATTTATATTTCTATAACAGTAGAGCTTTCCACTTGGTGTTTAGATAATGGATTATGGATTTACCGGCTACTCGTATGGTAATTTGTGCAGGTCGTGCATTGATTCGGATTTAGGAAAGCTATTTCACTTCAAATGTAGCCCTGAGGTATGTTTACTCTTGAGAAACAAAATTACTGTTCATGTAAATGCCACATGATGGGGGACGTTGTTGGAAATTATCTCATCGTCTTTGCAAACTCTGAAAATGTAAGATTATTGACCACATTTGTCACATTTAACATAGGCTGGCTAATCACTATTGTAGGAAGTCTAGGAAGACTTATTTTGCTGCCCTACCTGTGTATCTAAATACTAGTACCCCCTTACTCATTCTATACATTAATATGGCTGCCTTCAGAAACTAACAGAGCCTCCTTGTACTGCCCCCTTAGTGCCCCCCACACAAGTCCCCATAGCTGATCCTACACATTGTGCCACACACTTACTACCTCTTCTGCCACACAGTTGAAGTGCCTTCATATAATAAATGTACCCTGAAAGAGAATTATATATACTCACTCAAACCCTACTCCCACGACGAGTGAAGCATTTCAGACCCTAGACCTCTTCTGTCTTGTGGCCTTCTGCTCAGTGCAGTTAGATGCAATGGTGTTATTGCCTTGCAGCCTCCATCAAGGACATGGATGTAGATGAAAGATGGTGGCACATTGTAATATCCTCTTTGTGTACAGTGAGTGTGCCCTACCATGAAAGTAAGACCAGAGATGCCAGAGTCACCCCATGTAATAGGGGCTTAAGACTGTAGTTTGTATACTGTATGAGCAGCTGATACTAATATGCAGCTGATACTAATATGTGAACATGTCTAGGTTTACTTTCAGTCCCAGTTGTTTCCTGACATGGCCTCCCTTCATGCTCCTTCCTTTAGCAGGCACGGATAATTTCATCTGCACGGATGTGAGTCTGAGATCTTGACTTCAAATCATTTCCCTTTGACAGATTGCATGTGACACTTTTCAAAGGTTTACTGTCATTCAGACAGTCCCACATGCAACCATCAAACATAAAGGCCTATAAAATGAAACTGCTGTGTCTGCACTTTTATACCTCTCAATGGCATTTCCGCTGGGTCCTGTCTTGTATATTTTATTACATCATTAGATTTCCTTACTAGTCCAGATTGTAATGCATGATTAAAAACCATGTAAACCCCCCCCCCCAACCCTCATTTTGGGTTTTACGTGATGATTTTTACTGGTTACATTCCAGTCCAGAACACACTGTAAATTTTTGCATGACTGTAAATTTTTTGGTTTAGCCCCTTAAGGACCCATGACGTACCGGTACGTCGGCACTATGAAGTGAGCTCAGGAGCTAAGCTTTCTTAATTTCACGTGGGAACTGGCTGCTGTCAGCAGCGGGGTCCTGACTGTTAATAACAGGCAGGGGGACTTAAAAAGTGTAAAATAATTTTTTTTAAAAATAGCCCCTCCCCCGTTAAAAGTTTAAATTACCCCCTTTACCATTTTATAAATAAAACATAAATACAAGAATAAATAAATATATTATATACCACAGCGTGTGTAATTGTCCAATCTATCAAAATAAAACAGTATTGTTCCCACACAGTGAACGGTGTAAACAAAAAGCACTAAAAACGCCAGGATTGCTTTTTTTTAAATATTACATTTTATATTTAAAATAATTAATAAAAAGTGATCAATACATCCGAACTACACAAATATGATGCTAATAAAAATTAGAAAGAAGCAAAAAAATATCCCCCATACAGCTCCATAGGGGAAACAATAAAATCTTTACAGGAGTCACAGTAGGGTCATTTTAATTATAGCTATTGGCAAAAAAAGTTTTACTGTCAAAAGAACAGTAAAACATTAGAAAAGCTATATAAACTGCATATTACTGTATTTAGACTGACCTGTAAAATAATGTTAGCATGTCAGTTTTACTGTTTTACTGTCAGTTTTACTGTTTTAAAGTACATTATGTAAACAGGACCCCCCCCCCCCCCCACACACACACACACAATTTGCGAAATTGCTCTCCCCCCCCCTAATTTCACCCCTTAAATGATATTTTGGGGCTTTCGCCATTCGTTTTATGGTAGATTGAAAGGCGCCATTACAAAGTACACTAGTTCAGACCACACTTGGACAAACATGACCCTGTAGATGGAAAAATAAGAGTTATAGCTCCTAGAAGGTGAGGATAAAAAGAACGCAAAACAAAAACGCTAAACTGGAGTGAAAGGTGTGATATAATGGAGCTAAAAAATTTGACTTAACTCTTGTTCATATCCACTCACTAAGAACATCATACTACTAGAGGGTTTGCTACAGTTATATCAAGTGTAGACCATACCTTGTGAGCTAAACAGCCTTGAGTCTAAGCTACTACCAGGTATTTAGCTCCCTTAAGATTAGGTAGACTGGATATAAATGAAGCAACTTCTCAGCGGTATGAAATGTTAGACCTATGGTCTCTGTGTAAACCATTATGCTACCACTCATTGACAAGAAGCAAACGTCTTGAAAATAATGAGGGACTGAAGCAAAACATGAATTAGAAAGTTGCAGAACATTTTATTGCAGAACATGTCATTGAGTGATTAAGCTCTCATTGCATTAGATTGGCTAGCACTTTTAAAAGGAACATTATATAGTGACAGATGCCCTATTTCATTAATCTATGCTTTCCTCTCAAGAGCTGCAGCCATTTAAAGAAATCACAATTTTAGGTAGTACAGAGCTCGAGGCAAAGTGTCCACTGGATGGCTTCCCTCCGGCTTGTATGTATTTATGTATAGAGAGACATCTGTCAATCAATCTGAGCCATGCCAGGAAAAGTTAGGAGGGAGTCATCCAGCGGGCAATTTCTTTCAAGTTCCAAGTCATAACACTGTCTGTAACATAATGTGAAAACTATATCTTTCTCTACAGTATGAAGTAGCTTAAAGGGTTATTCCCACCTCTCCTTTTTACATTACACATTGTTTGAAGATTGCTCCACTTTCTGGTTTCCTCTGTGGTCGGGCTCCTTCACTTTGATTGGTCCTCTTTACTAGTAGCACTTGGGCTGGCATCACTACTGCTGGCCTGTGCTCTGCTGGCCTGTGCTATGCTGAAGAACACAAATATTTATATTATGAATGGTAAACAAAGTGGAAAGCCTTGATTTACCTTTTAGTGCGGACCATCTAGAGGAGGCAGACAGGCTGAGATTGAATGCACACAGGCATTGTCCCTCTCACTACTATACAAAGTTCCTTTCATTCAGATTTAGGTGATATATTTATTTTTTTGCAGACACATTAGAATGAGCCGCATGATAGAGGGGCGGGTGTTTCCTCCCTCTGGGTGTGGCCCATCCCGTCACCAGTGCTTCAGCCCCAGCCGGTGCCCGGGAGTAGAATGGCACTGTACACGGGAACCGGGCCTATCAAAGGGCATATTAAGGAACTGTACAGTCCTTTTAAAGTAGTGTAACCACATGCCATGATTAAGGACACCTGTGTCTGAAACCTTTTGGTGTTACTTTGTTTTGCACCATTGTTGCTATGGAAGTAACCTAAAGCCAGCAAAACCCTGAAACTGTTCACTCCCATGTGTGGACGCTGGAGCTCTTTCTGCTATCAATTTAGGGAATCCACAAACTTTATACATATCCACCAGTACCATTAAATAGGCAGCTTTTAAGTCAGCTTTACAGCTGTTTATTTAGTGCCGCTCAACCATGGCCCCACAGACTTATTCCATTTTATGTAACTATCTTTTAGTGTTTGAATTGCAAATGATTAGATCCTGTAGTGTAGACATGCAAATAGGATTTCCTGCCATCAAATCTCCAGAAAAGTATTAGTAGAATATCAAAATTTCCACTTTAAATAGAATTTGGAGAAACTAATTGTGGTCTAATGAGTTTAAAAATCTTAAAACTGAATGCTTGAATAGATTAGTGACTATGCAACTCTGTGGCTCATCCTGTTGCAAATTGTGGACTGAAGCAGTGTGGGAATTCACTTCAAGAATTATTACATTTTCTTTGATTTAGTTAGTTGATAAAATTAATGATTTTCCAGTTGGTAAAACTTCCCCTTGCACTAGACAATAAAGAATCTCTTTTCATTATGGTATTATGGAATACCAGCTTTTTTATAGTCTTGAAAATTAATTAATTGGGCTGAGGCCCAGTTCACACCAGGACTTTACATCCTGTTGAAAACGACTTCTTTTTTCCTATGTAAGATTAGAAAAAAAGGTACCCTCTAAACAGACTGAAACAATGGGGAAAATTTATCAAGGACTATCTATCAAAAACATTTACTATAAGGCTATGTTCACACAATGTAAATATACATTGCGTTGTCTTCTATGGCATCCCAGCTGGAGCGTATTCACATAGTATACGCTCCGTCCAGGGTCTCTCGCGGTGCCGTAAAAATCTGACATGCCCGTTTTCTGCAGCTGCTATTCAGTGAATAGCGGCAGCAGAAAACTCTGTCAGTGCACACTATAGAGCGAGCGGCTCCGGCTGTCGTCCATAGTGTACATGCACACGGATGCGCCCACATCAGAACTCTGTGGCCCTAATCCGGTCGGGATGATCTTTTCAGAGACTGGCCGTTCCGTGACCCGGCTGGTGTGTTATACTGTGTGAACATACTGTAGCCTGACAGTGCAACTTTTCCATAAATCACACACAGTATATTGAAACAAAATAAATGTGACCCTGTTGTACCCTGTGTGGTAAATGTGGCCAACACAAAACCAGTACCAACAGGATTCAAAACCGCAGTGATTGGTACAATAAAGTAAAGAGATGTTCGTGTTATCAGACATCATATGAGTGTTTGGTAGATCAATAGAATAAAGCATGGTGTTTTATTTTTAGATTATTGTGTTTTTTAGCAATGTAATGTATAATTCATATTGATAATTTTTTACAGAGGAGAGAAAAGCATTATTACCTTGTGTAACAGGCAACCATCATCATCCACAATCACGTTGTCACACTCACTTCTACACCGGAGAGTGAGCTTATCATGTCCGCTTCTCTGTACATTTTGCCCTTTATGGGTTTTTAAGTGTTTTTAAATGTTTTTTGTCCAGCTTTTTTTGTTATATGTATGTGATGAATTACCATTAAATAAAAGTTATGTCTTTTTGTGAAATCTTGTGGGTGCACCTATTTTTTGTTTACTCTGTTTTGGGGTTTGCATATGTTGTTTTTAAGTAAACAGAGGTAGCATCCCATTACACAAGTATTGAAGAGGTTAGCTTCCTGACAACATGGATTAAGTACATTCAAAACATGCCCATATATCTGATGAGCATCTCTAGCTTGATAGATTGTAACTGCATGGGGTTGTAAAGGAATAATCATACACTAGATGCCTTTCTGGGTCCTCTTTGACCCTTTCTTCAGTAGTATAGTACTCCAATACTGCCTATAAAATTAAGTAATGGGGAAACAATTCCTATTCAAGAGGGTAGCATGTCAGGCAAACTGTTGTGTAGACAATTACACACAAAATCAGATAAAACCGATCACCAGCATAAAAAACAAACATGTAGAAATAAGTGAAGCACTTGATGTGCTTTAGAAATGACTATGAATGCCTTTAGACACCAAACATCAAAAGCTAGGGATGACAGGTTAGATTTTGAAAGAATGTAATCCACCTAAATTGACAGTAGAAAGAAAAAAAAAGTCTACGACTGACATTATAGAAGTTAAGTTCAAATAAACAATCATTAAAACACCATGACTGGGCTAAATGCCTGAATGATAGTCTGCCTTATTTGGCTATATTCCCAAACTGTTTTTTAGCCGTTGTTAAGGCTAAAAAAAATATTTAAAAATTTAGCAATTTTTCTTTTTTTTTTTCTAACTGTGTGAACATATCTTTTAGGGGTTTTGGTGGTTTTCCTACAGGAGCCACCCCATGGCTAGTTCCTTCCCGGAGGGATATCTGGCTAGTCCTGTGTTTCGAGACTCTTGCATGAGGCTTCATGGGCTCTTCTTTTGCATATTCATGTTTCCCAGGAAGCAATGCACCTAGGATTTCACTGCATTGAGCGCTTTAACCGGCAGCCGGCAGTGTAATCGCTTGTCTGGTCTCCCTGAGATCAGCGATCTGTTTCTCTTAACATATCTTTTGACTATGTATTACAGGTAAAACTTTAGTTCAGCGAGTATCTGGGCTTCTTGGAAAACTCATGGAGAGTGATGCTCAATGGATTGTTTGCACTTGGTCATATATTAAATGTAGAAATGTACTTGAGTGGATTAACTCTGATAGGGGCTGTTATGAACTTGTCTATGGTCAAGATATATAGTGATTTGACATACCTGGCTAACAACTCCAAATAAGCCCAATGGCAGATGATGAATGGATGAAAAAAACACTTGACCACCCACTGTTATTCGATGGCTTTCTATGTTATGCCTATCAATATCTCTGGTCCTAATCATTTCATGTTATCCTTCTATGAGAACCTAAATGTCAAAAATGAAAATGTCAAATGTCAACTCATAAAAATGAAAGTCTGTCTGTCTGTCCCAAATAGACTTCCAAATGCCTGAACCGTTTGACCCCAAATTTGGCAGGCAGATACATTGGGTACCCGGGAAGGTTATTGCGAAGGTCCCGTCCCCGCCAGATGTACAGGAGGGGAGGGGGAGGGGGAAGAGTGGCGCCCCATAGAGATGAATGGGAAAATCTCCACACTGCACACAGGTGATATAATTAGCTGCATGTCTCCAGAAGACAAGGCAGTTGGGAGCCTTAGCAACCAATAGGATTACTGCTTTCATTTTCACATGGAGCTAAAATCGGAGTGGTTGCTAGGGCTGCTGCCTCACAACATCCACAGAAATAACTGGTAGACCCCCTACTCCATCTATACAGTACATGTATATACAGGGCACTACAGGTATACAGGACCTCTACTCCATCTATACAGTACATATATACAGGGCCCCCTACTCCATCTATACAGTACATGTATACAGGAGCCCTTACTCCATCTATACAGTACATGTATACAGGACCCCCTACTCGATCTATACAGTACATGTATACAGGGCCCCCTACTCCATCTATACAGTATATGTATACAGGACCCCCTACTCCATCTATACAGTACATATATACAGGGCCCCCTACTTCATCTATACAGTACATGTATACAGGGCAGTATTACCAGCTGCTGCTGCCCTAAGCACTAAAACTGAAGATGCCCCATCCTCACTCACCAATTAGCATCAGGATTGGTAGGTAATAGCTCCAGACGTCACATTTAACACCGCCACACCAAGCCTGACCAATACCGCCTTACTGTGACTGGATAACACTGTCATACCACACCTGACCAATACCGCCATACTGTGACTGGATAACACTGCCACACCACACCTGACCAATACCGCCATACTGTGACTGGATAACACTGTCATACCAGACCTGACCAATACCGCCATCCTGTAACTGGATAACACCGCCACACCAAGCCTGACCAATACCGCCTTACTGTGACTGGATAACACTGTCATACCACACCTGACCAATACCGCCATACTGTGACTGGGTAACACTGTCATAACACACCTGACCAATACCGCCATACTGTGACTGGATAACATTGCCATACCAGACCTGACCAATACCGCCATACTGTGACTGGATAACACCGCTATACCAGACCTGACCAATACTGCCATACCCCCCTCTAAAAGACACCAGATTTTCTGGCAAATCTGAACGGGAGGGTACTGCCCCTCTGCAAGGTGCTACCCTACGCACCAGACCATGGGTGCCTAATGGTAAATACGACCATGCAGGTATACAGGACACTACAGGTATACAGGACCCCAAAACTATACACTACAGGTGCACGGGACCTCCACCAACTATATACTTCAGGTATACAGGACCCCAAACTTTACACTGTAGGTATACACGACCCCAAAACTATACACTACAGGTATAAAGCACCTTCACCAACTCTATACTACAGGTATACAGGACCCCCAAACTTTACACTACAGGTATACAGGACCTCCACCAACTATATACTACAGGTATACAGGACCCTAAACTATACACTACAGGTTTACAGGAACCCAAAACTATACACTACAGGTATACAAGACCTTCACCAACTATATAATACAGGTATACAGCACCCCCACCAACTCTATACTACAGGTATACAGGACCCCAAAGCTATACACTACAGGTATACAGGAACTCCACCAACTATATACTTCAGGTATATAGGACCCCAAACTATACACTACAGGTATACAGGACCCCAAAACTATACACTACAGGTATACAGGACCTCCACCAACTCTATACTACAGGTATACAGGACCCTCAAACTATGCACTACAGGTATACAGGACCCCCGAACTATATACTACAGGTATACAAGACCTCCACCAATTATACACTACAGGTATCCAGGATCCTCAAACTATAAACTACAGGTATATAAGACCTCCACCAACTATACATTACAGGTATACAGCACCAACTATAAACTACAGGTATACAGGACCCTCGAACTATACAGTACAGGTATACAGGACCTTCACCAACTATACACTACAGGTATACAGGACCTCCCTCAACTATACACTACAGGTATACAGTCCCCCCCAAGTACACACTACAGGTATACAGGACCCCCCAACTATACACTATAGGTATACAGCCCCCCAACTATGCACTACAGATATGCAAGACCCCTAAAAACTATACACTGTGGGTATACAGAACCCCTCCAACTATGCACTACAGGTATACACTAATTCCACTGATTAACTCAGATGAAACAATACCTTAAGCTTGGCCTCCTGGGCACCTTTGAACAAATCTAATTAAGACACTGACACTTTATACCAGGGCAGCGCCGGGTACATTTTCTAGTATATATATATATATATATATATATATATATATATATATATATATATATATAGACTTCAGCAATAGGAGAAGGGGGATTGGGAAGTCGGCACTCCGGGACGTAGTGGATAAAATATAACTTTTATTCGTGCATTAAAATCCCATGGTGGTCAAACAAAGACCTACGCGTTTCACGCTTCTGCGCTTAATCATGACCATGATTAAGCGCAGAAGCGTGAAACGCGTAGGTCTTTGTTTGCCCACCATGGGATTTTAATGCACAAATAAAAGTTATATTTTATCCACTACGTCCCGGAGTGCCGACTTCCCAATCCCCCTTCTCCTATTGCTGAAGTCTAGCTTATGGCGTCTGGCCAACGCCCTGGAGTTCGAGCACCCGCCTTTGCACTCAACCTGTTGCTGCTATCCCTGAAGGACTGGTGAGCTGTATCTCTCTTTTCTTTTTGATATATATATATAATATATATATTTTATAACTATCATTTCCTGGGCCCTAACACCCCTACACATTACTCTAAGTACGCCTGGCCCTTTGCACATCTTCCTTAAAGCACAGTGAGGTATGGGGGTGCTGGGGCACCAATGGTATGTTCTAAATGACTTTGTTGATATTTATCCAACAGTGCTGTCAGCTCAGTCGGCAGTCAGATGCACTTTAATCCAGGGTGACAGATGCACTTTAATCCCCTTATGTATTTCTCTATTTGTTAGTATTAGTTATTTGTAATTAGTTATTCTATTTAAGAATGTCCAAAGTTTTTTTTTTTTTTTTTTACAAAATGATTTCCTCCATGTTGAAGCAGTTGCATCAATTTAAGACTGTATCCATTTCATATAGTATCCCATACACTTTGAGAAACTGAAAAAAAGTTAATAGAAAAAAAATTGCCTGTCAGATCACATTTCCCTTCATGAACTGACTATATTGTGTCCATAGAATTTTCTTTTCAATATACAGGAATTATTGACCTTTTGACAGTTTTTAGAAGTTACTTGTCGGAGAGCTTAACTGAATGGTTGGGAACATTTAAGGTGTTCAGTAGGTAATTTGGGAAGAGCTGACTTGGCTGAGAATCCTGCCTGTCTAACCTATTTAGACCTGAAAGACGTTATCTTGTTAAAAGAACAGTAGGCTCCTAATGATTTGTGCTGTTTATTGTCCAGCAAGTTCATGAGGCAGAAATGTACTTGAAGATGTATCAGAATGATTTACACTTAGAGGGGAAATGTAGTATTATAAAGCGACCTGTTAAATGAATGACTTTCCATACAGTGGATGTCTGAGTGCCTATTCCTATTTCTATACAGAACCAGATCAATATTGCTAGATTGGCGCTCATCTACTGGGCCTATTACATGCCCCAATAATCGTTTAGCATACACGCCCCAATAATCGTTTGGGCTTCACAGATATCCATGCAGCCCTTGCCCAAACAGTTAATACTTTACTAGTCCACGCTCCTGGTCTTCTCCTGTACTCCGTATGCATCTCGACAGTTTCAGAGCAGCCTGTTTGAGCTAACAGGCCGCTCAGCCAATGACTGGCCGCAGGGGTTCCGACAAGTGATTGGCTGAGCGGCCTGTTCAGGACGCAAACAGAGTGCAGGAGAAGACCGGGAATGTGGACTGGGTTGATTCCGCCTATTATTTTTCTGTATAATAGGGCCCTTACTGTCACCCTTCTTTCCGGTTTTAGTCACCTATTGGTTTATTACCTGGTAGTATTTATATGTTTTTTTCTTCTCATGACTCCTTGTGGTCATACAGTTTGGCTCTATTGTAAATTCTTTGGAAGCCACAGTTAGGAACCAAGAGAAGGCACTGCTAAAGTTGAAGACCGGGTTTGCTGTCTTGTGACCAGCCAGCACTATTACAGATAGACCATAAGAAACTCTGTTAGTGAGTGTTTTGGCAAAATTCAACTGTAATGGGGTTGTTTTCTGCTGTAGACCGGTCTGACCCTGTATGTGTGTACTATCTGGAAGCATATAGCCCACCTTAGTGGAAAAAGCTTGTGCTTTGTTTTTTCCACTCTGTGGTATATCTTAGAGAGGTCTGGAGAGGAGAATTACCCTATACTACATTGATAAATTCTAAACAGCTGTAAAAAAGAGGAGTCAGCATAATTCATTTTTACATTAATATACTTGCATGAATAATACCATTTTTATTCACGTACTGCTGCAATGATTGTTGCTTTACTGCAGTAAAATGGATCTGTATGGAATATGTTTCTTTGTGGTGTTGGAAGGACTGGACCTTGGTGATAGATTGCAACTGTTAAACTTTTACAGTGACAAGTGATCAATTTAGAATTTGTATTGGACAGGCTTGACTGGTCAGCATCAGGCTGGACTGCTGACCACATAGGTACAGTAGCCTGGCTTCATTTCCCCTCTACACTATTGCTTAATAGGATGGTATCATGGCTACATATGCTAACTAGGATGGCTACATATGCTGTAAATTCTATTTGGCATATGTCTATAGACATAGTGAGTTACAGAACTGATGTTACTGGTAGATCTAGAGATGTAGCTAGGAAAACGTATAACAGTAAAAGCTCGAGTAAAGCTCGTGACCCCAACATTCTCTCAAAGAAGTCAGCGAGTTTTGTTCTCTTTGGTTTTCTTATGTCTAGGTGCTTTTATTTCTGCAGTTTCTGTTCCCATCTTTAATAACCAGCTCGTGCAAGATATCTGTTCCCATAATCATTGACAGAGCATAGAAAAAAAAATCTACCAAGAAATCAATGAAATACAAATAATATATTTTAATATATGTTTATAATAGCTAATATAAATGATCCCTTTCATCACGGGCCACTTGGGGACTGAGACGTGGGAATTGTTATTTAATCTGCAAAATAAAAACATGAAAAATAAGCAGTATTAAAAGCATGTTGTATTGCTATTGCTAACTCTGTTTGCGCCTCTGTTAGGTATTGTATAAATAACTGGTACATGGTTTGAGAACCACTATAGGTGGTTTGCTGTTATTCATAGAACAGTCATTTTAACCGCAATGGATTGACAGCGCTGCAAACAGAAAATACAGCAAATAGCGAAGAGAACAAAGAATCGGTCAAGAGCAGTGCACAGAAATCTGTATTATATGTTATCAATAAATCAACATATAATCTATAATTATGGACAATGTGTGTGTGTAGTTAAGTAATATCAATGTCAGCCCCATTTTTTAATTAAAATTATTTTAAGGTGTATGCTACAAGGCAATGGGACTTGTACTAATATTTGGTGACTCACAGAAATGATACGAGGAGATATTGTGCTTTATCTGACTGCCTGAAGTTACTTCGGATGGTAATATAATCTTGTAAGATGTTTGCAAATGCAAAAACCTAGAGGACAAAAAACTGTGCTATGTAAATATAAAATTGTGTGGGAGCAAAATGATGTTAGTACAAGCCTGCATTCTTTTTAATACGATTTATTCAAACAGTGTTTAATTTCTTCCAAGCCCTTATTCTGACATAAACTGCAGCGTACAAGCAGTGCAGACACTGACTGTAAGGGCATATTCACACAAAGTTATTTTTTTTTAAGTACAAATACTGCTGCATTTTGATAGTTATGAAGGTAAATAATGATTAGGCAATGTTCCCACACAGTATTTTCCTCACTGTTTGTCAACCAAAACCAGGAGTGGATTGAAAACACAGAAAGGCTATGTTCACACACTGTTGAAATTTAGTGGATGGCTGCCATTTACTGACAAATAACGGCTGTTATTTCAAAACAACATCCGCTGTAAAATAAAAGCAATCATTTGCCATTAAATGACAGCCATCCACTCATGATGTATGTAAATGGTCCTTAAGATATGACAAAATCATACCCTTATATAAGAACGTGGTATGCTCTCCCTTGTGTGATGTCAGATCTGTGGGTGAGTGGTATACCCTCCCTTGTGTAATGTCAGATGTGTGGGTGAGTGGTATGCCCTCCCTTGTGTAATGTCAGATGTGTGGGTGAGTGGTATGCCCTCCCTTGTGTAATGTCAGATGTGTGGGTGAGTGGTATGCCCTCCCTTGTGTAATGTCAGATGTGTGGGTGAGTGGTATGCCCTCCCTTGTGTAATGTCAGATGTGTGGGTGAGTGGTATGCCCTCCCTTGTGTAATGTCAGATGTGTGGGTGAGTGGTATGCCCTCCCTTGTGTAATGTCAGATGTGTGGGTGAGTGGTATGCCCTCCCTTGTGTAATGTCAGATGTGTGGGTGAGTGGTATGCCCTCCCTTGTGTAATGTCAGATGTGTGGGTGAGTGGTATGCCCTCCCTTGTGTAATGTCAGATGTGTGGGTGAGTGGTATGCCCTCCCTTGTGTAATGTCAGATGTGTGGGTGAGTGGTATGCCCTCCCTTGTGTAATGTCAGATGTGTGGGTGAGTGGTATGCCCTCCCTTGTGTGATGTCAGATCTGTGGGTGAGTGGTATGCCCTCCCTTGTGTGATGTCACATCTGTGTGGTGTGCTTTGAGCCAGTTAGATATTTACACCTCATGCAGATTCACATGCCTGATAATACTCCACCTCCACCCTCTTACCCTTTCACAGTGCACAAACACTGAGGGAGAGATTCTGCTGTATCTTTCCCCTTTTTATCGATACTCTATTGCTGACTATTCCACCACTCGCCCCCACTCATGGCTGTGTAAACAGGTTCATTCTTTGGGTGGACAGCGGAATCTGCCTGTGCATAGAATGAAGTCTTTGACACAGGCGGAGATACACACGGCTATGAGCGCAGACGAGCTGTGGAATCCGCGGCGGGTCATCCGCCTGGGTTCCGTAGTGTGCACATACCCTAACATCCAGTATTGCCCACTTATAATAATGGCATTCGCCACTTTATATTGACAATTTTTTTTTCTCATACTTGTCCAGGTGGTCAACAATACTATTTTAGACCATGTATAAAATGTTAAGAAAATAAAAAGCAAAGAGATTCCTTACTTGCTTTCTGCATCCGTACCTTCCTGGTGAATTCATTAGGGATCAGATTTTATAAAGGCCGGGTGACAAAGTTAATATGCCTTTTCTAAAGATGCACATTATGCATTACATAACATTTCTCGAAAACCTTAGTCAAAGGACAAACATATCCCAGAGCACTAAGTACAGGAATAGAATAAAATACTTCCAGCCAGACATCTAAATTGTATTAATGTAAGATTGCTGGCCTGATAGCTGCTATCAACCAATGTTCCTTTCATCTCCGGATTGGATCATTTTAGCTTAAAACTAAAATAAGAATAGAGATAACTGATCATTCAGTAACTGTATTTACCCTGTAGGGCTTTCCCTACCATTACACAAATGTTTTTTTTTTTTTGCTATACTGCATTGATCTTCAGAATTATAAAGAACCTGTGTCCTCTCCTGTCCCGTCTGTTGTAGTACATACGTGTATTTCTCATGAAATAAAAATTCTGGATCATTGTCTCTCATTGCTGTGTGATATGCTGTTTATTTGTTATTCTTACCTGAAAAGTTTCACTACTTAGTCAACTGGTGTTACCACCCTGTCTGAGACTAGCCAATCAAAGCCAACAGTACGACACAGAGTAGGGACATGCCCACAGTTGGTACCACCTAGTTGAGATCATAGATCTTCTTTAAGGACGGGTTCCCACTACGTGAGACACCAGCCGTTCTGTGACACGGCCAATGACAGTTAAGTTCATCCCGGCCGGTACTTCATTACCGGCCATATGAACTTCATTTGTGCTGAATTGGGATGCGGCCGCATGCGTGTGAGCAAGCTGGAGCACGGACTTGTAAAGTATGCACCAGGCCATTGCAGGTTAAGGAGGCGCCATTTAATATAACAGTACCGGGAATCGCTGCAGATTTCATGCTGCAATTCTGTTATGTGTAATCCCACCCGTACAGAGAAAAAAAAAGTCCGTAAGCTGACAATGCATAAAATGACCACTTTTATTGAAGATTCCTTAAAATATGCATGTTTTAGGGTGCATAACTTAATTGAGTTATGGTTTACATGTTTTAGGGTGCATAACTTAATTGAGTTATGGCTCGTTCATACCTAAATGGAAGGAACGTGACTCCCACTTGCTGGCACAACCACAACGTGCAACAAAAAGAAAACAATTGCTTTTTTGCCCTTGAATTGGGACCATACTAGGGGGATAACATGCTCAGTAAAATAGGTGATTTCCATGAGATAAAAATACAACCATGTTCCAACACTTTGTAGATGGGGATCCTACATCAATACTGGTAAGTGTTTAGAGAATATACCTCTTTAGGCTATGTTCACACTACGTAAAACTACGGCCGTAGTTCTCGCCGCAGAACTACGGCCGTAGTTTTGCGGTGTGTGACATAGCCTTATGCCCATGCGGCGCTGGAAAAAACTGACATGTCAGTTTTCTGCGGCCGGATATCAGTGAATTCCGGCCGCAGAAAGACCTGTCAGTTCACACAGTGAACAGCTTCACTGTGGGCTATGGGAAGCTTTGATGCGGACGCGCGCTGATGCGCCTGCATTAGAGCTCTGCGGCCGGCCGGATCATCCGGCCGGTACTTAAGTACCAGCCGCGATGATCCGGGCACAGACCAGCCGTTCCGTGACCCGGCCGTGGTCATGGAATGGCCGGTCTGTTACGACGTGTGAACATAGCCTTGAACTGGACACTATAGGTCAGGATAAGGAACCTTCGGCCCTCCAGCTGTTGTAAAACTACAGTTTCCATCAGCGAAGCTTTGGATGTCCAGGCATGATAGGAATTGTAATTATGCAACAGCTGTAGGCTGAAGATTCCCCATTCCTGCTATAGGTGGTAACAAAAATGTTAGATTCTTTTTTGTTATCATAATTATTTGCTTTCTAATATTTGCCACCTGGTCTTATTAGCAATCTTTCACCGTCCCATGGTTAGGGTCCAGTCAGGGTAACCTCTACTTCTCTATGACATTAGCCTCTTGTTAAAAGGTCTGAAAAGTGAAGCAATTTAGCTTTGCCCTCATCAGTTCTCCTACTCAGACTCCTGTATTATATGACAGGGTGACAGAAATCAGCTCTCCATACTATGTTTCATGACATATGTTTTCTATATAACACTGATAAATGCTATGCTATTGCATAGCATTCATCAGTATATGCAACCAGAGCACTGCATATATGTGTAAAAAATAAATAAATAAAAAGTTTTAAAACATATTAAAAAAACAAACAAAATGTCCAAGTAAATATTTATTACCCCCTTTTCCTATTATACAAATAAAAATATAAAAAAACATAAATAAAAACATTTTACACACCGTAGTGTGCAGAATTGTCCTATCTATTTAACTATAACAATATTGTTCCCGCACGGTAACCCGTGAAAATGAAAAGTGAAAAAAAAAAAACACACACAATTTTTTTTATTATATATTAGAAAAAAATAAAAAATAAAAAAAACAAATTTTTTATCTTACACAAATATGATACCAATAAAAACTAGAGATCATTGTGAGAAAATGACACCATAACCAGCCCTTTAGGTGGAAAAATAAAAGCACTATGGCTCTTAGAAAACGAGAAGGCGTCGTTGCTTCATTTTGACCCGGACATCTGGGCACCAATGACCTCAGTCATGAAGGGGTTAAACTTACTATAAATGATGAGGTATGCAAGAATATAGAGACTCAACGTCCCACCATGTAAATCTGTCCAAAATGGTCGGCAGCTGTTTGGCGTCCTTAATAACTGGGACATTTCACAACAGGGGGTTGTAAGACCAGATCCAACCATTCACTAAGACATAGTTGGAACCAGAACGTACGCTACTTTATCTATCAAATGTATTTAGAAGGCAATTTGAAGTGAATCTGAAAGGTGGTCTGGTCCGTATGGTATACCGATAAAGGTTCAAAAGAGTATTTACCTTGAAGACTATTGTAATGGTCATTCTATTGTATATTCCGAAAGTAGGTTTAATCTTACGTTTGCTGCCATGTTTTATTTCCCTGTATCTATTTCTAGTCATTGACATTAACCTATCTAGTAGAACAATTACATTAATGACAAATATTCACACACCTGGTTATAGTAAGCAGTGTATACAGTGCATATACAAGGCAGGGCTTAGTAACACAGGTGCACTGCAGTTGTTTTTCCTATAATGATATATATACAGTAGGTGGCTCTTAATACATTGTACCTGATTCTCATAGCAGTTTTCTTTTGAGCACCATTAAAGTGATTCAGTGTTGTTGTAAGATACATAATATTTTGCGAGTCTTCTAAATGGTCAACAATAAATAGTGTTAGGATACATAAAGGGCCTGTGAGATTGCACGGTTCTATTTTTATGGCCATACTTGAAAATACACCGAGTGAGATTTCTATTTCTACACATTACTGAACCTATTAAAATTGGAGACTTAAAGACGAATTACAATTTAAATGAGATTACTGGATATCTATCTAGTAGCAGAAGCCAGCTAGCTTAGGGCTGCTCATATCACATATTAGTTGTATGCCATAGATTTATGTGGGGAAACTGTCAGGAAGGTATTCCATCATACTCTACATCATAGCCATAGAATTCAATAGACCATATATAGCCTGCTCATAAAGCCATGCTCCTTGACTATAGCAGGCTGCATGCTAGCTGTCAAAGGGACATGTTTTGTAAAGCTATACATCATTTAGTAAACAGAGATTTTTTTTGGGGGGGGGGATAATCAAGACCGTCTTAAATTAGGCCACGCCCCTTCTCCCCAGATGTAGATTTGAAACATGATTTACGCCCGCTTGAGCCCCCCCCCCCCCCCGACCGCCCTCCTGGACATGGCAGGCATGCGCAAGGGAAAAGGGGCGAAACTGTACCTTCTACCTTGTGTACGCCCCTGCTGGACCCTTCATAAATGTCCCCCTAAGAGTCAGTTGGGTGGACCACCAGCCTGTTGTTGTTTTTTTGTTTGTGACAGGGTTTTATGCCGTAATGGATGTCCTAAAAGGGAACCTGTCACCATGAAAATGCTATCTAAGCTATCTGCACCATTATAGAGCAAAAGGGGATCAGCAGACCTCTATATATTTGTGGGAAAGGATTCAGTATTACCTGTAATTTATTGATTGAAATCCCTGATGTTTTCATGCTAAGGAGTCTAGTGATCATATTATTCACACTGCCCACAGGTCTCCTTAACCCAGAATCCACAAGGCACAGGGTATACTTAATCTTTTCAGACAAAGCTATATATCTATCAGCCCAGCTTTTCCTGATCTATAATATGATGTTGATAGATTAGATAACATTGTCTTGATGATGGGTTTCCTTTAACATTCACTCAAAATGCAGGACATTACTGTATGTCTTCTAAGGGTTAACACTAAGGGCCCTATTCCACGGAACGCTTATCGTTCAGATTATCGTTAAATCGTTCAAATCTAAACGATAATCGTTCATTTGAATAGCAGTTAATGATTAACGACCGAACGAGAAATCGTTGATCATTTATTAAGACCTGGACCTATTTTTATTTTTGCTCGTTCGCAAATCGTTCGCATTGAATAAGATGTCATTCGGTCGTTCACAGTAGCGATGAATGCAATAGCGACCACAAGACGACCGCAAGAACGATCATAAGTGACGATTATGGTTCAATGTAAATGGGTGAACGATTTCAGGTCTTTCGCAATAGCGGTCGTTTGGATCGTTTATCGTTAACGATTATGCGAAAGATAATCGTCCTGTGGAATAGGGCCCTTAGGTCTGCTCAAGCAGCTCCAGTAAATGCTGTTACATCACTCAGCTGACCCTTTTACTTTTCTTGCTTAGGCTAAATTCACACAACGTATTAATCACGGCCATTGTAACAAATTTCAAGTTTTACTGCAGTCAGAGGGAATCTTGCCCGGAGTGTATACACATAGTATACACTCTGTCCGGACATCCCTAGCGGCCGCAGTAAAAATTTACATGTCAGTTTTGTGCGGCCACTATTCATTGAATAGCAGCCGCACACCGCTGACTGTTCATACAATGGAAAGTGCAGCTCCGGCTGCACTCTTCATTGTGTGTAATGGTGAATTGGGATGCCAGTGCACACAAATGCGCCCGCATCCCAATTCAATAGATTTGAAGGTCATCCGGCCAGTACTGCGGTACCAGATGGGATGGGCTTCACGTGCACCAGTCGTTCTGTAACATGGCCGGGTTACAGAACGGCCGGTGTCTTACAGTGTGTGAACCCGGCCTTATTGTGTATTCTGAATAGTCAACCATCACATGATATGAAATGTTTTATAGCTGGTTATGTGAAAGAGGGTTCCTGTTGTGCCAGACTAGCTTGGCTGTTATTGTAATTGGAGTTAGAAAGTCATACAGATTTGTAATTTACTTCTATTTAAAAATCTCAAATTTTCCAGTACTTATCAGCTGCCGTGTGTCCTGCAGGAAGTAGAGTATTCTTTCTTGTCCGACACAGTGCTCTCTGCGTGACAGAAACTGTCCAAAGATGAAGAGGTTTTCCATGGGGATTTACTCCTGCTTTGGACAGTACCTTTAACAGACTGAGGTTGCAGCAGGGAGCACTGTGTCAGATTGGAAAGAATACACCATTTCCCGCAGGACATACAGCAGCTGACAAGTACTTGAAAACTTGAGGTTTTTAAAGGGCAACTATAATGTTAAGCGGGCACTAGGATACGCTCTCAAAAAACCTGCCCTGCTCCCGATCCAGGAATGCACCAGATATGGATTCCTTGCATTGCATTGAAGGAATCCGTATCTGGGCCGTGCCTGCATCGGGAGTGGGGCGGGAGTGCAGCAGCAGTTTTTTGGAGAGAGTATCCTGACGTCCACTAATCATTATAGCTGCTCTTTAATTAGAAGTAAACTAACAAATCTAGATAACTTTCTAGTAAACAAATCAACACCAGTTGATTTGAATTTTTTTTACGGAGTTCCCCTTTAATATTATAGCTGACTTACATTACATTGTACATGGATATACACTCACCGGCCACTTTATTAGGTACACCTGTCCAACTGCACGTTACCACTTAATTTCTAATCAGCCAATCACATGGCGGCAACTCAGTGCTTTAGGCATGTAGACATGGTCAAGACAATCTCCTGCAGTTCAAACCGAGCATCAGTATGGGGAAGAAAGGTGATTTGAGTGCCTTTGAACGTGGCATGGTTGTTGGTGCCAGAAGGGCTGGTCTGAGTATTTCAGAAACTGCTGATCTACTGGGATTTTCACGCACAACCATCTCTAGGGTTTACAGAGAATGGTCCGAAAAAGAAAAAACATCCAGTGAGCGGCAGTTCTGTGGGCGGAAATGCCTTGTTGATGCCAGAGGTCAGAGGAGAATGGGCAGACTGGTTCCAGCTGATAGAAAGGCAACAGTGACTCAAATAGCCAACCGTTACAACCAAGGTAGGCAGAAGAGCATCTCTGAACGCACAGTACGTCGAACTTTGAGGCAGATGGGCTGGTTTCTTGAACATGACAATGAGTTCACTGTACTGAAATGGCCTCCACAGTCACCAGATCTCAATCCAATAGAGCATCTTTGGGATGTGGTGGAACGGGAGATTCGCATCATGGATGTGCAGCCGACAAATCTGCGGCAACTGTGTGATGCCATCATGTCAATATGGACCAAAATCTCTGAGGAATGCTTCCAGCACCTTGTTGTATCTATGCCACGGAGAATTGAGGCAGTTCTGAAGGCAAAAGGGGGTCCAACCCATTACTAGCATGGTGTACCTAATAAAGTGGCCGGTGAGTGTAATGGCACTATGTATAATGCGTTTTGCGCACTCTGCTTTTTGCTAAGATTGACATATGACTTTTTGTTTCCTAGCATGCGGCATGAAATCTTTTACATTTGTACAGGATTACTGTATCCAGGATTAACAGTTTAGGGCAGACGAGTGAAGCGAGATTTAAATATGATTTGAATAGAGGATTGGTATTATTTCATTAAGTGAATGCACTTTTAGTAAGCACAAGGTATGGATAAAAAAAACACTCAGCAGACAGCTGTTATTATTATCAGTATGTTTTTTTGCTTGTTTTTCTTGGCCAAGCCTAGCAGTATAATACACACTGTACGTTTAAAGACCAGAAAGAGCCTTTCATCTGCTCTCAAATAACAGAATGTCTGCTAAAGGCATGGATATCTTATGCAATAGAGTCCCATAAAAAGAAGCCTTGCTTGCCATTTTATGGTAGAGTTAACAGTCTAGCGGGGAAGCAGGTGAAGGCAATTTGTGCTGATTCTGTAATTTTAAGCAATTTAATTAATTCAGTGGCAATGACAGAATCCACCAAACTATAGCGAGAATATTCTCATAGGAGGCATAAATGTGTTATAATCAAAATGACGGAGTGTTTCCTCCCAGAAATAGGGAACTGGCGAGATAACAGAGGGAAAGGATAACCTTATTGCTTGAAGTGAAAAAAGTAGGGTAACATAATAGAAAAGGTGACATCACATAATCAGTAGTGTGGAGTCTGTCTTTTTATTGTTGTGTCTATATATACATGTCCACCCCCAGCAGCTCCCCCGCACCACTCCAGCCATAGACAAACCACGGCACTCGGACTCACCGTATATAGATCCCGGTTGCTGGAGGTGCTCACAATAAAAGTATAGATTATCTTGTGTAACAGTCTACGAAGAAACAAAGATAGGAGTACTCTTCTTACTGCAACCACAAGTGATTTATTCAGCCGGCTAGCTGGTCATCGGATGCAGATAGATAACAGACAACAGCTGTTTCACACGACGCAGCGTGCTTTGTCACAGCCCCTTTGTAATGTATGTTATGTTAGTGAATGGCCCCCTTCCCAGTGTTTCCCCATGCCACCCCTGGAAGTGTAGTGCTTTATAGTCACCTGATCCGTGTCGATCCCCGTCCGCCAGCTTGTGACAATGATGTAATCTTCGGGCAGCAGGCCAAACCGCTCTGACTGTCCCTCATGCCGGCTGCCCTCTGCCGCGTCATCAGCTGCTCAGCCACGATTGGCTGAGCACAGTTATGCTCAGCCAATCGCGGCTGAGCAGCTGATGACGCGGCAGATGGAGGCTGGCACGAGGGATTGGCGGAGCGGTTCAGCCGAAGATTACATCATTGTCGCAAGATGGCGGACGAAGGGTCGACATGGATCAGGTGAGTATAGAGCACTACACTTCCAGGTCTAGCGTGGGTGGGGAGAAACACGGGGAAGGGGGCCATTCACTAACACTAACACTAACATATATTACAAAGCTGTATAACTTTGAAATGTGTGTTATTTAGTGAATAATTGTTTAGCGCCGCACTACCCCTTTAAGGCTACAGTATGTTCACGCAACTTATATTTTGAATTAATTATGGCTGTTGTTGCAAACTGCAACACCAGCCGTGATTAATTCAAAAAATACATTGTATAAAAAGTCAATGGAATCCCGGCCATAGTGTATACACATAGTATACGCTCCAGTCGGGATCCCTAGCGGGCGCACGAAAAACTGACATGTCAGTTTTGTGCGGCCGATATTCATTGAATAGCGGCCACACAACACTGACAGCTCACACAATGAAAAGTGCAGCGCCTGCATCCCAATTCAACAGAAATGAAGTGCCATTCGGTGACACGACCAGGTCACAGAACGGCTGGTGTCTTACTGTGTAAACCCGGCCTAAGTTTGTATTGTACCATTATTGAGATTGGAGCACTGATTTTTTTGTTGCAGAACTCCAAACCCCACACTTACCCTTACAAGCCATTCTATAAGATTTTATTGGCCTATTTCTTATTTTTTATTGACCTATTTCTGTATTTTACGGTATGCCGATTATAAAGTTCTCATTGGTCTCAATAAAAAAAAAAAAATCTGTCTTCAGTTAACATGCAAAGTCCCCCTAGTGGTGGCTCTGGGCAAATAAAATGTTATCATCTTATTATATGACTTTGTGATCCTCCCTGACAGTACATGGCATTTTACTTTTCTTACGCTGCAGTCAATTTTGCTTTTAGAAAACACCTTTAACCACCCTTTGCTTTTTCTTTGAGTATGCAAACTTGATTTATTATTGCAAATATACTATATAAGATCCAAGGTTTTCATTGGTTTCACGGTTATATTTATAGCCCTCACTCTGTGCTAGCAAGGCTTGAGTTTTTAGTTAACCACCCATAGACAAGGATGTATGACGGTGACCTCCTTATTGCTGAATTTGTCATAAAAATTCCGTCTGTCTCCTGACTTTCTGCTCTGAGCGTTGTGCGCAGTATACAAATGATGCAGAAAAGGCACTGTGCTGCATCAACACTTTTATGTCTGTTGATTTATGGTGGGTAATATTTGTTTTGCTGTTTCTTAATAGATCTAAAAATGTCAGGCTGGACCAGTTGTATTGGAGCACTAACAGAACTTCAGTTTTTAAGAATTTCTACATTACCCAGCTTATCCTGTGTGAGAATTTGTTGTTAAGGTGTCATGTCATTCGGACCATTAGATTGCCTAGGTTTATGGCCTTTCTTATAAAACAGCTCTCCAATGTTGTGCATGGTCATTTCTGACCCACCAGCTAAGCATGCCTTTAAATGGTCATCTTTTGTTTCAGACAACTTTCCTCCATCTAATAGCCTATGTGATTCCTAACATTTTTGTAAATTCCTTAATTTACCAAAAATGACTCCTTATCCCAGAACAACAGCTTGGAAGTCGTGGACGTTAGACGTCTCCCTTCCCTGCAGTCTGCTGTCCATTGTGTGTTATTAGGAGAAGTCCTTCAGTGGGGCATACCATGTGCATAGTGCAGAAGAGGGGGAGCTTGAGAAGAACCCTAAGAAAGCCTTTGCTTGCATTGCTGCTTCTTTGTATTTTATTTCTGCTCACACAGCACCTTGCAATGCCAGGGCATGAGTGACCCTTCTGTCTCCACATGCCATCTATAATAGTGTTGTCTATAAATCCTCCCCCAACACAGTGCCAGCCTGTTCAGTGCACTTTCACCAGCACTATGTCATGGTATGGCAGAGAGAATTATGTGATGTGCTGTGCTGTGATTGGCTACAGAAGTAAGGGAGGAAATCCCATGTGTACTATTGACAAACAACCCAGCTCTGGTTCCACCTTGTGTTTTTTAAGGGGCTTTATAACAGCAGTAAGCACATTAAACTCACCTCTTCATCATTCTTAAAGTAACTCTGTACCCACAATCTGCCCACCCCAAACCACTTGTACCTTCGGATAGCTGCTTTTAATCCAAGATCTGTCCTGGGGTCCGTTCGGCAGGTGATGCAGTTATTGTCCTAAAAAAACTACTTTTAAGCTTGCAGCCCTGTGCCAAACAGGCGTGGCCTAGAGTGACTATGCATTAGGCTGGCACAGCCTCTCTGTTCTTCCTCCCTGCCCTCTTCATCATTAGGAATGCTCCAGGCAGGTATTTTACTCTAGGCCACGCTAGTTTGACACAGGGCTGCAAGTTTAAAAGTGTTTTTTTAGGACAATAATTGCATCACCTGCCGAACGGACCCCAGGACAGATCTTGGATTAAAAGCAGCTATCCGAAGGTACAAGTGGTTTGGGGGTGGGACAGATTGTGGGTACAGAGTCGCTTTAAGGGTTATTGTGATAAAACATTGCAAGTTTTCACATTTTATTTTCATGAAATGAAATGAGTGCTTTGTGAGTCCAGTACCTGGGGACCAACTATTGCTTTCAGTTACTCACAGGTTTATGCTGTGTATTTTCCTTGGTTACCTAATTGTGTATACAGTACCCCTAGAGGCATAGCTAACAGGGGGCAGAGAGAGCAGCAACCCTAGGCCAACTTACAAGGTGGGACCCACTTACTGTGCACATGTGTTCAAGGGCTTTCAGAGTGAAATCCCATATAGGATACAAAAGTAGTTCAATATTAGAGATGAGCGAACCGGGTTCGGGTTTGAGTCCATCCGAACCCGAACGTTCGGTATTTGATTAGCGGTGGCTGCTGAACTGGGATAAAGCTCTAAGGTTGTCTGGAAAACATGGATACAGCCAATGACTATATTCATGATTTCCACATAGCCTTAGGGCTTTATCCAACTTCAGCAGCCACCGCTAATCAAATGCCGAAAGTTCGGGTTCGGATGGACTCGAGCATGCTCGAGGTTCGCTCATCTCTATTGAATATACAACAGAAAATGGATCCATCAGCTCTTTGCCCACCATACACACTTGGCCTGAACTGCTCCACTCATTTTTTATTTTTATTTTTTGATGGGTGGGATGGAGGCACCTCAACTGTAAAGAGCTACTATAAGCATTAAGAAACAGTAATGAGGCACTTATTCTGTTGACTAATACTGTTCCCTCACTTAGTACTTAACCCTTAGATGACCCAGGGTGTATAGTTACGCCATGGAAGTCTGTCCCCAGACGACCTAGGGCGTAACTGTACGTCCTGGGTGGTTCTCCCGCTATGAAGCATGCTCCGGAGCGGAGCGCGCTTCATAGCAGGTGGGGGTCGGCTGCAATCAGCAGCCGGGACCTCACCGGTAATGACACGCTGCAGCGATCGCGCTGCCGCGTGTCATTAACCCCTTAAGTGTAAGTGACAGGGGGACCGGAGGTCTCTCACCTTCCTCCGTGCGGTCCGATAGGCGATCTGCTGCACTGAGCCTGCACAGGCAGGCTCAATGAGCAGATCGCCGATAACACAGATCAATGCTATGCCTATGGCATAGCAATGATCAGTGTGTGTAATCACACTAGTGTATGTACAAGTCCCCCAAAGGGACTTCAAATGTGTAAAAAAAAAAAGTTAGAAACACTAACACACTACCCCAAAACCCCTCCCCCAATAAAAGTTCAAATCACCCCCTTTCCCATTATGTAATTACGTAATTGTCCAATCTATTAAAATATTACAAGCGTCATTGCGAACGGAGAACGGCGTACACGAAAAGAGGGAAAAAAGTGCGCGGATTACCGATTTAATGTTACATTATATATATAAAATTAATAAAAAGTGATCAAAACGTCCGATCTTCACAAATATGGTATTAATAAAAACTAGAGATCATGACGGAAAAAATGACACCCCATACAGCCTCATAGGTGAAAAAATAAAACTGTTATAAGCGTCACAATAGGCCCATTTTATTTATAAATAATTGCCAAAAAAAAAGGATTTCATTTAAAAAAAATAGATAACATTAGAGAATCTGTGTAACCTGCATATGGTTATGTTCGGACTGACCTATAGAATAATAGTATAATGTCGCTTTTACCATATAGTGCATTACGTAGAGACAAGAACCCCCCAAACGTTACCATATTGTATTCTTTTTTACGATTTCACCAATTTATATCTTCATAAATAATATATTTGGAATTCCATCATACATGTTATGGTAAAATGAATGACGCCATTACAAAGTACAACTATTCCTGTAAAAAACAAGCACTTACATGGCTTGTAGATAAAAAACTGAAAGTGCTAGAGCTCTTAGAAGGGGAGGAGGGAAAAACGAAAACACTAAGATCAAAATTTGCGCGGTCCACTGGGTCATTTTGGGCCTGGTCCTCAAAGGGTTAAAAACCCATTTAGACTATTGTAGGCTGATCATATATTGTGTGAACATTTGTGTTGCGACACTACACTTTACCGTAAAAAAAAGTGCACATCTGGTCAGTGGAGCCCTATGTATATATGTGTCAGAGGGTTTAATGGTGCATATGTTACCTATAGTGTTAAAATATTCCAGGGACTTAGATGCTACTATGTTACTTGCTCAGATCCCCACAATACAAAGGAAAACAGCTTTTATAATATCCAAAATGTGATATTCAAGAAGAAATGGGGTTTAGTAACTGAGATAAAGTGGCTTTCGGTGTTTTGCTGCAGATCTTTCTGGATTGCCTGCCATGTCTCTTTTCTTTGTGTATGAATAAATATCCCAGATGAATTCTCATTTTTTATCCGGTCTCCATCTCCCAGCAAAACACCTGCCCACCGACTCTGGCTGCTGCAGTATTAGTAAGCATGACACAGGATGGGTGGTTATTGATTGTAATGAAAATGCCACTTCAGACAGAGATAATTCATTGTTGTATTCTTAGCACAGGACTCTGGCTGCAGTGCATACCTATAATTTGTCTTTCCCCAGATGGATGGACCTAGCAACAGTAATGTAAAGAGCCAATGAGATTGTGTGCTTAAAGGCACAGGGGACAATTGTGCTTGAATACACAGAAACCTTGTTTTGCAATCATTCCTAACCACAAGCTTTGGAGCATCAATAGAATAACACTTTAAACTATTAAGCCATTTCAACACAGTTTCTACAGTTTGTGAATCCTTATACATAAATAAACACAAAGACGCAGCAACACATATAAATATATGTTTCAAAATACAAAATAGTGCACTTAGCACGCCATGCAGATATTTGCTTCTTAAAGGGGTACTCCAGCGGGGGGGCACTTCCTCGGTTCCTGGTGTCTGACGTGGGCCCGAGACATGACGTCTCAGGTCCGCTCAGCCAGTCAGTGACAGAGGCGGGATCCGTTTCAAGTCCTCTCAGATCCAGCCTCTGTCACTGACTGGCAGAGCGGACCTGAGACGTATCATCTTGGGCCCGTGTCAGACACCAGGAAGCGTCCGGGAACTGGAGACCGGAGCGCCACGATGCAGGACCCGCTGCTGGAACCGGGGAGGGGAGTGGACGTCTTTTCCCTCAGCCACCTCCTCCCCGATCCCAGCAAAAAAGTGCCCCCCCCCGCTGGAGTACCCCTTTAAGCCTTGGCCGTTTATATTGAATACACTAAAACCTATGACATATGAATCACAAAGTAGTACCGTACATACAGTATGACTTATTTCAGCTCAGCCTAGAATAAATGCAGACGAGATACCCTAAGCAAATGCAGACCACACACAGGACTTTCTAAATAAAAATATTGTCCATACCAAAGACCATTCTATATATATACCGCAAGCAAAAAGCTCCTGTATACATTTCCTCATTCATGTAAAGCCCCTGATCAGCAGGAGCAAGCGACCTGTCAGATTAGTGCTCGATTGCTTCTTATTCCCCGCTCGGTGCCGCTGCTATTACACGCACCAACAGCGAGCGGGCAAGAGCGGGCTGCAGGGAGCCCATAGGAGATAGCAGCGATTTGCTGCGGCCACTCCTATTGCTCGGAGCACTGACAAGCAGACCGTTGTTATTGCTAAAAAAAATTTTCAGCTTGTTGGAAGACAAGGATCAGCCGACATTGTGCATGTCGGCTGATCGTTGCCTTTTAACAGTAGCTATTACACCAAGCGATTATCGTCTGTAAAGGCCAATAATTAGCCGAATATGGCTGATAATCTCTTGGTGTAATAGGGTGTGTAGTGTCAGGATGTTGTCTGATGTGGTGCCCAGGTATGAAGGAATGTACAGGAACACCAACTAGTGAGTTTGCCTAGAATATTTCCTGGGTCCTCTGGGTGGTCTTCCTTTTTCCAGGAAGTGTTGGCGACTCTGAGATATAATCATATATCTATAAAAGGTCTTGGGCTACAATAAAAAAAAATCTGCCATCAATCTGCACCTAATATCCCATAATGAGAATGTGATCTGAAATTTTTGCAAATTTATGAAAGGAAAAAAAAAGCTAAAACTTGGCATGGACTTGAGTATTTTAGACCCTTTGCTATAACACTTGAATTCTAGGGCCTGTCATTTTTCTTGATCATCTCTGGGATTTTTCTGCGCCTTGTTTGGAAGTGGTAAATTCAATTTAGAAAGACACAGCCCTGTCCATATAAGGCTGTGTTCACATGTGGTATTTATTTTATGTTAATGATGCAGTTTTGCCAAGATTTCAATGCTATTTTGCAGTGAATCGCGCAATTGCGGTAAAATAATGCAATTTTTGCTGAGATTCTGATGTAATATCGTAGTGACAAAATTGATCCCAATAAAACTTTGTTATGGTATAAAAATATAACACCCAATTGCCCCACTTATTGACCCTGCCTAACATGGCATGCCTAACATTAGGCCGTGACTTTGAGAACGCCGGCGAGCCTGGCGACATATGTCAGTGCTACAAGAAAAATAATTTTAACTACTGCACCTCTAATATGGCATATTGCAATTGTACCTAGCTTAGGGATTATAGCGTGTTAAGGCAATGTACTAGCAAGGGGAAGAGCGTATACAAAATGGCTCAAAGGCTAAGTTAGCGATAACCGTAAGGTTAGACTCCTGACCCTCAGGTGCTATTGCCATATTGTGGTTCCTCACCGGTGCTTTCACCAGGAACTCACAACACGAGCATATCCAGTGGGATCTCACAGTACTTACAGAAACCCCAGCTTTTTTGGCTACTTACTGTACCTACTTACCACCACGGACACATGCATTAAAGGGTTTGGCCACCTTTAAACACTTTTCGTAAGACTAGAAAAAATGGTTATAATGAGGAGTACAGAGTACCTGCATTGTGAGCCTACTCCACTATGACGTTCTGCCCACCCCATTGATTCCTCATCCTGGTGTCATAGCTGGACAGATCTTCCATCTGCCTCCTCCATAACATTACACTGCACTCAAGCAAATAGTGGAAGATGTGTATGGTGACATGCTCCTCCACAGGACACCATGTATGGATGCAGGAATTGTCCGACTTTGACACCAAAATGGTGGATGAGTGGTGGTTGTGGCAGCATGGTTATTTAGGTCTATGAACCAGTAAAAAGGAACAAGCTGGTACTATTCCTCTCTTGGCTTTGGCTGAGGAAGCATACACTTTAAACCACTGTGGTGTCACATGAAAATAAATCAGGTGGTGCTTAGAGATGAGCGAACCTCGAGCATGCTTGAGTCAATCCGAACCCGATCATTCGGCATTTCATTAGCGGTGGCTGCTGAAGTTGGATAAAGCTCTACGGTTGTCTGTATATCCATGTTTTCCAGATAGCCTTAGGGCTTTATCCAACTTCAGCAGCCACCGCTAATCAAATGCTGAACGATCGGGTTCGGATGGACTCGAGCATGCTCGAGGTTCGCTCATCTCTAGTGGTGCTATAATAGCATGGAAAAAAAGCATAGCGACACTCACCCTACAGACCAGTTATTTTTCCCGTCATCATCATGACAGTGGGCTATACAGGCAATGGAAGCATTCCGCTAAGGCAGTAGCTGTCTTGCAGGTTCTTTAGGCCTAGTGAAATGAATGGGTTTAGATTTATAATATGCATGTATATTTCTACTTTTATTGCATCTATTGTAAGACATTTTAAATAATAATACCTGTCAGTGATTGCTGGAACTACTTGAAATACTTATCCATGTGATCCTTTAGCTTCAGAGATTTGACAGTCACCTTGCTTATAGGTGCTTAGTCACTGAGGCTGACATCATAATAATTTAGCTCATTGCTAGAAATAACAAGAAGGCCCAGCCAAAAAGAACACGTCAGTGGGATATAAAGCTAGATATTAGTGATACTGTCATTTTTCTGTAGTACTGAGTATAATGGCAGGTGACTCTTTTATGAGATCATTACCAGTATGATATGGTTCTCACCATGGTGCCACATGTCAATGATTTCATGACGTTGATTCTACAGGATGACTCAAAACTGTGTAATCAGGATGAATAGTAAGGAGACTTAGACCTCCCAGTGCTGGGATGAAATATAGTACTTACAATGGGCTCTGTCTGATGACAGTAACTGTGTTTACATCTTGTGTTCCAAGACTCATTATAGTAAAAAATATCTTTTGTAAAGGATGATTTTTTTTTTATATTCCAGGAGCATGAGCTGCATTATACCAGATACATGCAACTGACCTTTTCTTTTTATCTATTGCACAGGGCTAAGGAATATCTTGCTAGTGTATTCTCATATAACAACATAAGATACTGTAATAAGTTTCCCCTCAAGTCTCCCCTTGTCATTCGGTCAGGTTCACCTGCCACTAGTCAGTGACCACAGCTGACCGTATTCTTACCAGTTTTAATATCTTCTTATGGCTAGTTCTATGGTCTTGACATTTTAGAAGAAGAAAGAAATATTGACTTTTTTATGTAAAAAATTACATTTTTTTTCATCTAGATATGATTTTGCCTGAGAATTGAAGATGTTTTATTTAATTATTATATTTTGACTCTTTTCATCACATTTAGATGGTGCAATTAAACATTATTTCTCCAATACTAATCTATAAAAAAAAAAAAATCAAAATTTTCCCCAATAGTATCTTATCTGGATGAATAGAAGTATATTTGGCTGACAACTATCACTTCAATACTGAACACTAAATAATTGATATCTTCAAAAATGCATGGTGATTGGGAGAGGGTGAGGAGTGTTGCTGTAAAGGGCTAAAAATAGGTTTAAATGGGGGGAGATTTATCAAAGATGGTGTAAAGTGAAATTGGCTCAGTTTCCCCTATCAATCAATAAGATTCCACTTTTCATTCCTCACAGACACTTTGGAACATAAAAAGTGAATCTGATTGGTTGATAGGGGCAACTGAGCCAGTTTCACTCTACACTTTATACATGTTTGATAAATCTCCCCCAAAGTGTCACTGTTATTTGTAAAAACTTTTGACATGTCATAGAGACATGACATAAGTTTTGATTGTTCCAGGTCTGAGTGTTCGGGTCCATACTGTTAGGGAGAATGAGCCGGGAGAAGACCACACTAAGTGCGGTCCTTTCCTGGCTCCCTGTCACATGATATCAGTCTGGCTCCATAGAAGTAAATAGGCAATCAGACGGAGCCTGACTGATAACGTGACACAGAATCGGGTGAGGGCGGCGCTTAGTGTGTTCTTCTCCTGTCTCATTCCCCCAATCAGTACTGGTCTAAACACTCAGACCTGGACCAGTCTAAACTTTTGACATGTCTCTATGTTTGATTATGATGTTAGGAGCTTCATTAAGTTTAAAACTTCACGCTACTTTACTGGCCCAGCTGATTCTGGTCTGCATCGTCCGTTCATGGCAAGTAATTATGTGAATGCCCACTAGTGGCCGGGGCTAGTGTTGTGATGTGTAATGATATTTGCAGGCTGGACTAAGAATTCACACATGTTGGAGTTTCGTAGTGTTAAAGGCTGGACAGCAGTTAAATGATTAATTACTACAATAAGATGACGCAGCACTACAATTAAATGATTAGTTACTGCAATTAAAGGAGAAATCCGGGCATTTTTAATATTTGAAAGGTGGCAGGGGCAGGGGAGAACTTAGCAATGAAGCATTGCTTACCTCTCCCTGGGCCTGCAATGTGCTGTCTGACCCCTGCCAGAAGGCATTTTCCCCGAGTTGTGATGGCATTGTGACTCAGCCAATCAGTGATTAGAGCAGTGTCCCACCCAGTCACTGACCGAGCGAGCTGTTCATCAGCCTGGTTGTGACATTGGCAGTGCAGGAGATCCTAGAGCCCGGTGGGGGTCCCGGAGTGCTGACCCATTGCTTGAGAGGAACAGGGAGAGGTGAGTCTTGATGGTTATGTTCCCTCCTGCCCCTGGGGTTTGACATGTTTTACTAGTGGCTGGATCTCTTGCCAGAGACCAGATGGGTGTATGGCATTTCTTTTTTGCCATTTTGTACCCTTCTGGTCTAGCAACTATGTCATGTGCTGGCAGAGGAAAAGGAAGTTCAGCTATCTTGCTGCACACTAAAAAGATTATTCACAAATAAAGTAAAAAACGCCAGTATAAAAAAGCCTAAAAAAACGCAAACGCATGGGGGGAAAAACAAAACAAAACACCATGCATAGCAATTTACTAATTGTTACAGGCTGCATCTGGACTTGTTTAAAGCATGTTTAAGACTCTGTTCCCTTATAGAATTTCATTCGATTTTATTTTTATCCTATTTTTATCTTCTTCTTATTATTTTATATTAATATATTAGTATTATATACTATTAGACAGCTATTGCGCAATCCACTTAAAAATATCGCTAATTAGCACTAATTAAGCATGTGTTAACATAGCATTAGTCCAGCCTGAAAACATCATGAACACAGTGCTAGCCGTGGCCACTGGAGCTGCATATTAGAGCAGAGCCTGAGTTGAAGCATTTATTAGTTATGCTTCAACAATAAACTCAGCGTTTAATATACAATTCCTAATGATATTAATAGCTCCTATTATTAGCTACACTTGCAGGTATTCTTTAAATCAGATCTGTATTATTGTCCCTCATTTCTGTTATGGGAAATTGAATAATGTTTCGATTCACCAATTTTTAAAATTGTGCCTTGGAGCCAGTGACAAAATGTGAGCATTGTTAATATTTTCAGGAAAAATTATATTGTGTACCGTATTTTGCGGCATATAAGGCGACTGGGAGTATAAGACGACCCCTGACTTTTAAGAAGATTCTCAGGGGTTCGCCTTATATGCCGGTAAAATGTTAACCCCTGCTTGACTGCAGTCAGTCAGCATGACCCTGAAACAACATGCACACATGACAATATGTAAAGGAGGATAACAAAACAAACAGATGAGCACAACCATATAGATTACTGTAAGTTATTTTTGTATGATATTGTTCAGAAATTGTATTTTTGCTGTCAGTGTTATTTGGGAGAAATTAGTAATCTCTTTTAGTTTTAGTATTCCTCTGTAGGGTATGCGAACCATCTATGTTATTGACAAGAATTTCCTAGGTATAATACTTAAATGTTGAGAGGCTGTGATTAATGGTGAGCGTATCTGTCAAAATGTTTGTGTATGGCAACGTTATCCAAACCCAAACAGTCTGCGTTTGATTCCCAATGGCTGCAGAAGTTTGATGCAGCCAATAACAAAGCCGTGGAAATAAACACAGAGCATTTGGGTTTGGATAACATTGCCGAACCCGAACATTTTGACAGGTCTGCTCACTATTAGTTGTGAACCTACCTAAATTCTGTCCATATAGGATGTGTGTTTTTTTTAATACATCTGAAAGCCTAAAAGAAAGGTAGACAGGTGAATTTAAGTTGCATTCACGAGTATATCAAAACAAACTGTCATTTCACATCTACTGTTGATTTACAGTTTCAGGCTGAGTTCACACTACATAAGACACCAGCCGTTCTGTGACCCGGCTGTGTCACAGAACAGCCAGTGTCTGTGAAGATCATCCCGGCCTGTACTGCAGTACAGATGAACTTCAATTCTATTGAATTGGGATGCGGGTGCATCCGTGTGTGCCCACATCCCAATTCACCATAGCACACAATAGAAAGTGCAGCCGGAGCTGCACTCTCCATTGTGAGAACAGTCAGTGGTGTGTCACTGCTATTCAATGAATAGTGGCCGCACAAAACTGACATGTAAGTTTTTACTGCGGCCGCTAGGGATCCTGACTGGAGTGTATACTATGTGTATACACTCCGGCCGGGCTTCCTCCTGACTGTAATGCAACGTGAAATTTCTATTAATCATGGCCGTGATTAATAGAAATTTTACGTTGTGTGAACGTAGACTGAAAGTTATAACGACAGTGACACTTTAACTGTTTCAGAGCTACCAGCTTCATAATAAATTATGATGTGAGGAGTTCCGTAAGAGTGCAATCCGTGATATACAGTCAGCTTACGGACCGTATACTACAGGTGCGTGAATGCAAGCCTTAATATGCAATCCATTTAGATAAGAATTTCTCTGCATTGGAGAACCAAATCCATGATACCATTGATCATCACAATATTTGACTCCTGTTTTAGTAACATGTTTTCACGTTTAATTAGGAACAATTTTCATTAAGATGCATATAGTACAGACAGAACATTTCCCATTTACCTGAGCAAGTGGCAGGGCAGTTTGCACTAACCTTCAAAGCGACTTGGTTGTAATGTGAAATCCTCATCCAGCCGTCAAAAAAACATGAATCAAACATGATGAAATGCTCTGAATTCATTGATCTGAGGAGCAAGATGAGTAATAAGAACAAAATCAGAACAAACACAGTAAACTTTGATTTTCTCGCTGACATTTTTATTTGGAGTGCTGCCCAAGACTAGACATCAAGGTCAGAAAAAAAGGAAAATACATTTAATTGCCTGATAGCACTAGACACTGTCACCAGAAAAGATTGCAGCAAGGAAGCCTGAGATATTTTTTTTATTTCATCTCGCTTCTCAGTAAGTGAAGAGCTCCTTGATGTACCCAGGTAATCTTATTTCACAAAACCCAAGCTGATATTATTCCGCATATTAAAGGAAAAGGAGCCTGTAGCCAAATCCCCTATGCTGATTGGCAGGACTATTCATCCACCAAAGGTGGTTGTTACCAAGATAAATGACTTGGCACAAAGTTGTCATTAATCTTCTGTATTGTCAGAGGATCTATTACATGTATGCTCTTTGGTGACTTGTTGCTGTAAGAGAAATTTGTGTGAAAGAAGGTCTTTTGTTTCCTGTATGAAGTATTAGTATGTCAGGGGCATATGCACAATATGTGAAGGAGAGGTTTCATATACTCACTAGGATGCAAGCACAGAAAAAATATCTATCTTATAATATAAAACCTATACAAATGTGGCAGCCACATGATCACTCAACAGTGCCCACATACCCTTACAATAGCAGTCCCATAACAGTGACTAATACAAACTAATAATAAGTGAACCAAGTAGTCACTTAAAATTTTTCACTGTTGTATGGATTACCTCTTTAATGTTAATAAGATTTATAAACAGGAGCATGACAAGTAGATAGGAGAGTCAACTAACAGTAGAAATAGACGCTCATTACAGAATCAGTTAGTTACATGTTTCTCCGAAAAAAAGAAAGGGTCTTATATTATTTTTTACTCGGAAATTAAAAATAGGGCTTATTTTTGGCTAGGGCTAGTCTAATTTTTGGAGAAACACTACTGAACACAGTAGTTAGCTGCCATACTGTATGTCCATGCCATACTGTATACTCCCACCCCCCCCCCCCCCCTCTGTAGTTCTTCTGCCATACTGTATGTCCATGCCATACTGTATACTCCCCCCCCCCCTCTTTAAGTCTTCTGCCATACTCTATACATGCCCCATCTGCAGTAATGGTCCATACTTAATACCTTTCTCCCCCTCTGTGTTTGGCCCATGTACCCTCTGTTTCCCCATATTCAATGTCCCCTACTGTGAATGTTTTTCCCACATATTCCTCCCCCACTGCTTTGCAGCTTGTTTTGAGCAGGTGGGGATGGAGCATATCAAGCCTGGCACTGATTGGCGGATGCCCAGCCACCCACTGTCAGGGATCTGGTCAGCTGACTTTAAATAGTTTATTTTTGGAGGAAGGCTTATATTTCAAGCCTACTGCAAAAAGCCTGGAAATGAAGCTAGGTCTAGAGAGAGAGAGGCTATGTTCATTTTATGTGCAATACTAAAAGGGGTTGTTGAAAATAAAATTTATATAAAGCAAAGCAGTGATACTCACAATCTTGCAAATATAAAATACAAACTGAAGTGGGACAATGGATGTCACTTTAGCATCAGAAAAAATTGTATTACATTTACAGAAGAGTTTGTATGACTACCAAATCATAGATTTTTATAGTGTGATGGACTTACAGAGTGTGGTGTATAAATTGTGAAGCACTTGTACTAATGCAGTGACACTAGAAGTGTGCAAAACGAAAATTTCCCACACTAGAAATAAAGTGGTCCTATATTGTGCACCAAAGAAGCAATACCATACACAAGGAACTGTTACTGTTATTTGCAGAGTCATCATTTGCCAAGATGATAAGCATTATGGGGGAAAAACCTAAAATGCCTTTTTAAGGTGCAAATGGGCCCGACTGGCATAAAAATATTCGCAAATGGTCTATTTGCAAATACTTTATTTGCATCTGGCCGATCTGTGCCTCCTGCTCCAGTGTGGCGGAGAGGAGGCGTCACGGGGGATGCGGCGGCACACAGAGGGGGCGCGGCCTCTGTATGCGCCGCATTTATCATTTTTTCAAGGGAAAATGATAGTGAAACCTACGCCAGCTCTGAACTGGCGTAGGTTTCAATTTATTTTCACGAAAGGGCGCCATGTGCACGGGATTTATGTAGAGGCAGGGTGCCTCTACATAAATCCTCTGAGCTCGGGAACTTGGGGACATTTGTAAGCCCGGCGTAAAAAACGCAGGACTTAATAAGTGTCCCCCAATGTAGCCTATAATAGGTCATTATAGTATTATATTTTTTATATTATAATCCCAGTGTTAAATCTGTATAAGAGACCTTATTTATTATGTGCTCTCTATAATACTGGTGTCAACTTATAGAATTTTTTGGAACTGTCTGGCAACAGGGCCTCGGGAGACACCTACCTCTGAAACCCTTTTCTGGCTAACCTTGTAGTGTACCTCTAAAACTCTGTTTTTAGTTCTATAAAATGTATGGAAACATTCTTAATAGTATTCCCAAGTTCTTCTACAAAGTCATTTTTTTTCTTTATGTTGAGGGTTATTTAGGGTAACCCTGACCTGCTTAGTTTCTATTGGCAAGCTCTTTAGTGTACTTTAGTAGGTGAAACTTGTGCTTGTTTTTTTTAGGCTGGGTTCACACTACGTATATTTCAGTCAGTATTGTGGTCCTCATATTGCAACCAAAACCAGGAGTGAATTAAAAACACAGAAAGGATCTGTTCACATAGGGGGAGATTTATCAAAGGGTGTAAAATTTAGACTGGTGCAAACTGCCCACGGCAACTAATCACAGCTCAGCTTTAGGCAGTGCTGAAAGGAAAGCTGAGCTGTGATTGGTTGCTGTGGGCAGTTTGCACCAGTCTAAATTTTACACCCTTTGATAAATCTCCCCCATAATGTTGACATTGAGTGGATGGCCACCATTTAATGGCAAATATTTGCTGTTATTTTAAAACAACGGCTGTTATATTGAAATAATGGCAGTTATTTACTGTTATATGGCGGCCATCCACTCAATTTCAACATTGTGTGAACAGATCCTTTCTGTGTTTTTAATCCACTCCTGGTTTTGGTTGCAATATGAGGACCACAATACTGACTGAAATATACGTAGTGTGAACCCAGCCTAAATCTTCAAATTTACCAAAAAGGCCAGATAAACAGTCCTGCTTTATAATGCCTTCAACCCTCTTTATTCACACTTTTGGGCATGAAGACACGTTGGCTGGTAAAATTTACAATTGCCGGAAAGCATCTTACAGAATTTCCTTCAAAGTATGTAAGCTATTTTGTCTGCATTCTGCAGTTTGTCAAAGTCTAAAGCGTTACTGTCACTTATAAAAACTTTTCACATTTTCCCTAGACATGTTAAAAGTTTGGATTGCACTGGGTCCTGAGGCTCGCTACAGTCATAAGTCAGGTGAAGCGTGCAGCAGCATGCTCGACTCCCAGGTCCTCTGCCCACACCGACTGAATGTAGGAGTCAGGCTCCATAAACTCCTCTTAATTGGCCAGGGAGTGAAGCCCGCTACTGCATGCTTCACTTGCTTATAACTTGACCACAGTGGATCAAGTGCAGTAAAAACTTTTTGAAATGTAAAAAATTCATATAAATGACAGTAACGCTTTAAGTTCTGGTGTGTCTGAATGACTTTAGTATCTGAGTATAAGTGAGGAATTATAAAGATGAGAAGTAACACTACAGTTTTGGGATATAAATGTAACAATAAGAATTCTTAAGAAAATCATTGTCAAATATCCTAATAGAGATTTTGAACCAATAGAGGGGGTGTAATGCTTCCTTTTCTTTTGTGGCACTTGCTGCCCAGCTCTACAACTGCTCCCTATGTTCCCACAATGTGGAAATGACAGCTCTCTTTCCGGAAAATGACAGCTGTCATTTTGGCACCAAAAGATGGCCTTCTATTGATAATGACAGCCACAAATAATGATCATGAATAGTATTTGCAGCCATCTTTTGGCGCTAAAATAATGGCAGTCCAGGCATAATATTAAGTGCCTTTATCAAGACATATAGAGTAAAGTTGTGATACACAGACTAGAAGGGCTCATTCACATCTGCATTTTCCATGCATAGAGACATATGTGGTAAGTGTCAGAGGAGCAGTGGTGAGAGGATTGGGCAGGCGAGTAATGCTTTTTTATTATTATTTTGTTTTTAAGCTTAATCTTAACCTCTTTTTTAACAAAAAAAATGTGCTGGCAGACAACTCTTTAATGCCTGGAGTCTACATAGTAAGGCCATGTTTACACAGTGTATAGGACTGGCAGTTCCGTTACCCAGCCGGTGTCTGAAAACACCATCCTGGCCGGTACTGCAGTATCGGCTGGATGATCTTTCTGGCCGCAGTGTTCTGATGCACGTGCATCTATGTGCACCCGCATCAGAAATCCTCACAGCACACAATGAGCCGGAGCCGCTCGCTTCATTGTGTAAACTGACAGAGCTTTCTGTGGCCGCAATTCACTGAATTGCGGCCGCAGAAAACTGACATGTCAGTTGTTTGCGGCACCGTATGGGATCCGGGCTGGAGCATATACTGTGTGTATACGCTCCACCCGGGATCCTATAGAAGAGCATGCGGCGTTCCTAGGCATACTGTACAAAGTACGGCCGTTGTTGCCGATTGCAACAACGGCCGTACTTTTACGCTGTGTGAACATAGCCTAAACCTGTAAACTGTGTATTTCTTATTTACAACACATAGAAATGTACTAAATAAAGAAGAAAACATTGTACGACACAATTATGTAAAGTGCACTCCACATTCTGTGTCATTCTTTTGCTGTGCTTTAAATGACATTTACTTTCCAGTCTCATAGCAGCCAAATTTAAGAATGCACATCCATCAATTAACTGTAAATTATCTAATCAGAACTGCATGGAAACACAAAGGCTTGATTCTGAAAATATTACCCGGGGCACACAGCATTTCCTGCATATTGATTATGTTTTCGCACAGTACCTTTCTTAAGGGTCCTTGGAGAATCGTCGTTGGAAATACGTTCTTGAATTCCAGCTGAGATATATCTAAATCTTTAGTGATTCTGTACATTTGTGATTATTAGCACAGTAGCAGATGACATTGGCAGATTATATGCATCAAGGAAAAGACACCAGTGCGCAAGGAGACTGTAAGAAGCAGTTTCCCCAGACAGACTTACATTTGTTTAAACCGCTTCACAGTCATATCATCTAAGAGAGTAGGTCAAATACTATTTGCAAAATGCAAGACAAAGCGAAATATAAGCAAGCCAGAGTACACAGAGTACACAATTCCTTGGAAGATTTGAGCCTGCTGTGGATGAATAGAATCAGCCGTCCTCATTAGGTGCCATGGTATATTATGGGTAATAATGTGAGAGCTGAACATGATCAGGGAAAGATTTATAAGAAAGAAAATCCAAAATAATGATTCCTTTCTAAAACATAGTGACTAACCTGTACCCAGCTTGGGTGTGGTGTTGTATCTCAGACCCATTCACTTCAATAGAACTAAGCTGCAATGCCACAACTAACCCATAGACAGGTATCTAAAATATATATTTTTTATTTTCATGCTACCCAAACCTTTCTTACTACACAGATAAACCCTTTTAGTAAAAGGGTTTATTCATATGCAAATTAGACTCAAAAGCCTACAGGGTGCTCCCCTGGACTGTAAAAGTTCATTCCATGCAGTTGTTAGCAATGCCTCTCAGATGAGATTACTAGTAGCCTGAGAGGTTTTTATCAACAAGTGGATAGGGTCAATTTTGCAGTTTTTTTGCAGCCTGGAGGATGAGCTGTCGTTTAGGTTTATTTTGCATGTCACTTTAAAGCGTGATATCTTGACACTCGAGGATTCAATTATCAAAACATACAGGTATGCAGGGATACAGTCAGAAACCCTATACAGCAATGGCCTCAAGGCCCTATTCCACGGAACGATTATCGGCTTTATTCAGCCGATATCGGCCGTTACGGCCGATAATCGTCCCGTGGAATAGAAGGCAACTTGAGAGGAGCGAACCTCGAGCATGCTCGAGTCCATCCGAACCCGAACTTTCGGAATTTGATTAGCGGTGGCTGCTGAAGTTGGATAAAGCCCTAAGGCTATGTGGAAAACATGGATATAGTCATTGGCAGACAACCTTAGAGCTTTATCCAAGTTCAGCAGCCCCAACTAATCAAATACCAAACGTTCCGGTTCGGATGGATCCAAAACCGAACCCGGTTCGCTCATCTCTAAAGGCAACAATCAACCGACATCATTTATGTTGGCTGATCGTTGCGTCGTTTGTCTTTCAAACATGTTGAAAAACAAACGACTGTGATAGCAGCGATCTGCTGCCATCGCTCTGTGGAATAGGAGCGGCGGCAGAGGACCGCCACTATCCTCCAAGGGCTGCCTGGATGATCTAGCGATCACCCGGGCTGCCCCCCCCGCAGCTCTTCGAGGCCTCTCCGAGGCAGCAAGTGGGGAACAAGGAGCAAGCGAGCGCTGATAGCGCTCGTTTGCTCCTCACTGTTGGCCTGGGGAATAGGGCCTTCAGTTTGTACACAAAATACCTGCTGATAGGTCCTCTTTAATGGGCTTTGTCATTACCAATAAATAATGTTAAATCAGCAGGAGAGGTGGTATACTAAATCTTTGCAATTTATTTTTTGTCTGTTTCTATTGTATCAGAGGCAATGTTAACAAAGTTTTATTACTTACTGGAAAACTGCTGTCAAGTCTCCGTCATTTGGTCTTCAGTAACAGCAAAAAGAGACCAAATGCAGAAAGTGATGTCAGTTGTTCCTCTGCTCTGCACAGACTGACCCATAGAAGATGAATGCTGATTGGCCAGTGGCCATACACGTCCTTGTGCACTGCTACACCATCTGATCTACCAGCAGCTCAGAGTGAAAGGCAGAAGCATGAGCAGCACTGTGGGGCACTAAATGGACCTCTTGATCTGCAAAAGTGTTTTTTTCAAAACGCTGCCCGATTCCCGTACTGGTTGCCGATCTCTGCTTGAGCACAGACCTGGCTTGGAGCCCTGGCGGCAGGCCCAGCGCCCCCCAGTTTGATGATAACCCCTCCCCTTGGTGATGGGTCTTCATTAGAATCAAGCACGGACGCGTCACCAAAGGGAGGGGTTATCGTCACACTGGGGTTGCCGGGCCTGTACCCAGTGCTCTGAGATGGGCTAGTGCAAAAAAATCAGTCTTGGCGATGGTACGTTCACTTTAAGGCTATTTTAACACCCGTTTTTATTGCAGGTTCGTCATTTAATGGCAAATGATGGACAATATTTTAAAATCACGACCATCATTATTCAAACAACAGGCGTTTTTATAAAATAATGTCCAGTAAAAATGACTGTCATTTCAACAGTGTGTAAACATAGCCTAAGGCTTTTTCTATTATTTGGAGTCTATTACCAGCATTCTTGGGGTTCCATGGTATTATGCAGAAAATTTTTACCATGTAATTTTTCAAGCATTTCTTAAAGATTATAGAGAAGCCAGTTCAAGAAAGCCACACCTAGTGCAAGCTGCATGTTGGCCGCAGAAAGAAATACACCAAAGTAAATGCCACAAAAAAGCATCATTTATAGTGAATTTTATATTGTATTAGCTTTTAACCTACATCTGGCCACAGCATTGGTTTTGTAAAAAATAAATAATGAAATAGAGTTAGATAAATGACATTAAAAGTATGAAGCAACCTTAAGATCTGCCAACAAGCAACGTTATCATAACAGACTATAGGACATGCAATGCATTCATACAGTCTGTACAAGTGATTCTTCCATGTCTATCACACGTTACAAGCTATTACTGTTCCTAGTTCCCCCTCCAGCGAATGTTACCAGAAAAAAAAGGAATTTCTGATTACAAAAAGAATAAAACCCAATAAAACAAGATTTTCTATACAATGAGTTTATATGGGGACCACAACCTTGCATACACCATGTTCATGCAACTCAAGTAGTCATGTATTTAGCACATAGGCTGGTTCGAGAGCCTACCATCATCTCTAATATACAGCTGCCAGGATTGTCATATGCCGCTCTTCAGTTTCTGTTGCAGCTCGGTGGTTCGTCAGGTTTTATATGTCTGTGAAGGACAGCTACATTAGCTCATAATCCCAGACAAGCCCCTGACATTTACAGTACAGACGCTATCAACCATTGTGTTTCCAGAGACATTTCTACTTGCTTTCTGCTTTAGGTTTTTTTTTTCTGCCGGTACCCAGCCTTCTAACTTCTCTAGACCCTTGCTCACTGTCAGGGGAATATGCTTTAGAGAAGCAGAGGAGAAATTGTGTTCTGTACCTCAGCTGGTTTAGGCAGTAAAATGTTGGAAAACCTCATTCTCTTCCATGTGTGTTAAATATTTTAGCAATGAAAAATCCTGGCATCATCACCTTATTATGACATGGATAAAATATTATCAGCTGTAAGGAAAATAATGATTTCACAGGTTAAGTAATAAATGCAAATTAGCACCATGAATGTGTGTTTCCACATTAAATAGTACGATAAGAATAAAAATCAGCAGCTAGTTATAGGAATATCCGAAAATAAAACACCCTCCTAAAATAAGCCCCTTAAACATAAAGTAAGGCATCCCCCAAAAATAAGGCACCTCCTACTCTAAAGTAGGCCACCCCTTGAAAGCAAGGTGCCCCCCGAAAGTAAGGCCTTCCTTTGGCACCTTCCGCCGCCACCCAGGACTCACCTAATCCCCTTGTGGACCTCCAAAGCCAACGCCACGTCCCGATGCATGCCGCCACGTCACAACACGTCACATGCCTAACACGACGCTGACACGCTCTTGGTCCTAGGGTGAGTGTTCTTGGGAGACCCGGGGAGGATGGCTTATGTGTCTCCCCCCCTGCCGGGAGGGGGGGGGGGTTTGTCGAGGGAGGGAGAGAAATAAGACATCCCCCAAAAATAAGACCTAGAGGGAGATTTATCACACTGGTGTAAACTAGAATTGTCCCTAGCAACCAATAAGATTCCATTTCGAAAGAATCTGTGAGGAATGAAAAGTGGAATCTGATTTGTTGCTAGGGGCAACTAAGACAATTCTACTTTTTACCAGTTCGGAAAATCTTACCCTTAGTGCCTGTTTTTGAGGGAGAAAAAATATAAGGCACTGTCTTATTTCCGGGGAAACACGCTATCTATCTATCTATCTATCTATCTATCTATCTATCTATCTATCTATCTATCTGTAATAGACATAAGAAGCAAGTTATTGATATGCATGTATATATAATCTGATTTTCCCAGATGTTTTACAGTCCAGCTATTTAGGATGCAGCCAGAATGTCAGCTGTAATAGGTTTCCTGTCCTCCCTAGTAAAGTCTGACAGTGCATCTCATAGGCCACCACATAAAATGCCAGCACCAGTCAGACCTGAAATTACACAGCTGCAGGTACCTGGCATTCTCCCAGGCTGCCTTGTCCTAGCGGCATTAATCTAGTGCACTGTGAACCTTTATGATGCTAAGATTGTAATAGCCCTTGCAGCAGTTTAGATTGTTTGTTATGTCATGCTCACCTAGCCATTCCAAATGAAATGTGCTAACTTGAGTGATACGGCATTGCTGAGGCGCTCATTTGTTAAGGAAATCGCTGGTGCTTAGAGAATCCTTGGAGGACAATTCTGATTCTGAAAAAAAAGTGATTTTTAACCATATAATTGACTCCATGCTTTCCATCCCATTCACATTATATCTGCACTTCGAATATATGTGGGGAATCTTGCTGTATGTCTTTCCGTTATTTTATGGATTTAAGGGGTCATCAAATACTTTGGTAAATCGCTTTGTGTTGTTTACATAAACAGACTGGCGCCGGTGCCACAGTCTTTTTTTGAACCGCCGCCTGTTTAAGAAAAAATTTTTTAAACCCATGTACGGCACCAGTCTATTCCCGAGCACCAGCCGGCATGAAGCACTGGAGGCAGTCCTGCCGTCTGACGATCCCCTCCCCTCTGTGACACAGGTTAATTGATTCTAAGGGTGGTATTACACGGGCCGAGCAGGGCTCGATAATACCTGTAAACGAGCGCCGATCTGCTAGATCGTTGCTCGTTTACTGGCTTTATTACACGGTCCGATAATCGTTTGACAAGAGCTGCAAGGACATCGTTACCGATGTCCTTGCAGCCCTTGCTAAACTGGCATACATTACCCATCCACGTTCCAGGGCTGCTCCTGCCGTCCGCTTCTCCCGGGGTCCCATGCGCGCTCTAGCTTCACAGCGTCCTGTCAGCTGGTAGGCCGCTCAGTCAATCACAGGCTGCAGCGGTCCCGGCCTGTGATTGACTGAGCGGCCTACCAGCTGACAGCGGACGGCAGGAGAAGCCCTGAAACGTGGATGGGTAATGTATATCGTTAGTCGCCGGCCACGCACCGCTATTACACGTAGCGGTGCACGGTCGGCGCCCGACAAAAATAGGGTCTAACCTATATCAACGATCAGCCGATGATCGTTGTCATCGGCTGATCGTTGCATTTATTACATGGAGCGATAATCGGCCGAATCGGGCCAATTCGCCCGATTATCGCTCCGTGTAATAGTACCCTAATAGAGCCGCATCACAGATGGGAGGGAGTTTCATCACACTTGGGGCCTGTGGGCTCAACCCAGTGCTTCATACCAGGTCGGTGCTTGGCAATAGACTGGCGCAGAAAGCTGCTAGTGGTTCAAAAAAATTTTTTTTAAATTTTGATAGATTGAATAATTCCGACACAAAATATGTTTTGTTTTTTTTTAAATATAAATTTATTTGTATAACGGGAAAGGGGATGGGGAAAGGGGACTTTACCTTTTATTGGGGGAGGGTTTTTTTTGCTTATATTTAAATTTATTTTTTTTTTACACTTTATAAATTCCTAGGGGACTTTTATATGCAATCATTAGATGCATAGCATTGATCTGTATTATCAACGCTCTTCTCATAGAGTCTGCCTATCCAACAGGATAGAGTTTTGACAGCAGCATTTAAATTGCTAAATAGTACTAACAGTAGTACTGATAGTAGGAGGAAGCCGCTCAGTATACACAGATAACACTATTAATGCTGTTAATGGGGGTATATGTACATGATGCAGTAAGGGGTAAAAAGTGATATTCTGGATTAAAAATAAATGTAACCTTCTTCCAAAAACACAACTGTGTGTGTAATTACATCTCCATTATTCCATTATTCACTTTAATGGAACTAGGCAATACCACACACAAAATGAGAAGTGGTGCTGTTTGTTTGAATGTAGTTTAGTTTTTTCTAATCCTGGATAAACCCTTTAATCTTTAAAGGGAAATTGCTGTGCTAACTTTGACTAATTGACTGCGTAGAAAATCAAGCAAAAGTAAAATGTTATTTTACCTTATCATTTGCTTTAGAGGACGAAGCCTGGCATTTTGGGCATGCATATCTCAATTTTGCTAGACTGAGCACAAATTCTGTAAAATATATTAGGAGCCATTCTATGGCCTGTCGGTTGTCATGGGGACAATACAGATATTGGAATTGTTGGCTATGCTTATTGCAGACTGTCTGTGATCTCTGAGATCTTGTACTCCACAACAGGCAGAAAAAGCCTCAGGCAAAGCTGTGGCCATATTCAATCTGTGTGTCAGGGTCAGGGAAGACGAGGGGAAGAGAGAGACTGCTACGCAGAATAGGTATTGAGTTACTGAATGGATTATCTATGTTCAGCAAGGTTAACAGCTGTGTCTTTTTAGAGAGATAAAGGTAACATAATTATGAACCAGTGCTGTTAAACTACAGTAAAATACGGGAAATCAGAAGGAAACACGAATACTAAAGTTCAGTATCATAAAGTCACTTGCATCCTTAGGCTATGTTCACACATAGTATACGCTCCGGCCGGTATCCCAAGTGGCGCCGCAAAGAACTAACATGTCAGTTTTCTGCGGCTGCTATTCATTGAATAGCGGCCGTAAGAAACCATGTCAGTGCACACTGTGGAGCGAGCGGCTGCTATCGGAAGTTCTGATGCGGGCGCGCGCAGATGTGCCCGCATCAGAACTCTACGGTCATAAAGATCATCAGTACCGGCCGGGATGATCTTTGCAGAGGTCACGGAATGGCCGGTCTCTTACGCCAGGTGAACATGGCCTTAAAGTGACTCTATACCCACAATCAGCCCCCCCTTCCCCCACCCCAAACCACTTGTACCGTCGGATAGCACTGCTAGTTTAAAAGTAGTTTTTTAGGACAATAACTGCATTACCTGCTGAACAGACACCAGGACAGATTGTGGATTAAAATCAGCTATCCGAAGGTACAAGCAGTTTGGGGGTTGGGTAAAAAGTCCCTTTAAGTTAAATATCTGCTCTCTTAAATGCAAAGTAGTTAAATTGAATATAGTTACCAGGGATCACTATGGGTAAATTCAAACATGGGAGATCTCCTGTGGACTTTCTAGCCAGAATTTGCAGTGCAGAGAAATTAGCAGTGAATTATTTAGCAAATATGCCCCAAAAATTGCATAATTTGATGTAGATTGTACAGCTAAATTTTTAATTGTAATGATTAAAAACATCTCTTCACTCGAGGGCGGTTGGGTTTGTCCGAACCCGAGTGTGCGGCATTTGATAACCAGTGGCTAAAGAAGTTGGATGCATGGATACAGCTCACAGCGTGCTCGAGTTTTGCTCATCTTTACTCTTTACCTATACTCACAGGTTTTGTGACATAATGAATGTCTTTGAATGCAAAGAGGTGACAGTGTATTTCAAACCAAAGTTGCATTTGACGTCTTCCAGTAGTTTATAGTCTGTTTCTTGAAAAGAATGGTATTGTCATTTTATTTAGTCCTTAAACTAAGTGCTTCCAAGCTGCCCTCTCTTCATATACATATGACTAGATGTACAGTGTGAACCAGTCTTATCATAATGCCTAGATAGAAGTTCTGATAAATGCAGGTGCCAGCATTTTTTTTTGCACCTTACACATATCATTATGCAGTTTAGCTGCTTTAAGTAACCCCTTTCCCTCAGTACTGACTGCTTTTTAGATCGATTAAGGTATACATATGATTAATGACTGCAGTCTAGCTGCATGGTACAGTAACAAAGGAAGTCTGAGGTAGCCTGGAGCACAGCTCCCAGACTCATCAGTAACCGAATTTGCTGCTCAGTTCTCTCCCCATGTTTTACTCTGCAGCTCTGTCTCTTCAGCTTGACTATGGTGTATGAACAAGAGCTCACCAGGAAATATGTATTAAGAGACAATCTCCTTTACTGATAATTGAATAGATAATAGAAGCATAGAATAGTTCCAAACCACAAGCAAGTGACCTACCATATTGCGCATATTTTTTTGTTCCCAACTTTATTGTCTGAATAGCGCAGAGGTTAGTTGGGGTTTGGAACAACTTAATCTTTACAAAAAAAGGTCCATGGAACTCATTGTCATTGACCAGTTCTGAAATTTTCAAATATAAGTATTACATATTGTAATTTAAGTATTACATATTGTAATTAGATACCTTTTTATGCAGTGCAAGGCCGGCTCCAGGTTTATGTGGGCCCTTGGGCAATAGAGCCTTAATGGGCACCTTTTCAGTAGAGCATGCTCAGTGGCAGGATAACTGCGGAAACTACTGATACCAGATGTACAGTAAAACCTCGGAGTTCGAACAATTCGGTTTTCGAACTAAATTTCCCCCTGAAGTTTTGCTCGGTATCCGAACATTGCTCGGTATCCGAACAAAACCAGGGGGCAGTTAGAGGTGTTCGGGAACAGTGAGAGGTGTTCGGGAACAGTGAGAGGCAGGAGCGGGCGGCTATTTACAGCCTGTCCCCGCAGTGAGAGGCAGGAGCGGGCGGCTATTTAAACTTGTTGCCATACTCCTGCTCCTCTCAGCTGCGGGGGACACCCTGTAAAGAAGTGGGGAATCCCATCATAATGATGGGATTCCCCACTTCTTTACAGGGTGTCCCCGGAAGCTGAGAGGAGCAGGAGTATGGCAACAAGTTTAAATAGCCGCCCGCTCCTGCCTCTCACTGCGGGGACAGGCTGTAAAGAAGCCGGTTCTCAGCGCTGTCCTCCTGTCTCTCTCCACCAGCCCCCGCAGGCCCAGAGCGCTTCCGATAAACTTACCCAGCCTGTACACCCCTATAGACTGCGGCGCGCCTGTGCTGTTTCGCCCGTAGCCCCGCTCACCAGCTTCTTGCTCTCGCTGCTGGTGAGCGGGGCTACGGGCGCGCCGCAGTCTATAGGGGTGTACAGGCTGGGTAAGTTTATCGGAAGCGCTCCGGGCTGGCGGGGGCTGGTGGGGAGAGACAGGAGGACAGCTGGGAGACGGCTTCTTTACAGCCTGTCCCCACAGTGAGAGGCAGGAGCGGGCGGCTATTTAAACTTGCCGCCGTGCTCCTGCTCCTCTCAGCTGCGGGGGACACCCTGTAAAGAAGTGGGGATTCCCCTCATTATGATGGGATTCCCCACTTCTTTACAGGGTGTCCCCCGCAGCTGATTGGAGCAGGAGCACGGCGGCAAGTTTAAATAGCCGCGCGCTCCTGCCTTACTGTTGCGGGGGATGTGGAGTGTTTTTGCACTCTGTGGGCCAGGTGCTCTGCACCTGACCCACAGAGTGTAAAAACCAATTAATCACATTTACATTGTTCCCTATGGGAACTTACAGCTCGTGTTCTCGAACTGCTCGGTTCTGGAACAGCCTTCCACAACCAATTATGTTCGAAAACCGAGGTACCACTGTAATTGTAAACCTTTGCATTGTAGTTATGGTCCCTCTGTCCCCCAATATAGTAGTAAGTCTCACTTGGTGCATTCATATAAAAGGTGCCCTTTGTGAATCCATATAGTAGTTAGGTCCCCTTCATGCCTCCATATAGCAGTTAGGCTCACTCTGTGCATCCATATAATAGTTCTCCCATATAGTAGCTAGGCCAACTCTTTGTACCCATATAGTAGTTAGGCCCCTTCTGTGCGTCCTTAAAGTAGTTAGGCCCTCTCTGTGCCCCATATATCAGTTAGGTTCATCTGTTTCTCTTTATATAGTATAATGCCTCTCTGTGTTTCCACATGCTAATTAGGCTCCGTTTGTGCATCGATATAACAGTTAGGCCCCCAGTAGTTAAAATACCCATTTTGCTATCCCCCCTGTAGCTCCCGCCCAGTAGGTAGTATTCCCAATGCAGGCATCTCCCCCAGAAGGTTATCCCTCTAGTAGTTAGCCCCCTATTAAATGCTATCCCCAATATAAGTAACCCTTCTTTAGAACCCCCCCCCATAGTTGGCCCCCATCAGGAGGTAGTACGTAATTATCCCCCATTTCTGTAACTTTAAAAAAGACAAACATCCACACTCACCTGGCTCCCACACAGCCCTTAGGCATCTCTTTCTCTGCTTTGCAAGTGGTACTAGCTTGAAATCTTTCTCAGCCACAAGAGTCACTGACAGGGCAGGGAGCCAATGGCTCCTCGCTCCATAAGTGCACCTCATTTAACAATAATTGCTCATTGGAAAGACTAAATACAGTATCCAGCCCTGAGTGGGCACCCCCAGCAGCAGGGGGTCTTAGCATATGTCTGGGTTTCCTGGGTGCTGACACTGGCCCTAATGTAGTGCCATGATTTAGAAACCAGTGATGGGACAATTAGATAATCTGTCCTCAGAGCTCTAAGGCCTGCTGGAGATTTGGGGATGGGGCATTAGGAGCATACTAATCTACACATCTAGTCAACATGTAGACTCATTGTCCCTTTTACAGGCCTTATTTACTGCTTTTATTACTGTGCTGATTGTCTTTTGCATCATAACCATGAACCATAAATTGACTAGGTCATTGAGCTTTCTTCATTATATGGGTATTGTACAGTATATGTAGGGGTGTGTCGGACCAGAGGTTTGAGCTATGTTAGATAATGGTGACTGTAGTAGTGGTGACAGATATCTTTATGTTGTCTTTACCACAACTTTTGAGCATAAGATATGTCACTGAATATACAGCCAATGCTGCATTCTTACTGGACTATGTGGACTCTGTCATATACTTTAACCCCTAGACAACCCATGGTGTACCTGTACGTCCTGGTGTAGCTAGAAGAGTTCAGAGCGGGGCCCGCCACGGTCCCGGGTGCTATATGTAGCCTGGGACCGTGGCTATTAGCGGGCACGGTCCAATCGCTGTTAAGTATTAAGTATTCAGATGCAGCTGTCAAAGTTGACAGCTGCATCTGAATACTAGCTGTATGCCTTCCCTGATGTCTAGTTGGGGGTCTGGGCCGTAATGTCGCTGATCACGGCTCGGCACTCTATTGCTTTTGGCTGCAGCAGCCGAAAGCAATAGAGTGCCTATCTCATTGATCTATGCAGTATTACTATACTGCATAGATCTCAATGACAGATCAGTGTACTTATAGTAGAAATCTCCCAGGAGGACTTCTACTATAAGTTTAAAAAAAAAAAAAACAACAGTGTTATTATTAGTAAAAAGCCCCCTCCCTTTATAAAAGTTTGAATAATCCCCCCCATGGTATAAATATAAATAAATAAACATGTTTTGTACCGCCGTAATCGCTCCAAAATATTAATTTATCACATTTCTGATCTCGCACGGTAAGCGGCGTAAGCGCCCAAAAAAATCCCAAAGTGCAAAATTAAGTATTTTTGGTCACATCAAATCCAGAAAAATTGTAATAAAAATCACAAGTCGCATATGCGCAATGAAGGTACCGATAGAAAGTACACATCATGGTGCAAAAAATGACACCTCTTACAGCCCCATAGACCAAAGGATAAAAGTGCTATAAGCCTGGGAATGGAGCGATTTTAAGGAACATACATTTCTTAACAATGGTTTGAATTTTTTAAAAGCCATCAAATAAAATAAAAATTATACATGTTACATATCGTTGTAATCATAACGACTTGAGGAACATATATAACAAGACAGATTTACCCCAGGGTGAAAGGCGTTTTTTTTTTTTCAATTTCACCACACATTTATTTTTTTTCATGTTTTGCAATGTACTTTATGAAATAATCATTGCAAAGTACAATTAGTGGCTCAAAAAACAAGGGCTCATGTGGGTTTCTAGGTAAAAAAAATGCAACTGCTATGGCCTTTTAAGCACAAGGAGGAAAAAACAAAAATGCTAAAATTTTAATTGGCCAGGTCCTCTAAGGGTTAATCCTTTTATGAGTGATATGCAGCTACAATAGTATTGTTCTTGCTAAACAATCACTGCAGACAAGTATGAGTAAATGACACTGAAAATGCAGTATCAGTTACCCAATATACTTTAGATTAATCACTTTTTAGGAGCTTAAAATGAAAATTAATCAAAACCCCAGTGTTTCTGGTGAGGGTGATATCAATTATTAGTAACCTCTGCCCCACGCACTCTTTTGCAGTTGATAAGTGATATGGTAGTATATACTGACTGTCTACCTACCCATATATATATATATATATATATATATATATATATATATATATATATCCCTTATTTTGAAGATACATATTCAGGTATTGGTCAGAAGTAAGCCAGCTGACCCAACTTAAAACTTCATTGACAGACTCTAACAACCATGCCTCTTCTAATAACCATTCCTCTTCTAGCTCCACTTCAGGTACAATATATTACTTAGTAAGATCAGGTCTGTGATATGGTTATCCAAGAGAATGATGGTTGACAACGTGTTTCGTCAACGTCTAGCAACGTCTAGTAACATTGCCCCACCAGCCAGAATCCAACTGCAAACTGATGAGGGGCAAAATATCCCAAAACAGCTGTCTGTGGATTGATACCTTGCTGAGGTATTTGATAAGTCCTGTCATTTTTTGATTGTGGCTTGTTTGAAGGTGGTGTCCCTGTCTGGAGATCCTCTTTGGCTTGTTTCCTTCCCAGAGGAAGGTCTTGCTAGTTAAATTAGGTTGAGAAACACATGATGGTGTCTCTGCAGTATTTTTGCATATGTGATATGGTTATTACACCTTTTACACCCAGTAATAAAATTGTATGAATCTTGATGAAGTCTTACCAGCACTTGGGATCATGGATTAAATGTAAGGTATTTTGGTTTCCTTTTTTTTTTTTTTTAATATAGTAATGTTTTAAGAATATATAACAAGTCGCATGCTAAAGGAGTGAAGTATGAACAAAATGCTATATTTCTAAAACAAGGTAGAGTGACACTTTAGTACTAAATATCAACTTATTCTTCACTAGTCTCCTGACTGTAGGGTATATAGCCAGTTCTCTGCCCAGTACCGTTTCTTCCAAGGTGCCAACATGTAAGAGGTTCACGATTGCATAACTCTGCAGCCAGAATTCTCAGTATTGCAGGAGTCTCTTGAAAATGAAAGCAGTGTTAAAATGTAGGCACTTATTCTAAAGGTTGTCGTGTCTTCTTGGGCGATGGTTGTTTCTTTTATCCGCTAATTGGATAATCTACTTGGTTGGCATAATAGCTGCCTAATTATTAACTCTTCCCGTTCCTGTCGGAGGCACAATTATACAAAAATGGTTCGATTTCATGGTGCAGAAATGTACAAAGACTCTTTGGAGGCTAGTTTGTGAGAAACATGAGAAAATAAAGTTACAGATGTGAATCCAATTTTCTGGTAAATCCAAATACTTTGTTAAAAAGAAAAGAAATAGCTTTTAAAGATCAGTGGTTCTGATAATTAGCTTTTTGTGTTGAAAAAATACTTACAAGAAAGAAATATCTTTGCAAGCCATGTACATAATTTGTTTTGAAGTTTTAAAAGCTATAGCTTTAATATAGAATGGTTTATGTCAATGTGTTGTTGATGTATTATATGGAATTTACATCATATCTAGCCAACATGTAATTGGATCTGTTCCTTTTTGCTATCCTTGGTGAACCATCTCCATGGTTACTTCATTTACGCTATGCTAATGACGCAATCTGTGCATATTTATGTGCATTGCTTTTACTATATGAAGTAGTCTAACTTCAATGTCTTGCTGTAGGTTTGTATTGACTCAAGTACAAATTGCAAAAATGAAAAAAGAAATTGCTATCACTACTTTTTAATTAAAAAGAATAAAATTGGTAGCTCCATCTTGTTCTTGAATGCTATGACATCATTTACCTCCATTTAAGACAAATTACACCTGATTTTTGAGTGAATATGGTTCTGGATTGCAGTATGTCAGCAGCTGTGCTTGCTATCTTTGGCTATGTTCACACAACGTCAAAAATAGAGAAAAGGCACCCGTTTTTGTAATTTAAAATAACGTCCATTATTGCTGCGATTTAACTTACTGCAATGGCAATGCATTGAAGTCAATGGAAAGATGGACGTCCAATGCACACAATGTATTAAATAACGGACGTTTTTACCGCGGACGGATAATGAACATGATCATTAGTTTCGGACGTCTTTTGCAAACAGCGGACGTTTTTTTATTGTGCACACACAGTTTTTCTTTTGTCAACATTCTTTCTCTGTTTTTACTATTAAATTAAATGGACTTTTTAATGAAGACAAACCAAAAGGGAAATTAGTAACCCCAATCTAGAATAATGTGCAAACACCAGTCATTGCATAAAGGGGAGGCCAGGCTGCTAAACGACGTCCATTATTTTAGACTCAAAATGACAGACGTCTTTTTAAACGGAGCTCAAAAATTGTTGTGTGAACATAACCTTTGGCAGTAATACCTATATGTACAATCCTGGTGAAAAGAAAGGCTAATAGGACAAAAGAAAAGTTAACATTTTTGTATGTGGCTACTTCCCAATAACCATATAAAAAATATGTATGTTTTGTTACCAAGGATTCCAGCATTAATTGGTCTGATGCTAGATAATCCTAAGAACAGGGTGGTTGTCTTATTGCCAATAAGAGAATATGCCACTTATGCTTATATTTTAATTAGTTAGGGAGGTTGCTGGGTATCCACTCAATAGACCATTTACCATTACTGATGGAAAAGGCAAAAAACATATTTCAATTTCAATTTCAATGTTATCAAACATCCGTGGCAGAATTGGAAATTTCTTGCTGCCATATCACAAAAGAATCATTTTCATAGCTTTATCATGTTATGAAGTTCATGCTATAAAGGATAATTGTCATGCAGCTGTTCAAGGGAATCTTCTACACTAAAAAATATAATCCAATCTGCAGGCATCCTGTTATAGAGCAGGAGGAGTTGAGCAGATTAATTGTTTTATTACGAAAAAAAAAAAAATCTAAATTTATCATAGTTTTTTTAAATTATGAGATAGATAAATAAACTCCTCATCATAGAAATTCATGACATTTCAATTGGGTTTTGCCATAAATGTTTGATCAGTAGCGATCTGACCTATGACTTGCACTCATCTTAAGAATAGAGGTACATCCTTGTTTTCACTCCAATATCCAAAGGATTAGTCAGGCTCATAACAGTCAGACATTCATGACTTTCCAATTTTAATATTAATGTAAAATAAACTGTGTACAATACAAGATGAACATAACTAGAAATTATATATATGTGTGTGTGTGTATGTTAGAAATATAACATATAAAGAAATGTTTCAAGCATAACATTAGAGATCACTAATGTTCTATCTTAAAAAAAAAAGTGGTCTGCTTAAGATAATTTATTTTTGTTATACAGATACAAAGTGTCCTCCAGTGACTGGCTGTATTCTGTAGGGAACAGCAAGTGTTCAATTTCCCTGCAGCACACCACAGCAGAAGTGAAGCATTACACAATTCTGTATGAAATCAATGGGCTGTTTGTGGAATGCCAGGATGTGTTAGTGCCCCAAGTGAGCTTCTAAATCATTAAAGGAGACTTGTTATTAACCACTTCTATCTGCAGGGTCCTGAACAGGAGAACTTATCTGATTAAATCTACATTCTCTCATAGGCCATGTTCACATGACGTTTTCTCTTTCAATATTTTGTTATATAAAATATCGTCCGTCATTTTGACTTCCAAATGACTTTGGAATGAGTCATTTCGCATTTTGGGCACCCGTCATAACAATGACAAGGGCCTATGGGTGTGTTATTTATTAATTTTTTTGGGAGGTCCATTGACTTCAAAAGTAAAGACAGTGAAAGGACAAAGAAAAAAAAAATGTGTGTTAACAACTAAAAATAATGTCTGTTGTTTGCAAAAAATGTCCACGGATAATTGTCATGAACATTGATTTGACGTCCGTGCAAACAATGTCTGTTATTTAATACACTATGCATTGGGCGGCCATCAATGCATTGACTTCAATGCATTCCACTGGTGTCAATCAAAAATGCGGTAATAATAGATGTTATTTAATACACTGTGCATTGGGCGGCTATCATTCCATTGACTTCAATGCGTTCCATTGTCGTCAGTCAAAAATGCAGTAATAATGGATGTTATTTTAAAAAGAAAAAGCGGACCCCTTTTCTCTTTGACCAGAGCCATAGGATGTTTCAGAAGTTTTTTTTTTAAACCAGACAACCCAATGATCATTTAACATGGAACTGTTTTTGCTTATTATTAATAAAAACCTAAAATACTTTTGTTCATCAATTTTCTCTGGTACAGTAATTTGCATTGTTACTGGTTGTTTACTAACTGAATTCCTGACAACAAAAATGCCCAATAAAAAGATGTTTTTGCATCTCTGCAAATGATTTTGTAAAATTACTGTGTCAAAGTCAGCTTGATAAATCCTGTTGAATCCCCACGACTCTTTATGATCACTGAGATTTGAAGGGTTGAAGATTGCTCTTCAAGGGACATACGTAAATACATACAAACATACTGTAGCTTTCCAGTAAACTACCAGTTGATTGTTCTGTAAATTATATGACAAGTTAAATTGAAGTCTTAAGATACACACTTAAAGAAACATTAACCTAAATATTCCATCAACTTTTACAGAACAAGTAAATGTACCATATTTTTCGCTTTATAAGATGCACTTTTTTTCCTCCCAAAGTGGGAGGAAAAACTAAGTGCGTACTATAAAGCGAACACTGCTCCAAGCAGTGCCGAGCACCAATGCGTCCCGTCCACTATGCTGTGCAGGGAGGCAAGGAAGCTGTCCCGCATGCCCAGCCCGCCCCCTCCATTGCGGCTCACTATGCATATGCATAGTAAGCAGCCCTGAGCCACCCTCTCCGCCCGCCCAGCTCGCCCCCTCTATCGCTGCTCAGCTGACAGCCGATCAGAAGCCCAGGAAAGAGCAGCACTTTCCTGGGCTCCTGATCGGCTGTCAGCTAAGCGGCAATGGAGGGGGCGGGCTGGGCGGGCGGAGGGGGTCACTCAGGGCCACCCACTATGTATAGCTCCCTGTCCGCTCCCAACTTTCCCAGACTCACCCGTCTGCCGGTCCCAGCAGCTCCTCTCCCGGCAGAGTGCGCACTCCCGTCATCCTCCGGCGCGGGGTACAGAGACGCAGACTGTGCCGGATGTGTTCTGCAGCCTCTATAATTCATGATAGAGGCTGCAGGACACTTCCGGCACAGTCAGTGTCTCTGTACCCCGCTGCCTGCGCCGGAGGATGACGGGAGTGTGTGCTCTGCTGGGAGAGGAGCTGCTGGGACCGGCTGACAGGTGAGTTACTGCTTTGTTGTTTTTCTGTTCGGGCCACACTATATGGGGGCATTGGCTACTATGTGGGGCACTATAATGGGGGATTGGATACTATGTGGTGCTGGAGGGGGCAGGCGGGGGCGAGCGGAGGGGGTACAAAAATTTTTTTTTCTATTTTTCTCCCCTAAAATCAGGGGTACGTCTTATCAAAAGGCGCGCCCTATAAAGCGAAAAATACGGTCATCTATTGTTTTATGTCAACAGTTTTGCAAAGAAAAAATTACGTCCATAATTTTGAGTTTTAAATGACGCTGTTGGTACATTATTTTAGTTTAGTTGGACTAATTTCCCTTTGGACGTGTTTTTAATTAAAAAGTTGATTGAATTTAATAGTAAAAACAGTGTGTGAAAAACTGAAAAATAATGTCCGCTGTTTGCAAAAGATGTCCGAAAATTGTTGCCATGATCATTATTTTGATGTCTGTGCAGGCAACGTCCGTTATTTAATATACTGTGTGCATTGGACTTCTGTCATTCCATTGACTACAGTGCATTGCATTGAAGTCAATTAAATTGCGGAAATAATAATCGTCTTTTTAAATAGAAAAGGCATCGGCTGGGATGATCTCTTCACAGACCGGCCGTTCTGTGACCCGGCTGGTCTCATACGTTGTGTGAACATAGCCTAACTCTGTTGCTAGTATTGCGACATGACAAGGGTTTACCAAGGCAGAAATCCATCCATCGGGGAAAGTCTGTGGATGGATGTCTGCCTTGGTAGACCCTTGTCATGTCGCAATACTCGCAACAGAGTTAGACTTTGACACAAAAGGGGCCACCCTGGTGTTTCCTTATTTATGTTCCAATACTCACAACCGAGTGAGACTTAAAGGGCTATTTATCAGAGTGGTTTAGTGCTCTCCCCATCTGGAGGCACTCCTTGGCAATAGGCTAGGGATAGCTGGCTATTTCCGTGTTTTGAGACTCCAACTGAGGCTTCTTTTTGCATATATCATAGAAAGTCCAAAAAATGACTGCCAAAAATTATTATTTTTATTAAAATTCCTTTTTATTTTAATTCTGCCAACATCTTTGAGTGAATCTGAAGCAGTGGTTTCCCTTAGTAAAAACAAGATAAGACTATTGCTGTGATCACACTGATTCGCAGAACAAAGTAGCAGGAGCCAACTTAGTAGTTGGCATGCTTCGTCTGCTAAGTTAGCTAGTGAGTCTGTTTGGCCGATAAATAATGTTATAAATATCCAAATGGCCCTTGGAAGAAGGTTTCCGATCCCTGGTCTACAGTTACAATTTATTAACTTTTGTAAAGTAATGCACTGAGGTTAAACAATATTTAGCATTTAACATGATCCAAATAACATTTTTATTCTCCCACTGTGTTGGGTGAGTTGTGGTCAATCCATGTGACTGAATAAAGAGATATCTATCATTTTAACAAACTTCATGTCATTGCACTAGATATATGTTCCATAGGGTTGGATTTACAGTTGGATGACATGTTCAAGGATCTCAAAGACAACCAGGGAGACCATAGGGGGACTGGCATACTCATATACCAGTTGTTTTTTTTTTTTTAAAAAAAGACCCACCCCCCTTTTTCCCAGCCAGATACACTAAGATGACTAAGACTAAGTCACAGGGACTCCACAAAACTCTACACTTGCTCTGGCACAGAGATTTTTGTATGCATGTTTATGCATGTTTGCAAGTATGATAAATTAGGTGCAGGAGGCTCCTACCTGCCTTGCCGCATCCCCCCTGCCCACCCATTAGGAGAGCAGGGGTTACAGCTGGTGTATGTCACAAAAAGGTAAATATCTTCTGTTTTCCATGACGTTTGCCAGGGGCGCATTGTTCATACATAAAATGTCCCCCATTATGTTGTGAACTTTTCATGGGAGTAGCTGCCAAATAGTTCCTCTAGGTGGCATACCTGATTGACTTTTCTATTCATAAAGTCTAGATCTAGTTTAAGCCAGGGTAGAGGGACTAATAACCTGCCTGCCTGTGGGTAGCTTAGCAGGCTTGCCCTGGATATTTTGAAGTATAATCTAGGGAGATTTAACAAGACAGGCCCAAGGGATGGTTAAAAATTAGTGGAGCCTCTATATGCGTTGAGTGGGTTAGAAAAGCATTTTTAACTTTATCCAGAAAGCAGTAATAATTTTAATCCCTTAGTGACCTATGATATATCCGGAGGTGTACAGAGAGGGCTCTCAGAACAGTGTCAATCCTAGCTGCTATCGTAGTTATTAGCCAGCGTGGCCCAATCAGCTACGCTGACTAATTAAGAATTTAAATGCAGTTAAAAGGCCCGTGATCTAGTGGGGGTATTGCATTGTGAGAAGCCAAAACCTCTTACTTACTGAGCTGGTCCCAGCTCGGCCATCACTTAAAGCTGCCTTCAGCAGCCCTTAGTAATCAACTGCAGATAGAATAGATCAATGCTGTACATATGTACTGCATTTATTCCTATGAAGCAGCCAAATAAAATTAAAGTTATATAAATTGCATATCGTTGTAATTGTACTGATTTGAGGAACATAGATAAAATGTCAGTTTTACCACAAAGCCAACAGCATAAAGAGCCCTCACCACCACCACCCAAAAAGAAAACAATAATTTTTTCACTGCACAAATACTTTTTTCGGGTAATTAAGTGTGTCAGTGCAAAGTACAATTCATATACTCATATAGTATATATTCATATACTAAAGAAATTTATTTTTTAAAAAGAATGTATAGGAATGTCTAGTATGTATAGGAAGAGATTTATTATTTGCTCGTTTCATGGCTGAACTGTTTATATAGTAATTAACATTTTATTCCTTTTATTCACAGTCTTATATTTAAAAATTATAAAAGTAGTATTTCAGGCATTTTTTGGAAGCCTAACAATCTAATCCACTCAAGCCATGTTCTTATTCAGCGGTGATTGACTAAACTGTTTTAGAATACACATGTAGCATGCCTCCATTCAATGAGAGCAACTTAGTTCAAAGCAAAAAGTAATTGCAGCAGGGAATTTGTAGCAGCGTTATTCCATTCTAATCCTTATCCTTTCATTACTTCACTGCTCAGTCTGTTGCATGCAGATTTAATTGGATATGTATCTGCCAACTGTTTAATCATCATGGTTTGGGGTTTTAAATGGGTCAGCGTATATTTTGTTGTTGCTACATATTTTGAATAAATGTGTCTAGAATTTTTTCTAAGCCTAATTTATATCTTGTTGCTTGCCTGGGGCCAGGTTTAGTTAGTTTTCCGTCTGAGTGATGGAATTTTTGTAGGTTGCTATTTGTACAGCAAGTAGGTTTTGTGAAGCCTTAGAAGAAAAGATCTTACTGTTGTTTTCCTTACATGTTTAAGATAAATGGAGACGTAAGGAGTCTTTGTATTAACTAATTGGAAAAGTTGCTGACAGCTTCCAAATCACTATAGGAGACTTGTTGTTATTCTATTGACTTCACAAATATGTTCAAAATGTTATACTGCATTTATTATTATTATTACTGTTATTATTATTTTTATAATAATAATAATTATTATTATTATTATTATTATTATTATTTTATTATTATTGCTGTTATTATTGTTTATTATTATTATTATTATTATTATTATTATTATTATTATTATATAGGTATGCTGTACATAGAGGACTACTAAGATCTATTTTGTATGACATCTATATGACATTCTATTTTCCGTAGAACGTTTTATATATACCTATGTCCTTTTGTTGCCAAAGGAGTTTTCCCATTTTCATTTTTCAATTTTTTTATTATAAAGTTGTGGGAGTCTGACATCCAGCATCACTGCCAATCAACCAATTGAGCTTGTGCAACCTTCCCATTTAAAAAAAAATAAAAAATTAGAAGCAGCTCCATGCATTTGTTAGTGTCTGTACCTGGTATTGCATCTTGTCCCATTCATTTCAAAGGTACAGCTCATGCATTCACTACAAAGGGACAGATTTATTGGCAAACACAGGACACTGCGAAGGGCATGCAGTTTGTGCCAAGAACTGCAGATTTATTCATAGGTCGTTTTGAAAAATTATTTATTTATAATGATACTAATGGAGCACTAATGTTGAAATGTAAAATAGATATATAGAAGACCTTATAATAGTCTGGGATGAAAGTGCCTGCAGATATATTGTGTACTTCAACAATAATGATTGCTGACATTATTTCATTTTATTGTCGCTCCCAGGTCAAATATGTGAAGCTTATTATATGTGTAGAAGGCAATAAAATTATGGCCATCACTTTCTTAAAAAAAGTTAACATAGTAACAGCTATATTGTTTTTCACACCAAAGAAATTAAACATACATATACATTTAGGCAATTCAAGCAGCTTAAAAGGATTTTTATCAAAGGAGGGAATTTATCATGTTTTTATGCCATAAAATTCTGTTACCACCAAATTTGCCCCTTTTTAGCTTATTTATGTTGCACCCACCACTTTTTGAATTGGCCACGGCAGCCTGCCAGGTTTAGTATAATTAATACCAGTGACCTAGTGTGAATCAAAGGGAAAGTTTCCCTATGTGGTGCATGGCTATTGCTGCACAGGTGCAGATTTATTAAGGGGCTGGTGCCTCTTAATAAATCCTTGGGAATGAAAGGCAGTGTGGAATTTACTTAGACTGGCATGTGATACAATGGTCTTCGGAAATTCCCCCAGTGACTTTATTACTTAGAGCAAAACCTTTAAAAAAACAGACAAAAAGGTTGAAAAAAACCCCTTAAAGATAGGGGAGCAGAAAGTAATAAGAACTATGATAAAAAGTTCACTAGAAAAACACATTTTAAGTCACCAGTGGTCACCATCTTCTCCAGTATTTATTAATCCAATTCCAGCACAAAGAATGCAGAGGATCAGCAGCCAGTAATCCAATACATAAAAACACTCTCCAGCGCTTGGATCAGCTTAAAATACATTTTACTTAAAAATCTTCACAGTGTAACTGTCACGGTGAGGGCTTTTACACTTGCATGTTCAGCTGCCAATGGAAGTTCAGATTGCTGTGGAGACTTTGGTAAATTCTGTATATGAGACACATTAAGCCCCCATTAAAAAGAACAGGAGTTGACAGGACACATCAACCCGAACAGCTATCGGCAGCTGTGATTGCACCTGAAAGTTTAAAACCCTCATTTTCACAGGAAGGCTTTAAAAGCTCATACCAAAAAAAAAAATTCCATAATTCCGTGATGTGTCCAATTTCAATGTGTTTCGCGCTCAAACAACTCTTGTTTACAGCATTTTGATTTCTAGGATAACACACAAACAATTTAAAGGGATTCTGTCAACTCCTGGGCCTACCTAAGGTGCTGACCATGTGCTGTAGCTGGCAGGCCCCTAGTGAGCATGGTGCCTTTTAGTAATTTGTCCATGCAGTGGATTATGCAGAATCCTACTGTAATGAAAGTCAAAGAAGAACTTTTTGTGCCACACTCTGCCACTCCTCACCACTCCTTCCTCCTCCCTTCTCTTCCTAAATAATCAATGCTGCCTGTCCGCCTGCTCGCTCAGCTGTCAGTCAGTGTCTCTGATTGAAGATCAGTCCTCTGTATGTAGTATATATCTGAAAAAAAAACACTCCAGGTATAGTTGAATCTCTGAACCCAAATGTGTTGGGGCTACTGTCTAGGGGTTACTCACCTGTCTAGAGACCTGCCAGCAGTCCATCCTTTGGTTCAAATCCCCTGATGGAAATAAAATATTGGTCTTTATTTTTTTCTTTCTTAATATTGTATCATTTTTAAAGCTGTGTTCACACAAATAATTTTGGTCAGTATTTTGAGTGGACTGAAATGAAAACTCAGAAAGGCTATGTTCACACACTGTTGAAATTGAGTGGATGGCCATCATTTAATGGCAAATCGCAGCCTATATTTCAAAACAACGGCGGTTGTTTTGAAATAACGGCAATTATTTGGTGGCCATCCACTCGATTTTAACAGGGAGTTGAACTTAAGAATGAACTGCTGGCAGGTCTCTAGACAGGTGAGTTACCTCTAGAGATTCAACTATACCTGGAGTGTTTCTTTCAGATATAACCTGCCTAAAGAGGACTGATCTGCAATCAGAGACACTGGCTGACAGCTGAGCGAGCAGGAGGCCGGGCAGCATTGATTATTCATGAAGAGGAGGGAGGTGGAAGGAGTGGTGAGGTGTGCCAGAGTGAGGCACAAAAAAACTCCTCTTTGACACTTCATTACAGTAGGATTGTGCATAATCCACTGCACAGACAAATTACCAAAAGGCACCATGTTCACTAGGGGACTGCCAGCTACAGCACACTATCAGCACCTTAGGTAGGGCCTGGGTGCTGACAGATTCCCTTTAAAGAAAAAAGGATAACACACACCAATCCTTTCTCCATTTGGTTTCTTTATATTTATTCTATATTTTATGTGCATTTTATATGTACATACAGTATATGTGTGTTTATATATTTATTTGTTGAGGCCTCCCTCTTAAAGGGGTTCTCCAGTATTACTTGAATAAATGTTGCTCAGGGAGGTGTGTGTTAATCCCCTCCCCCTACACTTACCTCCCTTGTTCCGCTGATTGACTGAGCTGGCCTTTGTTGCAACGCACAAATATTGCACTGCAGAGACAGGAGCTCCGGGATTCCAAAGACAGGCATTTAACCCACACCTCCCTGAGCAGCATATACAAAAATTTATCTAATACCGGATAAGCCCTTTAACATTGTAACCTTCATATCACAGTTTTATGCCCTGAGCCTTAGTTGTACCCTACAATCTCCATTTTAACTACTGTAGGGATCTTCCCGGGGGATGGTGTGTTTGGACACAGTTCACAGCAGACTTGGACTTGTAAAATAACAGCTTGGCGTTTATTTGCAGCATAAACAGTCCATAACAGAAATGTAGCAACACTGCGCTTTAAGAACAAAACAAAAAGGTCTTGCCCGTCTGGGCGCTAACTAACACAGCAGGTTACCTCTCTGACACTTCAGTCGGCAGTATTGCGGGGTGTGAACAGGCCCCAGCAGCGGCTGTCTTCCCAGCTCTCACCAAACAGCATGCAGGCTGTTCACTCCTGGCTGAGAGAGAGAGACCTGTACACTGAGCACACCTTTTGCCTTCTCAGGCTGATTGGGATCAGAGCTCACCTGATCCCAAAACCCACACTGGATCGAGCGGGAGGGAATGGCAAGTCCCACTACCAAAACCTACCTGCCATTCCATGTAAGTCCAGGCCCGGCAATAATAAATAATAGCTCAGCAGCATAACACTGCTGAGCACAGATGCCTCCTGGACTCACCATCTCACACTATGTATCAACCTGGGTGAGATGTACATCCCCTCGAGCACTTTACCAGTGACATGTCCACATATCCCCCCCCTCTTCTTCAGACCGGAGGGCTGAGCATTTTGTCCCCACAGACAGTGTACCCTAGATAGGGCGTCAGCATTTGCCTGTAATTTCCCTGGCCGGTGTTCCACCATGAAATTAAAGTTTTGGAGGGAAAGAAACCATCTAGTCACCCTCGCATTTTTCTCCTTGTTTAATTTCATCCATGTTAGGGGGGCATGGTCTGTCACTAACTTAAACCTCCTGCCTAGTAAGTAGTACTTCAGGGATTCTAGGGCCCACTTCACTGCCAGACATTCTCGCTCAACTATGGCGTAGTTTTTCTCGGCCAGGGATAGTTTCCTGCTTAAGTACATCACCGGGTGCTCCTCGCCATTCACGACCTGCGAGAGGACGGCACCTAACCCTGTATTAGAGGCATCTGTCTGGACCAGAAATTCTTGCCTAAAGTCAGGGGTAACTAGCACAGGTTGTTGACACAAGGCAGATTTAAGGCTTTGAAAAGCCTTCTCGGCCTCTGGAGTCCATGTCACCATTGCGGACTTTGCACCCTTTGTCAGGTCAGTTAGTGGGGCTGCAACTGAAGCAAAATTCGGCACAAACCTCCGGTAATAGCCCGTAATACCCAGGAAAGCTCTGACCTGTTTCTTTGTGAGGGGTTGAGGCCAATTCTGTATTGCCTCAATTTTATTTAGTTGTGGTTTCACTAACCCCCTCCCAATAATGTAGCCCAAGTATTTGGCCTCCTCTAAGGCTAGTGCACACTTCTCTGCATTGATGGTTAACCCCGCATCACTTATGGCATCTAACACCGCCTGGACCTTACAGAGGTGACTTTCCCAATCCGGGCTAAAAATGACCACATCATCGAGGTAGGCAGCGGAGTAATCACGATGTGGTCGCAGAATCAAGTCCATCAACCTCTGAAAAGTGGCAGGGGCTCCATGTAACCCGAATGGCATTACTACGTATTGGAAGAGCCCATCAGGGGTGGAGAATGCAGTCTTCTCTCTAGCCTTAGGAGTGAGTGGGATCTGCCAGTAGCCCTTAGTGAGATCGAGGGTAGTTATGTACCTGGCATTACCCATCCTTTCTATCAACTCATCTACCCTGGGCATGGGGTAGGCATCGAACTTGGAGATCTCATTTAACTTTCTAAAGTCATTACAGAACCTCCAAGTTCCATTGGGCTTTGGGATTAACACAATCGGGCTGGACCACTCGCTCTGGGACACCTCAATGACTCCTAGGTCAAGCATACGTTTTACCTCTGATGATACCGCCTCCCTCCGTGCTTCTGGTATCCTATAGGGCTTCAGGTTTACTCTGCTTCTAGGCTCAGTTTCAATATGATGACTAATGAGATGCGTACGCCCTGGGAGGTCAGAAAACTTGTCTTTATTTCTCTGCAGGAACTCCTTAGCTTCCTGCTTCTGGGATACTGATAGGGTGTCACCAATCCTGACCGGAGGGATTGGTGGTGACAGATGACCAACAGGCTTTGTCGCCACCAAGGATTCCCTGTCTTTCCAGGGCTTGATCAAGTTTATGTGATAAACTTGGAAAGGCTTCCTTCTACCTGGTTGGTGTACCTTGTAGTTGACCTCACTGATCTTCTCTACAATTTCATAGGGACCCTGCCACTTTGCTAAGAATTTGCTTTCTACCGTGGGAACAAGAATGAGTACCCGGTCACCTGGGCTAAATGTCCTGATTCTTGCAGAACGATTGTAAATTCTGCTTTGGCCCTCTTGCGCCCTCTGGAGGTGTTCCCTTACTAGGGGCATTACAGTGGCTATACGGTCCTGCATTTGTGCTACATGCTCTATAACACTCTTGTATGGGGTGGACTCACTTTCCCATGTCTCTTTCGCTATATCCAACAAACCCCTAGGGTGACGACCATAGACTAATTCGAAGGGAGAGAACCCTGTGGACGCTTGGGGTACTTCCCTAATAGAAAACATCAGGTAAGGTAGTAAGTGATCCCAATCACGCCCATCTTTTTCCACCACTTTCTTTAACATATGTTTCAGGGTTTTATTAAACCTCTCCACTAACCCGTCTGTCTGTGGGTGATATACAGAGGTACGTAGGTGTGAGATTTTAAACAGTTTGCATAGCTCTTTCATTACCTTTGACACAAATGGGGTACCTTGGTCAGTCAAGATTTCCTTGGGGATCCCCACCCTGGAAAACATATAAAACAATTCCCGTGCAATTGTTTTAGAGGTAGTGTTTCTTAGGGGTACAGCCTCAGGATAGCGGGTCGCGTAGTCCAACACCACTAGAATGTACTGGTGTCCCCTAGCCGACTTTACAATGGGACCCACCAAGTCCATTGCGATCCGGTCAAAAGGTACCTCTATGATGGGGAGTGGGACCAAAGGACTGCGAAAATGCGACACTGGAGCGCTAAGCTGACATGTGGGGCACGACTCACAGTATTTTTTTATGTCAGCATAAATCGCAGGCCAATAAAACCTCTGGAGGACTCTCTCCTGTGTTTTATCTGTCCCCAAGTGTCCCCCAAGGACATGATTATGGGCCATGTCGAGTACCTGACGCCGGTACGACTTAGGCACCAGAAGCTGTTCCACCACCTCATCATTAATTTTAGTGACTCTATAGTAGAGATCATTAGTCATAGAAAAATGTGGAAATTTTTTCTCAGCTTCTGGTTCCTGAGGTACCCCATTCATAACAGTGACCTGCTCTCTCGCATTTTTGAGAGTGGGGTCCTGTAATTGTCCAGTACCAAAATTATCCCTAGACACCTCTAAGTCTGGAACATTTTGCGCAGTGGGAGGAGCCTCTTCCTCACCAGCCAGGACCTGCAAAGGAAAAGCATCATATTCCTCCTGTACATTTTTATCATTTACCGTGGGTAATGCAATAGACTTAGGGGTCTCCTCACTCCTTTCAGGGGATTGTTGTTTTCCCCATAGAGCCCAGAACAATGGAAAATCACGCCCCAATATCACATTATGCATAAGGTTTTTAACCACACCCACTTCATACTGTACAGCGCCTAGTTCAGTCCCGACATTAGCCAGTACTATAGGGTAAACCTTTGTATCACCATGTATGCACACCACACTCATATGTCTTTTTGGCACAAAGTCCCCAGCCACCAGGCTGGCATGCACCAGGGTGACAAGGCTTCCTGAGTCCAGCAACGCCTTAACAGGGAAGTCATTTACAGTAATGTTGCAGACTTGTGGCTCAGTCTCTAGTCCAGTGACTGCAACAAAAGACGGCTCCGCAAATAGCGACTGACGCCGGCTAGCGTCACACTCCATGGGCTCAGAGGTAAGAGGGCAATGGGCAGACACATGTCCCGTCTCATGGCATCTCCAGCACTGGATAGGGCCTGGTCTCCTTGGCAGGGAGTCCTTTTTAGGGCCACTTAGCCACCGGGGACCACCACCAGTCTTTTGCCCCTGAGACACCTCCTGAGCGCTCTTCCCTCTATCAGCACCCCTCCACACTCCCCCAATAGATGGAAGTCTCTTACCAGCTGAAGGCACAGGTCTGGCACTCCGGGGAGGTGACGGTGCTGCAGGAACATCACGGAGGTAGTCCCCGGTCGCCTGGAACCTCTCCACCAGGCTGACGAGTTCGTCGGCACTCCTAGGGTCACCTTGTCCCACCAAGCGTTGTAGATCAGCAGGGAGTGCACGGAGGTAGCGATCCATCACGACCCTCTCTAGGATCTGGGCAGGAGTAGAGGTGTCTGGCTCCAACCACTTTCTTGCCAAATGGATCAGGTCGTACATCTGGGACCTCGCTGACTTGTCCAGACTGTAGCTCCAGTTGCGGACCCTCCGGGCACGGACAGCAGCAGTAACTCCTAGTCGGGCGAGTATCTCTGCTCTTAGCCGAGGATAGTCCTTGACCTCTTGCTCACTGAGGTCATAATAGGCCTTTTGAGGTTCGCCTGTTAAATAGGGAGCAATGACCTCTGCCCACTCAGTGGAGGGTAACTTTTCTCGCTCAGCCACACGCTCAAAGACAGTTAAGTAGGCCTCAATATCGTCATCAGCAGTCATCTTTTGCAGCGCACGCTGCACGGCTCTTCTTACAGACAAGGTCTCTGGCGCGGCTGCGGCCACCAGCTGGGGATTAGCACCTGCAGACGCCTCTTGCTTTGCTATCAGGTGCTCAATAAGTCTCTGTTGTTGAGCCATCGCTTGTTCGTGGCGCAGATTAGCATCTGCCAGAGCCTGTTGTTGCTGCCGATTAGCCTGCTCATGGCGCAGATTGGCGTCTGTCAGAGCCTGTTGTTGCTGCCTATTAGCCTGCTGGTGTGCGGCTAATGCCTGTTCATGGCGCAGGTTAGCGGCCTCCTGATCCTGTTTAGCGGCTGCCTGAGCCTGTTGTTGTGCGGCCAATGCTTGTTGCTGTTGCAGACTCACTTGCATTAACTGCTTCATCATCTCCTCCATGTTGCTTGTCTGTTTTTGGAGTGAAGCCGCAGCCTTCACCCAGGACATAAGCAGCTGTAGCCAAGTCGATGCACACCGTTGCCCCTAGCAACCGTTTTGCCCGCTCCGCAGCACCAATTGTAGGGATCTTCCCGGGGGATGGTGTGTTTGGACACAGTTCACAGCAGACTTGGACTTGTAAAATAACAGCTTGGCGTTTATTTGCAGCATAAACAGTCCATAACAGAAATATAGCAACACTGTGCTTTAAGAACAAAACAAAAAGGTCTTGCCCGTCTGGGCGCTAACTAACACAGCAGGTTACCTCTCTGACACTTCAGTCGGCAGTATTGCGGGGTGTGAACAGGCCCCAGCAGCGGCTGTCTTCCCAGCTCTCACCAAACAGCATGCAGGCTGTTCACTCCTGGCTGAGAGAGAGAGACCTGTACACTGAGCACACCTTTTGCCTTCTCAGGCTGATTGGGATCAGAGCTCACCTGATCCCAAAACCCACACTGGATCGAGCGGGAGGGAATGGCAAGTCCCACTACCAAAACCTACCTGCCATTCCATGTAAGTCCAGGCCCGGCAATAATAAATAATAGCTCAGCAGCATAACACTGCTGAGCACAGATGCCTCCTGGACTCACCATCTCACACTATGTATCAACCTGGGTGAGATGTACATCCCCTCGAGCACTTTACCAGTGACATGTCCACACTACTTAGAAACCTAATATGTGACCTAACTTTTGTATGGGTATTCTGTGGTATAGCCAGTGTTAGTTAGTCGCCTAGTAGTTGCCCTCTTTCTTTATTTTGCCCCTTTAAGAGCTTAGTTTTACTTGTAGTAAGCCTACTTTTATTTTTTTATATCCACAAGTTTAATCTCTAATACTAAAGGATGGCCAGAGCCTTAGTGCTATGTTATACTGTCCTTTTAGTAGTTTAGTAGGCAGTTATGTGGACATTTGGTATGTATATAGTATGTATGTGTATAGTATGTATATTGTATGTATGTATTATATATACATACATATTTTTTGTGTTTTGGGGTATTATATATAGCATGTATGTGCACTTTCTGTCCAATATAGTACTCTTAACTTTACTGCTTAGTTAGAACCTACACAGATAAATCTGGCCCATCTGAAGTCTAATAGTATGAGCTTAGACCAACTATTAGCTTGTGTATTTCTAACCAGAATAGTGGACTAAAATTGTATCCTATTTTTGGTGCCTTTACTGAAGCCATGCTCTTTTGTTGGACATTGGGGAAAAGTGTTTAATTATTGTCTAAAACTCGTAGTAAGGTTATGTTCCACTGGATTTAATGGCTGTATTTCTGGACAGCTGTCTTTTGATAACGATGGCTGCAAATAATAATCATGAACATTGTTTGCGGCCATCATTATAGATAGATCGTCCTGAAAGATGGCCGCCATTTTTACTTAGTGTGAACATGGCCTAAATATAGAACAAATCACACTTTAAAAAAAAATTTAATTAAATATAGGTCATTCTGTTCATAATTTGATGTCACCATACCTTGAGACATAGCGTGCTTTGTGCATTAAACTAAAAAACTTACAGTCGACTCCAATTGATTTTAATGGGTCCATCATTAGAAAAACAATGGAAACCTGGTGGAATGGGAGATAACTGAGCTAACTGCTGCCATCTGCCATGAGAATCTTATTGAAATCAATAGCGTCATTAACAGAACCATTGTTCTCTGGTTTCCTGTAAAAATGACGCAACACAAAATCTGGAGTGAACATATCGACAATGCCTATACCAGGAGCAGTGTTTATTGATACATAACTGTGCCCTTTTTAGTTCCGAGATAATAAGATACTAAAAGATTCTTCTCTGCCTTTCCCAGTAACTACGTCTTTATCTCTAGGGATGAAAATGTGCTGTCATTTCTGTAAAAACTCTATGGGTTAAACTTTATCCCTGAAAGAATAAAGTCTGTGGGTTTCTTTTCTAGCGTATGAAAAGCTGATTGTTTGTTAAATCTTTTTCTTTTATATGCTGTAATTATTTTATACACTAAGGAGATGGAGAAAGTGTTCATAAAGAAATACGACTGCTGCATCAAATGCAATGTAGGTCCATATTACATAAAGAAGCTTTCAGAGCAAATACAAGTGATGCCATTGTGCATGATAAAATATTCCAGTCTTTTCACAGATGTCATCATTTCAGAGTAGTTCTAGTAAATAAATGTATTGGTTGCCTGTTTTTTGCACTGTACAAACACACCCCAGAGTCTCTTGAGGCGGTGAAGCATTGTTCCCGGCACCGACTTCTACCGGGCCCCTGTAGGTCATTAATGTCTTTCTGCCTCTATCTCATCTAGCAGAAGGACGTGCGGGATAGAATACTGTCCTTTACTGTCAGAATATTCCTTGTGGCATTTTCCATTTTTGTAGACACAATTATTTTATGTGTATGTTTTCCCACTTCACCTCTGTAATAACCACTTGCATAATTCTCGTCCTCTATAATATTTGCTTAGCTGTTCAAGCAAAGATTTAAATTGGTTTTACGAACTGCTGTCAATGACACATAGGAGTAAAATGTGAAGCAAATAAAAAAATAATTGCATAATTCTAATTTTATTGAGTGAAACTTCATTACTCCCTGTGTGTGTAGTGGTGCATGCTGGGAGCCCGCCTGCGTTATGCCGTCATTGAGAAGAATCATTAGGGTTTGCTACACGGTAGAAAGGTATAAATTAAATCCATTATAGCTCTCTCGCATTCCTACATCATGTTTTGTATGTTAATTCATTTTTACTGATGTGGATACTGCGCTCTATGTATCAGCCATATACAAAGAAATTAGTTAAGTCAGTAGTGGATATTTAGACATCTTTGCTTGTTTGTAATGAAAGAATTTTTTTTAATAAAAAGGGGCAGCTCCACCCTTGTCCATGGACTGTGCCTGAATAGGAGAGGGTTTGCTGAATGCGTTGTCTAATGGGATAGTCTCATTTTTATAAGAGACAAATGAAAAAAATCCAACACCACTGCCATTTTCACAAATAGTGATCTACAATTCCTGATACCGCCTCGAACCACAGGAAACGAAAAGCAATGCCCATTTAGCCAATCATTTTGACCTGCATCAGTAAGTGATTGGCTGAGTGTGAATTTCCTGTGTGTCAAGATGGGAGTAAGAAGTGGAGATCTTCAGGGACCAAGTGAACATATGAATAGATGGAGCAGGCGATTAAGTGGTTAAGTGAGTAATGCCTATTTTTTTAAAAAAAAATTTAGTTATTTCGTTTTAGTTGTTTTTTTTAGTCATCCCGTAAGATTACAAATTTATCATATGAAACAGTTTAACTTTGTTAAAAATTTGCAAGATAAAAAAAAAGTAGTTAAAGAAACACATAGAGCAGCATCATATCACCCTATCCGGATGCTGCTTTAGTGTTTTGAACATTTAGGCTATGTTCACACAGTGTAAAAAAAAAGTGAAAAGGCGCCACCTTTTTTGTTTTAAAAAAAGTCTGTTATTACAGCGATTTAGTTGACTTCAGTGAAATGCATTGAAGTCAATGGAATGACAACCTCCAATGCACAGTGTATAAAATGATGGACAAGGACGGGTAATGATCATGACAATTATTTTTGGGCGGCTTTTGCAAACAGCGGATGTTATTTTTTTTGTTTTTCTTTTTTCACCTTGCTTTCACTGTTAATACTATTAAATTCAATGGACTTTTCAATTAAAGACACACCCAAAGGCCAGTTAGTCCACCTAAACTATAGTGAGGTACCAACTGCCATCATTGCACTAAAGGGTGGCCAAACAGCGAAATGATGGTTGTAATTTCAAACTCAAAATTGCGGGCGTCGTTGCTGAATTTTTATATTAAGGGGTTATCCAGCGCTACAAAAACATGGCCACTTTTCCCCTCTCGTGTCTCCAGTTTGGGTGGGGTTTTGAAACTTAGTTCTATTGAAGTAAATGGAGCTTAATTGCAAACCGCACCTGAACTGGAGACTGTGGATAACCCATTTAGTTTTAGCGCTAGTTTTATCAGTATTAGGCTATGTTCACACTGTGTAAAAAAGACAAAAAGGTGATCACATTACTGCTCAGCTTCCAGCTCTGGTGAAAGGAAAGCTGAGCTGTGATTGGTTGCTGTGGGCAGTTTGCACCAGTCTAAATTTTTCACCCTTTGAAAAATCTCCCCCATAGTGTATTAAATAACAGACTTTTTTTCCATGGCAATCAAATTAATGTTAATTGCGAACGATATTTTGCCAACAACAACATTATTTTTAGTTTAGTTCACACACATTATTTAGTTCCCCATCTTTTCTACTAAATTTGGGCATCATTTTAGAAAAAAAAAGACAAAGAAAAGTAATGTGAACATAGCCTTAATGCGTTAGTACTGTATCTGTGAATGGCTAAAGCGTACCTACAATTTTTAAAAAATGTTTTGATTAGTCAGGCCATGTGTCTTTCTCCTCGCTCTGTTTTTATGTGAGTGAGATGGTTCCATGGACTTACATTATGCAACTATTTGGATCATGGAGACTGTTCAAAGCTTTTTATATGTCACTATGACAAGTCAAAAGTTTTTGGATTTAATTGTGTTCATTTAAGCCATATTAGAAATTTTTAATTGTTGTAATTATTTGTGTAAGCTATGCAGTGAAGTAGCAGACGTTAGTCGAGTATTGTTATGCCCCCCAAAGGTTATACAAATCCCCAATATACACTTATTACGGGAAATGCACATAAAGTGCTTTTTTCCCTGCACTTACTACTGCATCAAGGCTTCATTTCCTGGATGTAATGATGATGTCACAACCCGACTCCCAGAGCTTTGCAGGCTGTGGCTACTGGAGAGGATGATGGCAAAGGGATTCTCAGTGTCCCTCTAGTGCCCTGTGTCCCTCAGTGTCCCCCTGCCATCATCCTCTCCAGCAGCCACAGCCCGCACAGCTCTGGGAGTCGGGGCGTGATATCACCATGTTATCCAGAAAGTGAAGCCTTGTTGCAGTAGTAAGTGCAGGAAAAAAGCACTTTATAAGCATTTCCCATAATTAGTGTACATTGGTAAATTTGTATAACTTGGGGGGTGGGGGGGATGGATACAGTATCTTAATAAAAATTTTCGCCGGACTTCTGCTTTAATGTATTCTAGACTACAATCCAGCAAACCTTATATTGACTTGACGTTGAAAACTTGTTGTTGTATCATATGTAACAGATGAAATGTCAGGTCGAGGTTTACAAATATGTATAAATAACGCTGGTGCTTTTTTTACACTGTGTGACTACGTCCCAAACCAAGCCGCCAACTTGATACTAAGTCCAGCAATTAATAAAGTAATGGGACAAAAACAACTTCAAGTTGCAAAAAAGCTTGTTTTTCCTTATATTGTATATACAATACAGATAGCAACTAATCCTTCACATGAAAAAATGAACAAAGGAAAAGAACGTCACCACAGTGTGTTGGACAGACGCCAGGTGATCTTCACACCAAGCTTAGGTGCTGGGCAAGTCTCTGTCCTTCGAGGCTCTCACCCTCTGGGGAACGATGACGTCGATACGTACGCTACGTTTCGAGGGAGGAGCCTACTTTCTCAAAGTTGAGGTTTACTACATTTGTAGTTATAACTCCTGGAAACTTTGCAGCAAAATAAAGAATGTACAGTGGTGCCTTGGATTACGGGCATAATTCGTTCCAGGACCATGCTTGTAATACAAATCCACTCTTAAACCAAAGCAAATTTTCTCATAAGAAATCATTGATATGCAGATAATTGGTTCCACACCCCAAAAATAATGATTTTATATTCTGAATAACATGTAAAACAAATGAAACAAACATTTATAAACAGCTAAATATGTGATATTATAAGTTACTGTATAGTATAGCAATCAGCATATGGAGTATAATGTATAGTAAGTGCATAAACCTGATAACACAGCAGCAGTTTGTAGATACAGGATGGAGCTGCAGATCCTCATAATGCAGTAGCGTAGTACAACAGGCTAGAATAGAGAAGCAGGGCTGCTGTCAGAGGTCTGTGTGGTCACATGACAGCAATGGAGAAGGGGGGGGGGGTGTTCAGCATGGACCAATCAGGACTGACAGAGACTGCAGGGAGTATGAAGGAATGAGCAGGGTAGATGTGGGCACATAAATGCAGCGCTCTCTGTCTGGGGAGAGAGGGGTTACAGCTATGGAGAGATTACCTCTACAGTCCTGTCCCTTGATGCAAGCCCCAGCCTGAAGTGAATCTGCTATGATTTGGAAGGTAAGGGTTAACTTCCTGGGTCAGAGTACAGTGCTGTAGACCTCGCTATGCAGACCATGACCCTCCTCCACTCGCCCTCTCATCTAGGACAGGGAGCTCTTAAACCAAAACAATGCTCTTAAACCAAGTCACAAGTTTGAAAAACTGTGAGCTCTTAAACCAAAACGCTCTTAAACCAAGTTACTCTTAAACCAAGGTACCACTGTATATAGTAAGAGGGAAAGTAAACTGAAGACATCATATATATAATTTTTACTAAGACCTATGTTTTCAAGATAGAGACCAGAATAGCAGACATTTTATGCTGCTAAAAAAATTTCTATTTCGGGCCAGAAGAGCACCATTTATATGTTAATTTACTGAAACTTTGGCAAACTTTTTAATTTAAACAGGAAGATTTTATATAAAGCTGTTCCCTGCCTTATAAATGATTGTCTAGAAAAAGATAGGTATATCAGCATATAACAAAAAGCCATCCATAAATAGAAAAAGCTGAAAGCTAAACAACTGCCAATGTGTAGGTGGGAAAAATAAATGACTTTTACAAATCCTACATTCAGCGCTGGAGACGGAAAGTATATTATTGTTATGTCACTAACCCAATTTCGCGACAATAACCTACATTCCCCTTGCCAGACATAACAAGTTTACTAGCCATATTATGTTCTATTTTAGGGTGACAATGATTACTGAGAGTCTGCACAAACCTTTTGCCTGAAAATATTATGTTATCTATAAATGTGATTACCTTTGTAATAGGGAATAGAATTAGGATCCATTGTGAGCCATAGTATAAAAAAAGCAGATGGTCCACGGTGAATAATTTTTTATTGCAATTTTAAATTGTTCCTACCCTTACCTAACCATCAAAACTTATGTTAGCAAGATGTAGGGGACATAAGGAAAAGAGAATGGCGACTATGTGATCAGACTGCAGAGGATTTATTTTGTAGTCTGTTACCATGGTGACACATTTGCATAGCAGCAGTAGGCACAAAACAGTAGGAAACTTTTAATCATGGCTGTTCAAGTTTGTTAGAGTTGTATTGGAGCAATACCAAAAACTGCCTTATATGACCAATTTTCAATGTGTTTCAGACACATTTTTTTTTTTTTTTTTACTATACTTTGATAAAGGGTCTGGATGTCTCAGAAAGTAGGCATGGTTTTTGTTAAAAGGCATAGGGTTTAGATTCATCAACAATGCACCAACTAATCAACATGTAACAGATGGTTCTAACTTAGACAGTCCTACCCCGCCTGTAAACAAGAGCTGATCTCGGTAATCGTTGGTTAACTGAGCCTTCACAAGGCTTGAACAGTTATGCAGCCCCTTCCTTCACTTACCCTCCATTACAGAAGGAGATGTGGCAGGTCAAAAAGGCCTGATCAATCAACGAATGAGCACTTCCTTGTTTGTCGACTGATTACTAGCCCTATCAAAAAGGAAGAGTTTGGCTGATTATCTCCCTTTGTAACAGGCCCCTTCGACTAAATACGGGGGATGATTTTCCAACAGCCTGAACCACTGTGATAAATCCGGTGCAGTTATAGACAGTCTGGTCAACTGCGTAAGAATTACTCAAAATCTGAAAAAATGCTGTTTATGATAATAAATGTCATACTGTTTGTATCATATCACATTCATCACTCATTGATATTTATGTTGCTTTCTATGTGGTGTAGTTATCAGCATAGCCTGAGCTCCCTCCACCTTTATGTATTTAGCCAAATTCTGCTTTTCCCTTTAGTATACTACAGCACCATCTGCTTAAAGCGTGAAAGATATGTTGTAGTACTAAATAGGAAAACAGTAAACTGTCAGGTTATTTTCCTCCAATGTACTTTCACAGATTATCCCATTATAGCTCCTGTGCATAGCGTTTCATAAATCACGACAATTCCTGTGCATCGCAAGTTTTTAATTACATCTGCCTGTGGAGAGCAGACTCTTTAGCTGAAGAGTCAAAGTTCCCCCTCATTTTCAGCCACCATCAGAATTGAAGCAGAGCCATCGGTGTGATCAGTGCTTCCGCAGAGCATCTGGACACAATGTGGGAAATGTCGATAAGGGCTTAATGCATCAACTTGAATAACCAAAGGCATTTTGTATGCAGAGCAGTAGAATTTGAAGCTGTGGTCACAATTTGCAGGCCAAAAAAAGTCAAAGCTGAATTAAATTAACATATTCCCATTTCACAAGGTGAAGAGCAAGGAATATTAACTCATCTGAATGCTAATATTGTAATAGGTGGCACAGAGACCACCTGTGTCTATGCAAGATCTGGCTTTGTTTCATTGAAATCACTCAGCTGGATGCCCTAAGGCAATAACATTTTCAGTGTTTTAATGGCAAAATTAGGAAATTGAGGAAATTTGTGTCTTTACATTGGGCCACATTTCTTAATAATGTTTTTGATTGTGCCTGCTTTCTTAGTGCCAAGCTGTCTTAATTGTTTCTAAGATTAGTTAGAAGCTATTGTTATAAAAATGTAACATGAGAGCTTGTAATGGTTCTAACCAAGAGGGAGTACCTAAGAGTGGGGAGATTCAGTTATATATAAGGCATAGCTCATATAGCACCTCCTGATCTTCACTGTACCAGTACTTTAACCATATTTTAAACTATTTTGCAGCATTTTCAATGCTTGTAAAGAAAAATATGCATTTCAAGGGTAAATTCACTCTACGGTATCTGTTGTGAATTTGATGCTGCAGATGTGATGTTGTGTTTAACTATTTATTCAAATTGATTTAACAGCATCAAACCTAAAGGATAAAATTCACAACAGAAAGGTTATGTGTCAATCTACCTTAATAGTGTTTTTTTCTTATTTTGTGGTGATATATTTATTTATTTTTACTTAAAGGTAAACTAACTGCTGTTATATTCCTACAGGGCCAGGAATACTGATTACTCAAGTATTTTTATTACCTTGAGCTGCAGTGCTGTTTTTTTTTTTTTAAATATCACTTTTTACAGGTTTTTTGATGCATGGGTGCACTGATTTGCCTACCCAAAATTCACATATTTTTATTGAGCACTCTACATTGATTTACTGGACACACTTATTATACTAGCAAGATAATAAAATTACTTGTGTAATCAGTGTGCCCTATAAGCTAAAAACTTTCATATGTACGTAATATTTCTCTCTAGACTTTATATGGCTGCAAAAAAAGTTTTAAAAGCTGTGTTGTAGTTACATAGATGGCACTTTTAATGCATAATACTGTACATACCCTGCACTATACCCGCACTATATTATACTTTAACTCTGCAACTTAACTAACATAGATTTTTCTTTCTTTCTTTTCATGCTTCTCTTCTATCTGCACAAAGGAGGTGGAGGTTAGTATTTATTTTGTCTGTTTATCACTTACAGTTAGGGTCCATTTACACAGAAAGATTATCTGACAGATTATCTGCCAAAGATTTGAAGCCAAAGCCAGGAATGGATTTCAAAAGAGGAAAAATCTCAGTCTTTCCTTTATGACCTGATCCTTGTTTATAGTCTGTTTCTAGCTTTGGCTTCAAATCTTTGGCAGATAATCTGTCAAATAATCTTGCTGTGTAAATGGACCCTTAAGCTTCTTAATTTTTGTAACCTTCTTTAAATAATAAAAAATAAATAATTACTCACCTGCCTAATCCTCATATTCTGCCTTTATGACACCCACTGAGTCCCTGCTAATACCTACCACATATTTCCACAGGAAATGGCTGTATGTGCCCAGCAGGGACTCTGAAAGAGCAGCAGCAAGGGATTGGGTAGATGATTAATGCATTATTATTTTTTGTTTGTTTTAAACTCAACCATTTAAAGCTTCTTATTTATACATTAAACGTATAAAGCTATGACCTTACACATGGCAGGCACATGAAAAATCTCATGTAGAATTTCAGGATGGCAGAATCACCAATTGACCTAATATGTGGGAGTATAACATCAAACTATTAAAAGGTTGTTTGTCACCGGGATAAAATTGATGCTTGCCCTGTTTTCCTTGGAATCTAAAACCTTGTATGTATGGAGAAATACATAATTGTGTACTCTTTGGCTTCCCATTATCAGAACTGACCCTGTGCCTCCTGCTTACATTCTGTTTGACAGCACTGTAGGTGATTGACAGCACATGACAACTATACATTTCTTGGTGTCTAGCACATTATGCCTGACTTTTGTGTTGGCTCTTATGACATTAATTTGCTAGAAACTGGATAAGCCCTTTAATGTATTAAAATATTCACCATTATTTGTGATGGTTATGTGCTCATGCATTCATTTGTCCCTTTATATGACTGTGGCGCTGTCCGTTCAGCACCACACAATAAGAGCCTGAATACATGCAATTTTATGTGCCGTACATTTGCTCTGTGGATGAATGGTTCTTATGAGCAGCAATGAATATGATAATTTATCAGTATACATGTTATTGTCTTCACTGTTCTTTAATATTTCATCTAAAATGGGAGATAATCTGCTTGAAATTCAAATACAGATAGAATTACATATAGCAAAGATTACATTTTCTTGTAATAACTTCGCCGTCTGACTTTTATCCATGAAACTAGCCATATTTCCCTATCGCCTGCATTGAATGTTCACCTCTTGAAAAAAATATCCTGGGAGCCTTGAAAGGAATTTAATGGGATTTTCATCAATACAAATAGCAAAGGATCATGGTTTTGACATACTGATTTAAGCAATTGATCACATAGTTTATATTACATTTGTGGGTTTATTCTTATTTTCTGACACATAGCAAAAAGTGTGGACTAGAATATTGATGTTGGTCTGTCCTCAGCTTGATGCTGTACAGTGCAATGTCGCAAATGTAAATGTCTCTTGTAATAGTGCTGTTAAAACTGAGATTTTTGCTGTTGAATAAAATATTATACTCCACTTCTAAACAGTGCATTCTGAATATGTACAGGTATCCTTATGCTACAAAATGCCTGTGGTCATGCATGTGTGGGGCCATCTCCAGCCTGTGGGAGTTAGGGAGAAAGCTGACTCCATTAAACTTCAAAACAGAGAGCATTATACGTGCGTCTGCCTCTCAAGGGGTGGGTGAGGATTGCTGAACTGCATTTGCATTCAAAGGTGAAGAAAATGTATGAGCTGAGCCCACACCACACAGTAGGGGTCATGTACATTACAACTGACACTATATTGCAATAGTCAGGATCTGAGATATATTGCCAATGAACCATGTAGATGCTGCTGCCAATAATAACCAAGGCATCTAAGTAGTTAGACAAATGGTGGCCTTCCTCTGTCACACAATCATCTCCTTCATAACGTGATAGGGGCATGCTATTGGGTAGCAATGCTATTGACTGCAAATTAAAGTCCTCTAGTGTAACAAAAACACAAAGGTGGAGATTTATCAAGATGTGCCCCAGGCCTATAGAAAAATACCTCTGGTGCTATGTACACTGTGTGACAAAGTCCCAAACCAAGCCGCTAACTTGGTATTAGGTCCAATGCAATAAGTAATGGGACGCTACAACTTCACGTTTGCCAAAAACTTGTTTCTCTTTATATCTAATTTCTGCAATTTTCACCATAAAGGCAACAAAAATCTTCAACATACAAATAGACAAAAAAGAAAAAACGTCACCACAGTGTATCAGACAGACGCAAGATGATCTTCACACCATGGTTAGGTGCTAGCAAGTCTCTGTCCTTCGAGGCTCTCATCCTCTGGGGAACGATGACGTCAACACGTATGCTACCTATCGAGGGAGGAAGTGAAGTTGTAGTGTCCCATTACTTATTTACTTATTGCATTGCCCCAGGCCTATGCCACAGAGAGATTTGCCCCTTTTCCGTGGCATACGCCAGCCATATTCCCTGCTTGCCTCTTCCAGTGCTAGATTTATCATGATTTATTTGGAATATAGAAGAAAACATGGCACTCACCATATGTTCATGCAGAATTTTTATTTCACGTCTGGTTTAGGGATGTGGACTATAGGGCAATGATTGTTTTGTGCACACACCTGAGGCGCACCTCAGATGTGCTTACGAAACAATCGTCACCCTCTAGTCCACATCCCAACACCAGACATGGAATAAAGTTTTTCTACATTTTGCGTGAACATATGGTACCATGTTTTCTTCTATATTTCAAGTATTTCTAGAAACTTATCCTGTTATATTGAGCACCACTGAAGATTCAACTGTTAAAGGTCCTCCAGAGATCCATATGCACGCTCTAAGTACACAGCGAATTATAATCAAACTAGTAGTGCCGAGATTTCTACTAAGTGTATGTGTTAATCATGATTTATGCCCACTCACAGGTGTAAATCATGATACAAATCGACACCTTCTCCCAAACAGGTGTAGAATTGACTCACAATGCCTGTGCCAGGCTCAGGGCCAGATGGCTTTACTAAAAGGCGTGTGCCTCTTATTAAATCTGGCTGGGGAAAAGGGGTTGAAGCTTTATTTAAGACTGGTGCATGCCAGTCCTGATAAATGCCCCATAGGGTTTGATACAATGTCCATCAATGCTAAAAAAAAGAAAAAAGAACAAAAACAGAAAAATAAAAAACGTATGGCTCCTGGTGGGGATAAAAAGAAAAATTTTAAATGCAACAGAAATTGATATAGCTGCTCTGGAAAGAGATAGTTATTGGTGGTGGCTCCTTAGGTTGCCAATGTGGTGGAGGCCACAGGGCATGTTCATCTTCTACCCTCCCTGTAATGTAGCCTGGCATATGAAAACTGCATCGCTTATATAAATTCTAGTTGTTTGGTTATTTCTAGTTAAATTCATCCAAATCACCTTTGCTCGAAGAGGAATTGTTTTTGGAAAAGAGCTACATAGAGAGGTTTAGAAGTCAGCCTTGGTAGCTGTGATTAGCAGCATCAGCATGTATATTTGGAAACCACTTTAGTAATAGAATTCACATTAGTGCCAGGATGCCACAAAAAGCATCTGAAAATTAGATTTCAACTGAGGTAAGAAGACAGCAGCAGATTGCTTGTTCTTGTGATGTTTGATGGATGTGGAATATCCAAAGATGTATGTTGTCAACAGCCATCGAAGAAAAGAAGATATCATCTAAACCAACAATCATAAGTTGTCCAAGCAACAAATCGTTTCAGATCCTTGGATGATGACAGTAGAATTACAAAGACCAATTGACATGGCCATGGCATGCACTCAGTATTCCAATAGAAAGTGCTGGGGTACATCTTCCATTTATTTCAAACAAGAATAGTACTGATATTTGTTTATGACATACTGAAGCTATAAAAGCAGCGGCCTATGTGGTAAAGTCATATACAGTATGTGATGTTGTTGAATGAAGCATGTGTTAACATAATTAATTATTCTATTAAATGCTAGGAAATCAAGCTGATAATTTAAGGGGCATTCTCATTCCAGAAAGTTATCTCTTAGGGTACTATTATATGGACTGATGAAGGCCAATATTGTAAACAAGCACCGATCTGCTAGATTGGCGCTTGTTTACTGGGTCTATTATACAGCCCGATAATTATTTAGTAAAGTCTGAACAGACATCATTAGAGATGTCTGGGCAGCCCTTGCCCAAATAGTTAACGCATTACATGTCCACGGCGGCGGATGATTTCATCAGCTCATCATTGACTCTATTACATGTAGCAATAATTGGCTAATTTGAGCTGATCCTGACGATTAACACTTCATGTAATAGGGCCCTTATCCACAAGATAGGGGTTAACTCACAGATTGGTTAAACATAGGAAAATTTACTCCTGAGTAAATGGAGTGCGGTAAGCACTGCATTCTTTCTTAACCCCTTAACGACACAGTGCATATATTTACGCCCTGCAGTCGCCTTGGGGAGTTCGGAGCGGGGCCGCGCGGCGACCCTGCTCTGAACCGCCACAATCCGGGGGGAAGTATGGAGCCCAGAACTACGGCTATTAGCGGGCATGGTCTGATCGCCGTGCCCGCCAATCAACTTTTCAGATGCAGCTGTAAAAGTTGACAGCTGCATCTAAAAACTGACTGCAGCCTCATCCCTGGTGTCTAGTGGGGTGCATTGCCCCCCACGACATAGTCACGGAGGGGCGATCCTTGCTTTCTTACCCCGCCAAGGTCTGCGCTGATCCCGCATTGGCACTCGGATGCTTTTGGCTGCAGCAGCCAAAAGCAATCGAGTGCCTATCTCATTGATCTATGCAGTTTATCTATACTGCATAGATCTCAATGAAAGATCAGTGTGCATATACTAGAAGTCCCTCAGGGGGGATTCTAGTATATGTGTAAAAAAAATAAAAATAAAGTGTTATTATTAATAAAAAGCCCCCTCCCCTACTAAACGTTTGAATCACCCCCCCTTTTCCCATGTTATAAATAAAAATAAATAAATAAATAAACATGTTTGATATTGCAGCGTGCGTAATCGCCCAAAATATAAATATATCATATTCCTGATCTGGCACGGTAAACAGCGTAAGCGCAAAAAATCCAAAAGTGCAAAATTGCGCATTTTTGGTCGCATCAAATCCTGAAAAATTGTAATAAAAAGCGATCAAAAAGTGCCATATGCGCAATCAAGGTACCAATAGAAAGAACACCTTATGGCGCAAAAAATAACACCTCAGACAGCCCCATACACCAAAGGATAAAAGCGCTATAAGGCTGGGAATAGAGCGATTTTAAGGAACATATATCACATAAAATAAAAGTTATACATGTTACATATCGTTGTAATCGTAATGACTTGAGGAACATGTATAACAAGTCAGTTTTACGCCAGGGCGAACGGTATAAAAACAAATACCCCCAAATTTAAAAAATGCATTTTTTTTTTTTACAATTTCACCACATATTGAATTTTTTTTTTTGTTTTGCAGTGTACTTTATGAAAAAATTCAGCCTGTCATTGCAAAGTACAATTAGTGGCGGAAAAAATAAGGGCTCATGTGGGTTTCTAGGTTAAAAAATGCAATTGCTATGGCCTTTTTAGCACAAGGAGGAAAAAAACGGAAGTGCTAAAATGCTAATTAGCTCAGTCCTTAAGGGGTTAATGGGACATGAAGCTCTGAGATTGGCTCAAGTGTTCAGAAAAAAAGAAAGCTGATTGCAGTTGCACAATGTGTTCCATTTATGTTTGTCAACTATTCGTGGGATCAGCAGGGGTCCCAGCAGTTGGACCCCTATCAGACCTTTAGTTATCAGCTATCCTGTGGATAGGGAATACATTGCCAAAATGAGATTATCCAGTTTAATTATGTAACTTAATAGGTGGAATATCACCATTTTTCCACCTTCACACCTCCATGCTTTATTAGTATTCTATTATATGGAGGACTCTCCAACTTTAGGCATTGTAAATTATATAGATTAATTAAGGATTGTGGCATTTATGGAACAGTCTCATGCAAGTACTGTATGCAGATGAAACCAAGATGACACCAAAATATGATCTCAGCCTTAGGATTTAACTAAAGATTACGTTATGATCTTTATGTGATTACTTCCTTATAATTCTGTAGGCAACAGGAATACAACAATAGTAAGTGCAAAGAGTTGAAAGACAAATTCTAGCAGAAAACCAAGGATAAATTCTTCAAACACCCTTCACTATACATAATTATAGTGTGAACATTAAGTGGAAGAGATGGGAAAATGCAGCACATTGCATAATTAAATAGAAAATAATAATGAGACAGAAAATTTTACCATAAGCTATGTATGTTGGCAAGAATTTATTCAAGGATAATTGCTACCAGTTATACAATTTGTTGCATATGCAGGACCGTTAAAGGTCTTTTCCTGATATAGATATATAATATGAAACGATCCCCTGAAGCTACAGACAGCTCCCGGTCCTTGCTGTTTCCATTGATGCTTTGTCCCAACAGGAACTGTTCACTCTCAACAGTGATTGGCTGAACTGGAAGTTCCTGGGAGCTGTAATAATGGCAGCTGCAGGCTATCAGGATAGGTGAATGTCACATCTTTTTATTTTTATACCCCCACCAGCCATATTTAACAAACAGCCCTCTTCAAGTTTGTTTTATCCTATTATGCTTTGTAGAGGAAAGGAGGGGAGAGGGGGCTCCTTTTTGGAAAACAAAAAAAAAAAAAATTTAAAAACTTCAAAATCAATTAATCATACTTAAATTTCAGTGTCCAACAAGGGATGTGATATATACCATGTTTTCAATTTCCTTTTTTTCCCTTTAGTTATCATGCTTTGAAACAAAACTATCCAGGTCCAATCTTTGGAGGGCAGCTTTTTAGTCTTGTGCTGATTGGAAAAAAAAAAGAGACTAAAAGCAGGAAGCAGTCGTTTGCGTACTCACAAAGGAGGCAGTCATTGAGACTTCCTTCATTTTGTCTCTTTTTTTCAACCAGCACAAGATTAAAAAGCTGCTTTCAGGAAACTGGGAGACTGGACCTGGCTACAAGTAAGTATAGCTTAATTAGAAACATGATAACTAAAAAAAATAATGGATGTAAATTGCTAACTTGCTTTATTCCACATCTCCTGTTGAGTTATATTTTGAAAGTTATAACGACAGGTACACTTTAAAGATAAATCATTATATTGGCAGGTTTTTAACTAAAATTAATTCCTCTTTATCATTATCTAGATGAAACCTCTCCAGTTTTTCCTAACATCTTTTAAACATTTAGAGATACCATGTTTGCTCTTGGATAAGATAACATTTCTCTTCTCTTGCTAGGGGTGTTTAATTACATTCACTTCAGAGCTGCACTAATCAGCTCTTTAATTCCCTTGGTGGATGGGGAAATTAAGCAGATTCAGCAAGGACAGCAGGATAGGAACCTCTGTCACTTCAAGGATCTAAAAAGGACCTTACAATATTGAGAACAATTCACTTTTTGTCAAGGTGGCAGGAGGTCTCTTCAGTTGACTGATAGTTATATCACTTAGCAATGATTAATATGATTTAGTTGTAAGACCTTGTGTACATGGCAGAGCTGTGAGGATGAGACTTTATGATGCCACACAAAGTCCCTGTGGCTCCTTAGTGCGTATTTATGGTGCCTTATCTGGTCTATCACAGCTCATGTTCCATTTTACTACAGCACCTTAAAGGAGAAGTCCTGCCCTTTGAAAAATATCACAGCTGGCAGGGGTAGGGGGGGGGGGGGACATAACAAGCAACCATTATTTACCTCTGCCCCTACCCGTGAAGCACTGCTTCAAAGGCTATTAAAGTTTGTTCCACCTGCCAGCTGTTTAACTTTTCAAATGTCTGGAAGTCATTTCAAGTCTCATTCATTCTATGGCAAGAATACTGACAATAACAAATTGTGTGTGTGTGTGGGTATGTGTGTGTGTGTATATATATATATATATATATATATATATATATATATATATATATATATATACACAAATAGACTTGAAGGGGTTTTTCAGAAATGAAATCTATTTTTAACTGTCTATGAAATTAACATATATTGGTGAATAAGGGTATTTTACTACATTCCTGTAGTCTTTCATAATTTTATTCTGCTTTTCATGCAACTTGTCTGCTCTGTTGTCTACATTAGCCCAAGATTCTGTCTAAAGTGTTCCTGTGTAAGCTTTATTAAGAAGTTTAGAAAACTCTCTCTCCCTCCAACATAATAATAGTGAAAAGGTATAGTGCAGGGGTGGGAACCTTCAGCCCACCAGCTTTTAAAAAACTACAATTCCCATCATGCCTGCACAGCCAAAGCTAAAGCTAGAGAGAGTTGGCTGAATTCCTTAGTAGAGTGTACACAGTACACACTCATTACATAAAAAAGGCGCACCATAGGCAGTAGTAAAGATAACATGTACCTCCTTGTAACATCCCCCATTAAGATCTATGGATGTCCTAAACTGCTGATCAATACGATTTATGTAAAAGTAATCTTTGTCGGGCTATCAAACCACAGAATGTACCAAAGTTCCATACATTACAAATGACAGGCATTAAAGCCCAGATTTATCAAACTGTGTAAAACAGAAACAGGTGCAAACTGCCTGCGGCAAACAATCACAGCTATGTGACTATGTGACATATACCTTTAGGGAGGCAGTAGAATGTGGTTTCCTGAAAATTGTTGTACCATTTAGATGCTTTGCTATGATTTGGTTATGTTAGATTTCACAGTTTATCGCATTATTTAGTTAGTGTTGAAAATATTTGGCAGGTTTGAGAAACTGTACAGCAAGTGGCAAAATTTAATTGTAGCAACAGAGAAAGAATGTGCAATGTATAGAACAATTTTCTAAATTAAGATTCTTCAAAGGTGGAAAAGAAAGGTGTGTAGATCCCTAGGTTCAGAGATGTCATCCCATGATGCATTGATGTCATTTAAAGGGATGCAGTCCATTAAAGGGGTTTTACAATTAAAATTTCCATGTCCTTTATCCAGACGACCTCCATACCTCTCGGCAATCTCCAGATCCTGGGCTCTATTCATTCTTTCTGGAGCCGGCGGTAAGAGCTGAGTGCTGTACTTGGCTTTCTCTGGTGGCTCTATAGAGAATGAATAGAGCTACAGGTCACATGCCGACCCATGGCTGTATTCAAAACAAAGTGGCTGAGGTCAAATCTGGAGATCGCCGGGGGTATGGAGATCGGACCCCCCGCAATCTCTTACTTTTCCTCTATCCTGTGGATAGGGGACAAGTAACTTTTAGGAGAACCCGTTTAACCACTGACTAATCACTTTACATGGGCACTAACTGCAGTGGTCTGTTGTCTTGTTAGGGCAAAAAAGTCTGTGGGCCAGGTTCTCTTTAGATAAATTTGTCCAAATGTTCCACAATGTAATAAAAAGAAAGCTATATTCATAGTATTACAATAGTTCAGTCTAAACGTAAAACATTCAAAGTGAGACAAGAAGTTTACAAGAAATCTGTTATACAAGGAGCTGTTATAACATGACAACAATCAAAGCAACAAAGCATCTACCATATTCTAGTTAATATCCAAATCAAATTCAGCTTGTACTTGTGGGTCCCTAGAGAGCAAGTGAGCAATATTTTATGGATGAACAGGTTGACATTGTAACAGCTGCTCTGTGGCCAATCAATATCCTATCATGCCAGAAAAGCTGTGATCTTACTGGTGTTTAAGTATGTTGCTACAGCAATAACAAGCTTGAGCAAGTGGCAAAACACTGTGTGAAATGTGACTGCAAATAAACAATGAGACTAGGTTGCAGATGTCAGTGCTCTATACTGATGTAATAACTCTATGTAAAGTTTAACTTAAAGGGGTTATCTGGGTAACAAAAACAATATTCTAAATGATCCCCCTTCCCAATACCACCCTATGTCTAATATACATGTATAACCTAGCTTGCACCCTTTCCCTGTTTTCTCATACTTACGTGCTCTAGATGTCTTAATTTATCTTCTCTGTGTCCACTATGACCACGCTCAGCTTCCTTTCCCCTCCTCCCTTTATAGACACAGAACATGTCATCTCCTCTCTGGGGTCTGTGTTAGCTGTCTATTGACTTGGTAACCTAACCCCCTGGAGACATCATCTGCATCATCTCCATGCACTTGTGCTTCTTCCATAGACTTTCATGTGTCCCTGAGCCTAGGTTTCTGTAATAAGAAAAGTTATAATTCTATCTCTGCTTGCTGTCAGTGAATGTAGGCATATGTACCTGTCTTTGTGTCACAGCTATGCATATTGTAAGTGTTATGGATGTTCTTAGAGTCTGGATGGAAGTAGAATGTTTTCATTCACAGTCAGCAAGCAGAGATCTAAACCTATGCTACACCCACACTCCTCGGTAAGCAGATGCCCATTATGCGGCACATAGCTGCATCATACATGCATCATCAGCTAGTATGGAATACATACTGGGTGATGTCATGCAAAATCAGTGAAAAAACCAGTACTGTGTTTACTTGTGCAATAGTAATGACAGCAGTGGGCAGGAAAGCAAGCTAGGGTGCAAGTATGCAAATGGAGCAATCAGAGCAATGCATGATGAGAAAATGTAGTTTCCTGGCCGGTACCATCTTGGTTATAGATCGGCTTTTAGAAAAACGTGTAACTCAGGAATGGCAGCAGCTAGAAAGACAAGAGAATCAAAATACTCAGGGGGACTTGGTGAGTAAGAGCCGCTTGCATTTCATTTTTTCACTCTTTTGGTGGATAATTCCTTTAAATTTGATAGAAGTAAAGCTGAGTATGCTTCAACAATGGCAAAGTAGTGAATATTTCCCAAATTCAAAATAAGGCTTCATACAGACAGATGTGTGCATGGTTACCACCAGTGGCAGAAGGAGCCCGTGTGGCCCCCAGTGCATGCACCAAATAGCAACCCAAGCCCCCATTAGAAAAGAAAAAATTTTCTTTTTTTTTTTTTCAATTCTTTATTTTAGATTTAAAATTTATATAAACACATAACTGTCTGACATAATACAGCAAAGTATGTGAACAAAGGTGACAACTTAATTGAGGCTAAGTGGTATAGGATAACATACTACGATCAGAACTGATGTATAATAAATAGTGATGAGCGAGTACTAAAATGCTCGGGTGCTCGTTACTCGAAACGAATATCTTCCGATACTTGAGTGCTCGTTTCGACTAACGAACCCCATTTAAGTCAATGGGAGACTCAAGCATTTTTTGAGGGTACCCAAGTTCGGTAGAGGGAAGGTCGTCTGAAAAACCTGTCAACCTCAGAAATTGATAGAAACACAACGTAAATGGACAGGAAACAGCAGGGGCAGCATGTATGGACGCCTCTGAGGCTGCCTAATGGCACCATTATGCCTAATTCTGTGCAACAGCCTGGTTAAAACAGAGGGACAGCAATGCATTCTGGAACCTGTAGTACTGAGTACATCTGCTCAACCAGGAAATACAGAAACACGAAACAGAACAAAAAACCACAAAACAAATGGATTTTTGGTTGTTGCAAAACTGGGATAGATAGGTAATAAATAATGCTATATGCTTCTGCAGAAGTTTCATTTTTTCTTGCCTCGATCTGGAGTTCCCCTTTAAGAAAAAATAAGAAAATATTAAATTAAGAAAAAAGTACAATATATACAGTATATATACATGGTGTCTTAGTAAGGGGTGGTGTGGTACATCATAGTGCAAATGTTTGGGGGGGGGGGGAAACACACATCCTTCTAAACTATCAAAGTGGTAAAAGTGAACTCAAACTGTGCAATCAAACAACAACAACCAATGAAAAGTGAGATAAGTGCAGAACTTTAAACTTTTACAATGTGAACTATGAACTGAAAACTATGAACCCATCAATAGTGACATCCCATTCCCTAGTTGACTAATGTGACAAGTCACAATTCTAAGTGCTAAATGGTTTAAGTGTTAACAAACAAGCATGAGCACAGATAGATAGATTTCTCTCTCATACTGTGCAAACTTACAATATGTATATATCCCAAAAAATTAAACTGAAGAGTAACCATCATTTTCAAATTTCTGACATGTCACCAAACTTGTTAGGGTCCAAGTGCTGACCCTAACCCTACTTGCTTAAAGGAAGGGGCAGAGGGCCCTCAGCAGAGTGCGGAATCTGTTCCTTCCTGATCATCACTTCCCGGATAGACAAACAGAAACAAAAAGGTGACTACCTGACCACCTCTGCCCTATTTTGGCAACTGTTGGGGGTAAGGAGGCTGACATGTCAATATAAAAGTTATAGTCACGTCAATCGTTCTATGAAGTGATAGTTACCCTCCCCTTTAAGGCACAAACAGCATTAACAAACTATTAACTGTGGCGGTGTGTATCCTAAACGTCATTTTTGTCAACTCCATTTCCTCACTCTCCTCCTCACTTTGAGTTACATTCATGACAACAACCTCACTGTCTGACAACCGGGTCTCATCGTCATCATCAGACACCTCTTCCAACCCCGCTTGCAAGTCCTCTCATCACCCGCTGACTGCGTGAGCTGCATAGTTTGGGCATCAGGACAGATCGACTGCTCCGGTTTCTGTGACTCGGGAGGGTCCAGAAAAGAGTTCCTGGGAGCATGGTGGTGGATCTGAATCCCTTCTTTCCCTGGAGGGGCCAGGCTGTGGGGAAGGAGGCTGAGCTTCTGGAGCAAGGGTTCCACTCCCTTGGGTAGCGTGGCTGGACTGCATGGAAGACTGGGTGGTGGATAAGTTACTGGACACATTATCTGCTATCTACGTGATCACCTGTTCACACTGCTGTGGTTTCAATATTGGTCTACCATGAGACCCCGTAAGTTGGTCAAAGAAGCTAGGGAGTGGACGTCTGCGGTGTGCCACTGCTACCTCCTCAACAGGTGCTGCTGTGTCACCCTGCCCTGAACCATGGCCTCCTTAAGTTCACCATTTTATGGACACTGCACAGTATGGAACTTAGATAGGCCTTGCGTATGAAATACAGAAATCAGGAAAAATAGTTGTGCTCCCACAAGTTTTAAGTGGGCTGTACGGTACAATCTGGTAGTGGCTGGACCTAGATACACGCTGTGATACCCCCTTACAATGAGCAGTGAAGTTTTATAAAGGTGTACTACAAATCCCAGCAATACAGTGTAGTACCCACTAGTTTAGGGGGGGGCTGTACGGTACAATCTGGTAGTGGCTGGACCTAGATACATGCTGTGATACCCCCTTACAATGAGCAGTGAAGTTGTATGCAGGTGTACTACAAATCCCAGCAATACAGTGTAGTACCCACTAGTTTAGGGGTGCTGTACGGTACAATCTACAATCTGGTAGTGACTGGACCTAGATACACACTCTGTGATACCCCCTTACAATGAGCAGTGAAGTTTTTTTAAAGGTGTACTACAAATCCCAGCAATACAGTGTAGTACCCACTAGTTTAGGGGGACTGTACGGTACAATCAGGTAGTGGCTGGACCTAGATACATGCTGTGATACCCCCGTCCAATGAGCAGTGAAGTTGTATGCAGGTGTACTACAAATCCCAGCAATCCAATGTAGTACAGCAGAACCACCAGCCCCCAAATCAAAAAGGAGTACACTGAGCACTTCTTAGGGGTCTGTATGCAACACCCAATGTCCCCTTTCTGCCAGCAGCCGATCACCACAGTGTGCTGCTGAAATCGTGGTAGCAGCACTGCAACTCCCAGCCAGCAGTCTGTAGTAATACTATTAAAAAACGATTTGAAGCCCTGAAAAGGGCTGTTTGTTTATATTGCTAGTATTCCCTGCCTACTGGAACGCTAAATCCTACACTGACACTCTCCCTGACCAGCAGCAGCTCTGTCCCTAATCTCTCACAGCATGCGTCTGAAGCGAGTACTGCGGGCTGCGCGTTTTATATGGCAGGGTCATCTGATCTGGCCAACCAATCGCTGCTTTAGACATGTATGGGTCCCACGTGATTGCAGTATGTACCAAAGGGTCTCCTGCATGTTTATTGGCTGAGAAATAGCGCCCAAACGGATGATGAGATTTTCTCGAGTATCGCAAGATGCTCGTCGAGTAACGAGTACCATCGAGTACCCTAATACTTGATCGAGTACCAAGCTTGGACGAGCATGCTCGCTCATCACTAATAATAAATCACGACTACCACAATCATGCGGGGAAATAAGCGGTAGTGTGCCGTTATACCATTTGAGTCCTTGTAGTGGTGAATAGAAGCATATTAATCCCGTTACAGAGGTAAGGACATAGTTACAGACCGTTTGAATCTTCGATCACTTCAAAATTGGTAATAACCCGCAATTAGCAGGCAGACAAGAATGTTTTTTCAGCTTCCATTCAGTGTTATATGTTGTGGCTGGCTTTTGTATGGTATTGTGCGTCAGACTGTGCTTTTCTGTACAGAGGTATACAGTAAAAGACATATTCCATATAGTATATGTTTCTTGTTTTTTTAAATGGAAGCCTCTGTGATGACAGATGCCACTCTGAGAGATCCCTTGGGTATATTTGTTTACTTTTCCTGATGTATACCTGGGAGAATTCAAAAGGGGTTGCATTAATCTGACAAGCACTTATATAGTGAGTTTCTGGATGAGCTGTCTCCCACAGACTATAGAAGAATATGGCACAGAATATAGCACAATCCTGACACAGGTAGCCTCTGTTTGCTATATCTCACACAGGGATGTCATAGACAATGATGCATAAAATAATTGACAGTGTCAGTACAAATACATAGCCCTTAAAAGGCACAAACATTGCATCTCAATGCCCCTTCTAGCATATTTCGCATGACTACCAGGACAACAGGTGGAGCGCCAAAACGCATTGTCTACACACACACTGTTGCTTTTTTCAACCTAAGGTACTCCAGTTTTTCAGTGAATACATTCTTCAATGTTGGATAAGGCTCAAAAGGTGTCTATACATATAATAAATTTGGTGTACAGCACTTTCAGCAGCTTTGTGATGCAAATTACAACCCAACTCTAGCATATTTTTAATAGCTCATCTCTTTGTTTTTAAAAAGATGGTCAATATAGTTAAGACTGGGACTTGCCAAACCAGTTGTATAGACCCGGATTTGGCTCTAGACATTGGAGAATAAACTGCCCTTTTAGCATCTATTAAAATCTGACAGATGCTGGGCACCTTGGGGGTTGTGATTTTGCAATAGTCATAGGTTGGAGACCATTGACCATTGTTTAGGCCTGTATGCGGCTTCTTGACCATGAAAAGCTAATGCATGAAGCACCGTCTAGTCCTTGTGCTGAAGCATCCATTGCTTCCGGGGTCGAGGTTGGCACAAGGAATCGTCTGTTTGTGGGACACCACCGCAGCCACCAATTGGGAAATTCCTTGAGACAACTCCAACCCTGGATGCAGGGCTGCGCTCTGTGAAAATGCCGACAGTATGGGGAATATAGAAGGTACTTTTAGTAGAGTTTTTTTTTCTTTTCATTGCCAAATGTGTCATCATGATGTGTGTTTTATATTAGTATATTAGTATATTTGTGCTGTCTAATATTTCTAACACTTGATTGCCAGTTTACTGTTAGCTTTATGACTTGCTATGTTGTTAACAAGAATGAAGCAGAAATGATTGACCTTGATAATTAGAAATTGGGCTTTGTGTCCTTTTTGCTATGTAGTGTTTACAGATAACATAATTGTTACCCTGATATACACTGAGACTGTCTCAATATAAATACGGGTGTGAAGTCAGCAATTTACCCAACAAAATCTAACAGGGAATGTTTTCTGTTATTTCATGTGAGCGGTGACAGTGTCAGTTCCAGTCAGTGAGCCCTGCTTTCATGCTATTGTGACATTACTTGTATATTACTATGTAGATGTTTTGTCATCTCGCGCTGCCGTTACTCATCCCTTTTTCTTCTGCTCCAGCCATTCCTTACTACTCACAGCGTTGAGCATATTTTATTGAGCCTCTGACATTTAATAAAAGTCGTCTCTTCACTGAGAAACATAAACCAGTGCAGTTTTAAATAGATGCCCATTCAAAGCTGGCTTAGAGGGTAGAAAACGAAATCACTTGGGATAAAAGTAAACATTTCATATCATACTGATATTGTTTTTCTTTCCGCATTTGCATTGTCCTACATGTAACATTTATTGAACGCCAGACATTCTTTCCCTCCGGAGATTGCATTCTAATTTGCTGAGGATAACTGGGTGTTGTAAGGTCACAGGGTAGATGGATGGTGGGCTTTAGTGGGACTTTTATTTAGCATCGTATCACAAGACTTCCAATGACACAGTGAACATGCATGCCATAAATAAGCATCATTTACATATGTTTAGGGGAAAATTTCCATTTTAGAGTTTGTGAACTATGACATTGTTTAAAACACACACACACACACACACACACACACACACACACACATATATATATATATATATATATACACACACACAGAGAAAGCTGCTATACTGTGCCCACATATTTCTTAAATCATTTTACACATATAATATAAAATTTGTATTTATTTATCCTGTGATAATTTACATTAAACAAAAACCTAAAGACCTATTTCAGAATTTTCAGCTTCTTTCTGTTCAGCTCACATACCAAAAACAGGAATTAATAGTAATCAATAAGTTCAATGAACCACAAAATGGTACCAATGGAAGATAAAACTTGCCCCCCCCCAAAAAAAAAACAAAAAAAAACAAATGCTGATGCAGTTACCTTGACATAAAAGTAAAAATGCCATGGCCTTTGGAATGCATTGACAAAAAACTAATACATTTGAAAGGAAAAAAAAATGTCACATCGTAATGGCTGTAGAACAAAAGGATTACAGGACTATATTGAGCCCAAGTATTTAGGACTGCCTGTAGTGCCACCTGCCCTCCCAGACCCACATGACGTGGACATTTAGCCATTCAGTGGCTGCAGAGTTCTCCGCGTTAATAATTGAAGTGGGTTGGTTAACAGGTCCTGTGGCGTTGAGTTGGCACCCAACCCAAAGAAGAAGCATAGACCAGTAGAAAACCAGGAGCATTTACGTAACAGGGGGGGGGGCAGCATGTTTATTATTTTTATATAACCCCCAGTCTAAAGCAACTTTCACTTTTGCCTGGACAACCCCATTAAAGAGTTTGCAAAGAGCTTATCTCAAAAGTAGGAGGCAGCCAACTGGATGATGTTACAGCCAGAGCCCTGGAGTACCAAGGTAGGTGAGTATGTTCTTTTTTTATTTTCAGCCCACACTCTTTTTCATTGTCTCCAGTTAACCTCTTTAAAGGACATTGCAAGTTCATATCAGTTAAATCTGTAGCTTCATGTTATCTAGTAGTAATTTGATTTAAAAAATTTGTAAGAGATTCTTAGTTAATATTAGAATCCCTGACAGTAATATGACATAGCAAAGATCACAGAATACAGCTAGTGAAGACTTCAACTGCAACTATTCAGCAAAGTAGTGAAGAGTAGAGAACAGCGAGACCCGGGAGGGCCTGATATCACTTATATATGTACACATGAAATTATTCTGTACTGACTTGCTCGGTATAGGCCCTGAGCAGTTAGTCATAGCTTTATAAAGAAAATAAAAAATAATGTGCCAGGGCACCAGTCGAAATCTTGCTGTATCTGCTGAATAGAAATGCTGTGTGTCAGAAGCACTCTGTTCTATTGAGTTATGATTTATGTATGGGAAGGATGCTTTGGGGCAGGTCAGCAGGCGGATTGAAATAATTTACCAGAATGGGAATTTCAGTGCAACATTTGTAGATCAGCACAATTACCTCAGCCTCAGATAATAGTTCTCAGAAATCCAGGGATCCATTAACATTCTTATGAGAATGAAGTGGCCTGGGATGTCTTTAACCTGCGGGTAATAAAATTTTCAGTGTGTTGTTACAGTTATGTAAATAATAGAATCTAAGACTTACATTGCCTAAAGGTTACGGCTGAGCTTTGGATGAGCTAGTTAGCAGGCAGGCGATAGGTTACGATGATTGTGTGTACTCTAGAAAATTGCATCATTGATTGAAGTCACTGGACTGTTGCGTCTGCTTGTTTTCCATTTGGTTTTCAAACAAATTAATCTGAGATTAGGGTTAAAATATTACAAAGTACCTGTGTGATGTATGCAAAACGAGAAACTAAAAGCCTCTGATTTATTTACTGTATCTTTCCATAGCCATAAAGAAAACGACAGTAACTAGTAGCTCTAAGGCAGCCATTAATAGTCCAACATCAGATTTGTAAATGTAATATACTCTACTTCATTACGTAATGCTGACATTTCTTGTGATACTGTGGCACACCCAATACGGTCTTATATTTCCTGTATCAAATGATATCATTTTCTAAATTAATGGAATTACCTTATGATTACCATAGATAAGGCTTTGATTCTGGCCAAAGGCTACACCTTAAAGGACAACTCCAGCCAAAATTTATTTTTAAATATGTTATTACATAAGCAAAGTTTGACAGATTCCTAATAAACACTAACTATGGGAAATGCACATATAGTGCTATTTCCCTAAATTTGGTAGATCAGGCTGGCTTCAATTTCTCTAAAAAAGGTGACATCATGACCTGGGTGTATTTACCTGAATTGTCCAGCAGGGGGCGCAGTATATGTAGACATTACAGGGTAAAAATAACTGGGGCCTTTCCTCTGCTTTAGGCACAGAATTCAGCTACCGTACCCTCTCCCCCCCAACCTTCACCCCACCCTGTAGTGCAAACATTCCCCATGTAATGTCTACATATCTTGCGCCCCCTGCTGGACACTTCAGGTAAATACACCCGGGTCGTGATGTCACCTTTTTTTTTTAAGAAATTGAAGCCTGTCTGATCTACTAAGTTCAGGGAAATAACGTTATATGTGCATTTCCCATAATTAGTGTACATTAGAAATTTGTCTAACTTTGCTTAGGAAGTAACATATTTAAAAATAGATTTCTCCTTTAAGTATTCTGTTCCTTGTTTGCACACCAGAGATGGTAGGACATGTGATATCACTCTTTACAATAAAAAAAGTGGCTGAACACAAGCCATTTTGGTGCCCCACTTTTTGGGGACTTTGCTGCCCCCATAGTGATAACTAAAGAACACGAATAAAAGGACACCCATACCACAATAACTATCTGCCCCCATATGCAGTAATTACCATAAAGTTCCTATTACAGTTCCAGACACATGTTTTTCCTATACAGCACAGCCACAAGTCTAAGTTGTACACTCATATCGTCCCATACACAATGCAGCTTATTTTCCAATATATACATGGTGCATTATATATATACACAACAGATATATATATATATATATATAGTGCATTTTATATATATATCACATATATACATGGTGCATTATATATATACAACATATATACCTGGTGCATTTTATATATATATATACATATATATATATATATATATATATATATATATATATATATATATTGTAGGGATCTTCCCGGGGGATGGTGTGTTTGGACACAGTTCACAGCAGACTTGGACTTGTAAAATAACAGCTTGGCGTTTATTTGCAGCATAAACAGTCCATAACAGAAATATAGCAACACTGTGCTTTAAGAACAAAACAAAAAGGTCTTGGCCGTCTGGGCGCTAACTAACACAGCAGGTTACCTCTCTGACACTTCAGTCGGTAGTATTGCGGGGTGTGAACAGGCCCCAGCAGCGGCTGTCTTCCCAGCTCTCACCAAACAGCATGCAGGCTGTTCACTCCTGTCTGAGAGCAAGGACCTGTACACTGAGCACACCTTTTGCCTTCTCAGGCTGATTGGGATCAGAGCTCACCTGATCCCAAAACCCACACTGGATCGAGGGGGAGGGAATGGCAAGTCCCACTACCAAAACCTACCTGCCATTCCATGTAAGTCCAGGCCCGGCAATAATAAATAATAGCTCAGCAGCATAACACTGCTGAGCACAGATGCCTCCTGGACTCACCATCTCACGCTGTGTAGTAACCTGGGTGAGATGTACATCCCCTCGAGCACTTTACCAGTGACATGTCCACATATCCCCCCCCTCTTCTTCAGACCGGAGGGCTGAGCATTTTGTCCCCACAGACAGTGTACCCTAGATAGGGCGTCAGCATTTGCCTGTAATTTCCCCGGCCTGTGTTCCACAGTGAAATTAAAGTTTTGTAGGGACAGAAACCACCTGGTCACCCTTGCATTCTTCTCCTTGTTTATTTTCATCCATGTTAGGGGGGCATGGTCTGTCACTAACTTAAATCTCCTGCCTAGTAGGTAGTACTTCAGGGATTCTAGGGCCCACTTCACTGCCAGACATTCTCGCTCAACTATGGCATAGTTTTTCTCGGCCGGGGATAGCTTCCTACTTAAGTACATCACCGGGTGCTCCTCGCCATTCACGACCTGTGAGAGGACGGCACCTAACCCTGTGTTAGAGGCGTCTGTCTGTACTAGAAACTCTCGCCTAAAGTCAGGGGTAACTAGCACAGGCTGTTGGCACAGGGCAGACTTAAGGCTTTGAAAAGCCTTCTCAGCCTCTGGAGTCCATGTCACCATTGCGGACTTCGCACCCTTTGTCAGGTCAGTTAGTGGGGCTGCAACTGAGGCAAAATTTGGCACAAACCTACGGTAATAGCCCGTAATACCCAGGAAAGCTCTGACCTGTTTCTTTGTGAGGGGTTGAGGCCAATTCTGTATTGCCTCAATTTTATTTAGTTGTGGTTTCACTAACCCCCTCCCAATAATGTAGCCCAAGTATTTGGCCTCCTCTAAGGCTAATGCACACTTCTCTGCATTGATGGTTAACCCTGCATCACTTATGGCAGCTAACACCGCCTGGACCTTACAGAGGTGACTTTCCCAATCAGGGCTAAAAATGACCACATCATCGAGGTAGGCAGCAGAGTAATCCCGATGTGGTCGCAGAATCAAGTCCATCAACCTCTGAAAAGTGGCAGGGGCTCCATGTAACCCGAATGGCATCACTACATATTGGAAGAGCCCATCAGGGGTGGAGAATGCAGTCTTCTCTCTAGCCTCAGGAGTGAGTGGGATCTGCCAGTAGCCCTTAGTGAGATCGAGAGTAGTTATGTACCTGGCATTACCCATCCTTTCTATCAACTCATCTACCCTGGGCATGGGGTAGGCATCGAACTTGGAGATCTCATTTAACTTTCTAAAATCATTACAGAACCTCCAAGTTCCATTGGGCTTTGGGATTAACACAATCGGGCTGGACCACTCGCTCTGGGACACCTCAATGACTCCTAGGTCAAGCATACGTTTTACCTCGGATGATACCGCCTCCCTCCGTGCTTCTGGTATCCTATAGGGCTTAAGGTTTACTCGGCTTCTAGGCTCAGTTTCAACATGATGACTAATGAGATGCGTACGCCCTGGTAGGTCAGAAAACTTGTCTTTATTTCTCTGCAGAACTCCTTAGCTTCCTGCTTCTGGGACACTGATAGGGTGTCACCAATCCTGACCGGAGGGATTGGTGGTGACAGATGACCAACAGGCTTTGTCGCCACCAAGGATTCCCTGTCTTTCCAGGGCTTGATCAAGTTTATGTGATTGACTTGGAAAGGCTTCCTTCTACCTGGTTGGTGTACCTTGTAGTTGACCTCACTGATCTTCTCTACAATTTCATAGGGACCCTGCCACTTGGCTAAGAATTTGCTTTCTACCGTGGGAACAAGTATGAGTACCCGGTCACCTGGGCTAAATGTCCTGATTCTTGCAGAACGATTGTAAATTCTGCTTTGGCCCTCTTGCGCCCTCTGGAGGTGTTCCCTTACTAGGGGCATTACAGTGGCTATACGGTCCTGCATTTGTGCTACATGCTCTATAACACTCTTGTATGGGGTGGACTCACTTTCCCATGTCTCTTTCGCTATATCCAACAAACCCCTAGGGTGACGACCATAGACTAATTCGAAGGGAGAGAACCCTGTGGACGCTTGGGGTACTTCCCTAATAGAAAACATCAGGTAAGGTAGTAAGTGATCCCAATCACGACCATCCTTTTCCACCACTTTTTTTAACATATGTTTCAGGGTTTTATTAAACCTCTCCACTAACCCGTCTGTCTGTGGGTGATATATAGAGGTACGTAGGTGTGAGATTTTAAACAGTTTGCATAGCTCTTTCATCACCTTTGACACAAATGGTGTACCTTGGTCGGTCAAGATTTCTTTGGGGATCCCCACCCTGGAAAACATATAAAACAATTCCCGTGCAATTGTTTTAGATGCAGTGTTTCTTAGGGGTACAGTCTCAGGATAGCGGGTCGCGTAGTCTAACACAACTAGAATGTACTGGTGACCCCTAGCTGACTTTACAATGGGACCCACCAAGTCCATTGCGATCCGGTCAAAAGGTACCTCTATGATGGGGAGTGGGACCAAAGGACTGCGGAAATGCGACACTGGAGCGCTAAGCTGACATGTGGGGCACGACTCACAGTATTTTTTTATGTCAGCATAAATCGCAGGCCAATAAAACCTCTGGAGGACTCTCTCCTGCGTTTTATCTGTCCCCAAGTGGCCCCCAAGGACATGATTATGGGCCATGTCGAGTACCTGACGCCGGTACGACTTAGGCACCAGAAGCTGTTCCACAACCTCATCATTAATTTTAGTGACTCTATAGTAGAGATCATTAGCCATAGAAAAATGTGGAAACTTTCTCTCAGCTTCTGGTTCCTGAGGTACCCCATTCAGAACAGTGACCTGCTCTCTCGCATTTTTGAGAGTGGGGTCCTGTAATTGTGCAGTACCAAAATTATCCCTAGACACCTCTAAGTCTGGAACATTCTGCGCAGTGGGAGGAGCCTCTTCCTCACCTGCCAGGACCTGCAAAGGAAAAGCATCATTTTCATCCTGTACATTTTTATCATTTACCGTGGGTAATGCAATAGACTTAGGGGTCTCCTCACTCCTTTCAGGGGATTGTTGTTTTCCCCATAGAGCCCAGAACAAAGGAAAATCACGCCCCAATATCACATTATGCATAAGGTTTTTCACCACACCCACTTCATACTGTACAGCGCCTAGTTCAGTCCCGACATTAGCCAGTACTATAGGGTAAACCTTTGTATCACCATGTATGCATACCACACTCATATGTCTTTCTGGCACCAAGTCCCTAGTCACCAGACTGGCATGCACCAGGGTGACAAGGCTTCCTGAGTCCAGCAACGCCTTAACAGGAAAGTCATTTACAGTAATGTTGCAGACTTGCGGTTCAGTCTCTAGTCCAGTGACCGCAACAAAAGACGGTTACGCAAATAGCGACTGACGCCGGCTAGCGTCACACTCCATGGGCTCAGTGGTAAGAGGGCAATGGGCAGACATATGTCCCGTCTCGTGGCATCTCCAGCACTGGATAGGGCCTGGTCTCCTTGGCAGGGAGTCCTTTTTAGGGCCACTTAGCCACCGGGGACCCCCACCAGTCTTTTGCCCCCGAGACACCTCCTGAGCGCTCTTCCCTCTATCAGCACCCCTCCACACTCCCCCAATAGATGGAAGTCTCTTACCAGCTGAAGGCACAGGTCTGGCACTCCGGGGAGGTGACGGTGCTGCAGGAACATCACGGAGGTAGTCCTCAGTCGCCTGGAACCTCTCCACAAGGTTGACAAGTTCGTCGGCACTCTTAGGGTCACCTTGTCCCACCAAGCGTTGCAGATCAGCAGGAAGTGCGCGGAGGTAGCGATCCATCACGACCCTCTCTAGGATCTGTGCAGGAGTAGAGGTGTCTGGCTCCAACCATTTTCTTGCCAGATGAATCAGGTCGTACATCTGGGACCTCGCTGACTTGTCCAGACTGTAGCTCCAGTTGCGGACCCTCCGGGCACGGACAGCAGCAGTAACTCCTAGTCGGGCGAGTATCTCTGCTCTTAGCCGAGCATAGTCCTTGACCTCTTGCTCACTGAGGTCATAGTAGGCCTTTTGAGGTTAAATAGGCCTGTTAAATAGGGAGCAATGACCTCTGCCCACTCAGTGGAGGGTAACTTTTCTCGCTCAGCCACACGCTCAAAGACAGTTAAGTAGGCCTCAACATCGTCATCAGCAGTCATCTTTTGCAGCGCACGCTGCACAGCTCTTCTTACAGACAAAGTCTCTTGCGCGGCTGCTGCCACCAGCTGGGGATTAGCACCTGCAGACGCCTCTTGCTTTGCTATCAGGTGCTCAATAAGTCTCTGTTGTTGAGCCATTGCTTGCTGATGTGCAGCCATTGTCTGTTCATGGCGCAGATTAGCGGCTGCCTGATCCTGTTTAGCGGCTGCCTGAGCCTGTTGTTGTGCGGCCAATGCTTGCTCATGGCGTAGGTTAGCGTCTGTCAGAGCCTGTTGTTGCTGCATATTCACTTGCATTAACTGCTTCATCATCTCCTCCATGTTGCTTGTCTGTTTTTGGAGTGAAGCAGCAGCCTTCACCCAGGACATAAGCAGCTGTAGCCAAGTTGATGCACACCGTTGCCCCTAGCAACTGTTTTGCCCGCTCCGCAGCACCAATTGTAGGGATCTTCCCGGGGGATGGTGTGTTTGGACACAGTTCACAGCAGACTTGGACTTGTAAAATAACAGCTTGGCGTTTATTTGCAGCATAAACAGTCCATAACAGAAATATAGCAACACTGTGCTTTAAGAACAAAACAAAAAGGTCTTGGCCGTCTGGGCGCTAACTAACACAGCAGGTTACCTCTCTGACACTTCAGTCGGTAGTATTGCGGGGTGTGAACAGGCCCCAGCAGCGGCTGTCTTCCCAGCTCTCACCAAACAGCATGCAGGCTGTTCACTCCTGTCTGAGAGCAAGGACTTGTACACTGAGCTCACCTTTTGCCTTCTCAGGCTGATTGGGATCAGAGCTCACCTGATCCCAAAACCCACACTGGATCGAGGGGGAGGGAATGGCAAGTCCCACTACCAAAACCTACCTGCCATTCCATGTAAGTCCAGGCCCGGCAATAATAAATAATAGCTCAGCAGCATAACACTGCTGAGCACAGATGCCTCCTGGACTCACCATCTCACACTATGTATCAACCTGGGTGAGATGTACATCCCCTCGAGCACTTTACCAGTGACATGTCCACAATATATATATATATATATATATACATATAAATATATATATATATATATATATATATATATATACAGTGTATATATACAGTGTATATATATATATATATATATATATATATATATATATATATATATATATATATACACAACATATATAAGTGGTGTATTCACAAATTTCGCATATAGGTTGGTGAGTAGGAGACATAAATATTACAGCTTGCCAATTTTAGTTCCTGTTGGAAAGATGGACTGTAGCCAGTCACCAGCTGCTTACTGCTAGTCTAAATAATAATTTATTACAACCCAATGGATTCTAATCCAGATCATGTTCTTTTTCACAGGATGATTACATCAAGAGTTGGGAAGACAACCAACCAGGAGACGAAGGTAATGTCAGTGTTTTACTCTTGTAGTCCTCGTTGTAAGAAACTGTAGAGGGTGCTAAGGTCTGAAGTAGCTGATAAATTGCTCTGTCCTCGGATAACTCACTTTCCTATGAAAGCCTGTCGATTCGTAATTGAAGTGACTGTGGATTTCCATTTTCTGTAAAAATGTGGTTGCAAATTGAGTTGTAAATATCCAGGATAATATACAGCATAGGTCAGGATCTTCCCTAAAACAAATACAGAATAACCAATTATTTGTCTAGTATAATTACAGCACCCGAAGATGAATATATATGGATTTCCCATATCTATAGTCTGTAACTGCCTGCCTTTCATTATTACAGTCCAATATTCTCCACTCACAGAAAAGAAGAGAAAAAGCAAAGACTTTATAGTCATGAAGATGAGTCCAAGAGACAGGCATTATGGGAAAGTCTACTTAGTAATAGCCAGAATAAGGGACGCAGTGCTGCTAAAGGACTTCTAGCACAGTCACACAGTTGTAGTGTGTCTAAATAAATCACATTCAATTCTAAGTCTCTACGGAACAAAGGGAGCTCTGGAAGCCTACTCCAAATTTCAATTATTATTGGATAGGGCTGTTTTAGAAGATTAGAGAGAAGATTCTGAGTATACAGTGAATTAGCAACAGTATTCCTGGTCCTAGTCAGCACTATAAAGTTCTGGACACATTTAGTCCAAAAGTTATATTGTGTATCTGTGAGGGATGTAGCTGCCTATTGTAGTTTTGTTTAAATTATTAGAAAAGAATAGGGAAGGGGCAGTGTATATCTGTCCGATTACTTTGATTACTATTGGAGCTGCTATTAAACTTACACACCCTGCTGGTCTTGTGGCCAGAGCTGGGTGAAGGACAAGTGGGCAATTGCCAGTGACTGTGGACCATTAAGGGACCAATGAGACTGTTCTCGCTATACTGTTTAGCTCCTATGCAGACTGTATGAGCTCTTACATTAGAGATCAGTCAAAGAGTTTATGACACACATAAAGAAAACTGTGTGGCTGTTCAGTCCTTTCTATTCCCTTCCTGCACTTATCTCTGGGATCAGATCATGGTGCAAGGAGAACAATCAGTGTTCAGCTTTCTGCTATTGCTGATTGAAGCTAGAGCAGGTTACATGATATAAGTTAATGGAAGGTAGTGTAAGAGTTGTACCTAGAGAGCAGTCTATATGGACCAAGGAGTGGTCTGTAGGAGAAAGTAGAGAGAACAGTCTGTGAGGAGGGGGAAACAATCAGTGATATGGAGCAGTCTGTTTCACAGAATGGGTTATAAAGGAGAAATGTGTGCTCTGAGGAGAGCATTATTTCTGTTTGTGAGCACTACTATTATATGAGGGTACAAGGTGGCAGCGATAATTTGTGGGGCACAAAGGGCTTTTATGCAGTGTGGATGAAAAGGATGGTGCACTTTTATTGTCTTGGGCAAAACTAACATCGGAGGCACAAGACAGAGCAGTGTTTGGCACTATTATTTAAAGGGGTATGCCACCCAAAATATTTTTTGTATTGTTAAATAGCCCACCTATAGGTCAATAAATTGCTCAAGGCAAGCTGTTTTGTGTCTATTTCTACCTCTCCATCTTGCTCCTTCCTCCTGGCCCCCACCTTCCAAGACGTGGATCACGTGTCTCCGTCTCCCTATGCGCTGCCAGCAGCTGACTGGGGTGGGGAATGTAATGGATTAAAATGAGGATCAGCTCTGCTACATCTGTGGGTATCTGTGATCTCGATCCTTAAAGACCCCAGCAATCCTTCTGAAAACAATAGAGATTCTAAATTTACTAAATGTGACTACATGTTTGGTAGAATTTTTTTGCATTTTCAGCATCAACATCTTTCAGCAACTCTCTGAGCTGGTCTTAGGAGGGTGAAGGAGGGTTTGGCTTATAAAAATGGGTGTAAATTAAATTTGCCAAATTGTGTGCACATTTTAGGAAACATGTCTTACTTGTCTTTACTTAATGTGCCAGATCTATCACAAAGTGAATACTACTGTAAAAAATTAAAGGCAGCCTCCACTTGGCTTTTCAGCTGCCTAAGGCAGTAACAATAAAGCTTGGACATTATTTCTCTTCCTTCTGCTACATAGAATTAATGAAACATGATATGTTCTCTCTAGCAGGCTTCTTGGGGACTTTTTGAAAGTAAATGTACAGTTTAGCCACTCATTCCGAGCAATCCTGAGCATCTTGGGAGACATGCAAACATTATTACTTTATTGCATTGGTGCGATTGAATGAATCCCCTTATATTCCATAAAGTCCCATTAAATATATATGTAGATATATAAAATATATATATATATATATATATATATATATATATATATATACATACAGTAGGTGGAGGTTATCTTGGAATTCAAGTTAGGTCAGCCCATGTTTTAGTAATAGCTACAGGATCTCTTTTTTTTACAAATATTCTACATTAATATTTATGAGGCCCTTAAACCTTTTTGATATTAGTTTGATACTTAGATACTGTTCTGCTCATTCCAGGCCTGGACACCACAAAGGACCCTTGCCAGAAAGTGAAATGCAGTCGACATAAGGTTTGCATAGCCCACGGATATCAGAAAGCAATGTGCATAAGTCGGAAGAAGTTGGAACACAGGTGAATATGAAAGATGGTCTATGTCCCAGTTGTCTTTTTCTTTGCTTCCATGATGAAATGTGTCCTCTTGCTTGCTTTCTTCTTTAGAAAATTTCTGTCTTTTCCACTCACTCTCTCTGGCTTATAGACATCATTTGGAAAATTGCCAGATTTGTGTAATATCCTTCTGTTCAGCTGTTGCTTGTGAACAGTGTTCAGACTTGGACTCCCACTCTAAATATTTTTTTTTTCCTAGGCATGATCATTCCATTACAATGACTTTTCATTGTTATACAGAATTGATTGCAATGTACTATTGGCTGATTAACCTTACAGCAGAAAATCAGCAAATCAATAAAAATCATCTGCAGTAAAATAAAAATCAGCAAGTGTAATGCACCATATTTCATATACTTACTGTTACCTTAGTTATCAGTCAAATTATATCATCTATCTATTGTGAGAATAGAGTCCCCTGACCTCCTTTGTGCAAGGTCACAACTATAAGAGTGGTTCATCTATTTACCTATAGAGAAAGCGAGTCAGTAGTGGTATTCTAAGTGTCAGAATTTTCAGTGCTGAAGGTGGACTGTCTCTCATTCAGTGTGCCATCAATTACAGTATGGAGATTAGATACAACAACTACTCTCTTACCTTCTAGTCTCACAATAGGTGGCGGTTTAGAGATGGATATAGAATAATAACCTAAGATAGAACAATTCTTCCAAGCATAGTTAAGTGGGGCAAGACATCAGGTTATGTAAACAATATTTTATTCATGAATTATTGATTAGAAGCAGTATACAATCTAATGTTTCTGTTAACTAGTGTATTTGCACCATCTGTTAAGCTTTGCTCTTATCACTGTAGACTTCTATAAGGATGCCTTACATGCACTGAGATCAGGGCTGTATCTGCCATGAGGTGAAATGAGTATCTTGCCTCAGGTGACAGATCCGTTAAACAGATTGCAAAAACGTAGTGTGAACCAAGCCTAACTTCGCAGGAGAAAAAAAAAATGACAAACAGGTATATGGGGAGATTTTTCTAGTCACCCACTACACAGTTGCATGGTTTTTGGTCTATGTTAAGTATATCTTGAACAACCCCTTTAAGTAGAAGTAATTTACAAATCTGTATAGCCTTCTGATGCCAGGTGATTACTAAACAATTTCTTTCTCAGAATATCTCTTTAATTCTCCACTTATTTCAGTAAATTATATACCCTCATTTCTGTTCCCATTTTGTTTTTCCTCTCCAGGATTAAACAGCCCAACCTTAAGCTCCATGGAAACAAAGATAACCTCTGCAAGCCATGCCATGTAACGCAGCCGGCATCAGTCTGTGGCTCTGACGGACACACGTACAGCTCTGTGGTGAGGAGTAATTGCATTTCTAAAGGGATGAAGTCTCTGTAATAGCTAGTACTGAGTCAGTGACTAAATGAAGGGCATCTAGGACTTTTACTCCATAGGGTATTCACTTGGCAGGTAGTAAAGTTTGTTACTTAAGCCAGAACAATGGAGCTAATTGTGCAAAATACAAATGTAGTCACTTTTTTTAAGCACTATAAAAGTATAGAAAGAGTGGTTGGTTTAGGGGAAAAAAAGACCTTGGCAAAAAATATTGGTGCAAACGTACACCAGCTGTAAGGTAGTATAAGAATAAGAAAAGTGTCTAATGTAAATATATGCACTAAATGCACCAAAGTATATATAACAAATATATCATGCCATGTCTGCCATAGTATGGCTGGTTGTGACTTTGCTGGTGTTATACTAAATTAGAGGTTAATATTTTTTTTTATATCTTTGATTTAGTATGGTGGAGAACAAGCTTGGATGTACTCTCCACCATGATAGTATCTCTACAGATCAGGTGTTTACAGCATATATTACGCCATACATTTTTGTGATGGGAACTACCCTTTAAGCCATGTTTACACACAGTAAAATAAAAGTAAAATACATCAGTGAAATAGATATAAAAGTGGCCATATTTTATATTACATTAAAGTCTATGGAATAGCAGATGTTCATGCGCACATTGTAAAAAAATGTTTTTCTTTCACAATGTATGGACATTTTTTCACTGACTTTAATAGAGCAAATTATTAGATTCAAAATACGGCCAGTTTTTATGGCTATATGGCGAAATACGGCCACTTTTTATGTTGTATTTTGCTTCACTTTATGTGAATATAGGGGGAGTTTTATCATGTGTAAAGTGAAACTGACTCAGTTGCCCCCTAGCAACCAGTTGCCCCCTAGCAACCAATCAGATTCCACATTTCATTTTCCAAATGACGAATGATAAGTGGAACCTGATTGGTTGCTAGGGGCCAGTTTCACTTTACACCAGGTTTAATAAATCTCCCCCATAGTCTCAATAGGAGATGTTTTCAGTGCAAGTTAAATAGTTTAAAATAGTATAGGAAAGGTTTGGCAAAATTACATGAATGGAAGTTCATTCTAACCATTCTTATTAAACACACAAAAATGGCAAAAATTTGCAAAAATTCTTCTACATAATTAATGCATAAACTACTGTTGTTACCATTAAAATACTGATATACAAGTGCCTAAACCCGTAACATATAATTTATTGACTAACAAACCATACCAGACCTTGTAAAACTCTCTCTCTGTTCAGTCCGTTACAGTTGTCAGCTGTGGAGTGATGATATTGTACAGTTCTGAGCCTTCTGGGGATGGTATTGAAATGTATATTTCCAATTACTGGTTCAAAAGCAAGTCAGGTTGTTTGAAATAGCTGCCGGCATGTTCACACATTTCTCTGTAGGGACTGGCCTTGCAACCCTCTGATCATGATTCTCTCTCTTTTATTAGTGTAAACTGGAGCAGCAGGCATGTCTTAGTAGCAAACAGCTTACTGTTAGATGCCAAGGCTCATGTCCGTGCCCTACAGACAACACTCCAACAACAACAACCACCACCACTGTGGATACCAGCAAGCAAGGTAGTGTTTTTCTGCTACAAATCGAATTGCATGAAATAGTTGTAAAAACACGATTTTAAGTACTTACTGGGAGAAAAAAAGAAGCACCGTATCAGCAACACAGTCAGCATGTACAACAATGTTCTTGCCCACTGGGTGAGTAGGTTTCTAGATGTGGAGAACACTATAGGCAGCGGCATGATGGAAATATGCTATGGATGGCAATTGGTTCAGTAGGAGTATTGCACACATCAACAAGTTTCTGAATTATTGGGAAATATTACAAAAAGTTGCCGTTGTCTAGGTTAAAACACAAGAAGGTTACAATAATCAAGATGAGAAAAAAACAGAGCCACAATAGAGATTCCTGCTAGTGGAAACTCAGAAATAGGGGACGGCATATTAGGGGCATGATATTTATCTGCATCTCGCAGGGATACATCAGAATACTTGTTTTTTTTATATAAAATTTAAACAACTGATATCAAGAATGCCACCCAGTAGATTTCTGAAGGCAAGTGGCTGGTAGATTGGAGACTCTTTTGTGAGCAGTGGTGTCTGGCAAGACTGGGGCCAACAGTAGCAACTTCTATATAGGTTGTATGTGTCTCACATACTCCAGAAAAATCTTAATTAGAGATGAGCGAACCGGGTTCGGGTTCAAGTCGATCCGAACCCGATCGTTCGGCATTTGATTAGCGGGGGCTGCTGAACTTGGATAAAGCTCAAAGGTTATCTGGAAAACATGGATACAGCCAATGACTATATCCATGTTTTCCACATAGCCTTAGGGCTTTATCCAACTTCAGCAGCCACCGCTAATCAAATGCCGAAAGTTCGGGTTCGGATGGACTCGAACATGCTCGAGGTTTGCTCATCTCTAATTTAATAGGTTAAGTGTCTTCCAAAAAAAGAGTGTGTATTAAAAATGGTGATTAGTCCATGTAATCATTACCTGTAATAACTGTTACTGTAAGTAATTTTGCATTTTTTATAGCTTCTAAACACTGCATCCGGGGAGTTTCGGAGATACTCTGACACAGTCACCTAGCCATTACATTTTGGCCCTTGTCAGAGTTTTTTAAATCCTTACTATGCTCATTTTTATGCTTTTTAAGTACTCAGGTTCTTGCCTTCCCCCTGGTGTGCGCCAGCTGTAACCTAATGTTAAGAACTGAATTCTCACTTGCTGCCTAATACATGTCACCCAATGACAGCTGCCATTGTACCAAGATGATGACTGCTATTCACTTTAATATTATGGCTGATCACTATGTATAACCATGTACAGTATATAGTGATTGTTTTAAATGTGAATTGTCCCTTGTCATATTTCAGTTTTTTTGCCTTTGTCAGGAGAAACCTGCACTGGTCAGGATTTGGCTGATCTTGGTGATCGTCTACGGGATTGGTTTCAGCTTCTTCATGAGAACTCAAAGCAGAATAACACTGCAAATCCTGGAGCAAAACAAGTCAATGGTACTGTAATCATTCTAGAGTTGTCAATGTTATCTCCTAAATTGGTATTTAACCTGTCACATTGAAATTGCAGTGAAATCTGCAGGCATAATGTTATAGAGCAGGAGACACGGAGCAGAATGTTATATAGTTTGGTGGGAAAAGTTTCAAGATAACTTTTCATTTATTTATGTAAATTTCTGTTAATTCTTCATGGTCATGTGGGAGGTCCTACACAGTGATTGACAGCTATCTGTGTATAAGTGCGCAGAGCTGTCTGTCACTTTGCTACTTACCTTAGAATGAGCTTTTTCTCCTAATCCATATATCCGCTCAGCTCCTCCTACTCTAAAATGTGATGTCTGTAGATTGGGTTGCATTTTCAACGTAACAGGTTCACACCAGCTTTCAAAAGTTTAGGACCTAGATCTATCAATATTCTCACTTTCTTGCTGGGCAGTCCATTAGATGCAGGGTCTTTTGAGGGAGGGAAGGCATATGAGTTATAGTCTAAATCTGGATCTAAAAGATCGGAGCTCGCTTATCCAGAATCCTAGGCCGTGTAATACAGCCCTAAGAGTTTGGAGAAGGATAATTGTGGCCGCCCGACGAGTTTTGTATTATATTGGAAGGGTTACATATAACTAGCCTAAGAACTTTAGATTTGATGGAAAATAGAGAGAATTCAGACTAGGCCAGAGTCCTTAGATTTGACTGGGTAATAGGAAAGGGTGATAGCACTGTGATGTGATTCATTTCTATATTAGTATTTGCTCCTCCATTCAGTGACAGACTATTGTCATATGTATTCTGTTGGCTAATTGATAGCAACATTGCTCTGCATTTACTGTGACTATACGACTGAATTCTTGGTCTTGGATGTTTTGACATCATATACATGGTCTTCCTTTCTTTGGAGAAACCAGAATAAAGAGTTCCAAGAGCAATTACAGAATATGGCAGAGACATATGTAACAATAAGTGCGGGTGTCAGAAAATTCAGATGAAGCATCTGGCCTTAGTTTTTGAAGCAGTTTGAATAAAACTCGGGCCAATAATTTATTGGAGCTCTTAGCATTCCAAGAGAGCTTGATCAGTTCTTTGGAGGGATGAATCACTGCTTAATTAGCACCTTGTTAGTAAAGCAAAACATTGTGGAAGTTAATTATCAGAAGATTCTGGCATGACACTGGCACAATAGTACCACCCAGTGAGGTTGGCATAGTCCTGTCCAGAACATAAGCACGCATGAACATGGCATTTTACAGATGTTACACAACTGAGTCTGGGCCCTGGAATATTTGGTTAAATCCAAGAAATATGCTAATCTTCTACAGATTGAGGCCATCGTCTTAACAAATTAGACAATGCACTCTCTGTCGGGCTCTACATATTCTTATTTGTTCCTTCTTACCTTTAGCACAAGGTGAAGTGTTGTGTGGAATATAAATAACTCTATTTAATATTAAATCTTTGTAAGTGGCTTTAACCCTGAATGGGTGTTATGGTGCCAGTGACTAAATCCTTAACCAGCTGTGTCAGATCAGACTGGAAATTATTTAGACTATAGTATCCCAGGACAATTTATAACAAATACGTGTTTATTATCACTCTTTATAATCTTGGCAATGATAAGACATGGTGGATTCTTTATCTAATGGCTTCATTTGAAATTATTTGATTTTTCTGAGAGCTTTGTGTTTATCTTGATTTTTTTTAATCCATGATTTACACATATAATTTATGATCAGCATAGCGGTCAGGGTTGAGAAACATGCAACCTTGCAGCTATTGCAAAACTACAATTCCTATCATGCCTGGACAGCCAAAACTAACAATCTATGTAGTTATACAGTCAGTACTGTAGTTCTCTTTGTGCATAGAGTGTATCATTTAATTCTCGGGCAGAATCACACTAATGATGCTTTTAGAATATATGTATATTTTGCAGAAGTTATAACTGAGGCCTTTCTTTATGCAGTGCTAGACAAAACCCTGGTAGCCAGCTGCAAAGACTCAATAGGCTGGATGTTCTCTAAGCTGGACTCCAACAATGACCTCTTTCTGGATCAGGCAGAGCTGGCAGCCATCAACCTTGACAAGTATGAGATCTGCATCCGGCCTTTCTTCAACTCCTGTGATACTTACAAGGATGGGCGGGTATCCACTGCTGAGTGGTGCTTCTGTTTCTGGAGAGAGAGTAAGCAAGAAATAAAAGCGACTTTATCACATCATTACAAATCACATTAAAATGGAACAATTACGTAACATCTCAGAGAAACAAACTGGAAACTGGGCACTAATTCAGAACTGTTTTATTTGTTGGGCCATAGTGTTTTTTTTAAAGACCAAGCTGTTTATTTTAGTATCTATCTATCTATCTATCTATCTATCTATCTATCTATCTTTCAGTGTTTTAAAGCTACACTTAGTTTTATTTATGCCATTATTATCCTAATGCCATTTATAATCCATGCAGGTTTATTGTATTGAAGTTGTGCTTTCTGTTTTTAGAACCTCCATGTCTTGCTGAACTTGAAAAAGTACAGATCCAAGAAGCAGCAAAGAAAAAGCCTGGTAAGCCATGTATTTCATGATCATAAAGACCAAATAATACTGTCACACCATGACTACATATTACCACAGCATATGGAATAAAAATAATCTCTAGTAGGTAGTAGTTTCCCTCCAGAATTACAGAATTCCCTCCCCTCACAGTAGGTAGCATTGCCTCACAGTAAGTATAGCTTCCCCCAATAGGTAGTGCTGCCCCCCACTATAGTAGGTATAAATTTGTCCCAGTAGGTATAGTTTTCCCCAGAAGGTATAGCTGCTGTTAGTGGTATAAAGTTGCCACAGTAGGTATAGTTGCCTCCAGTTGGTAGTTTTGCCCCCAGTTAGGTATACTTCCCCCAGTATCTGTGACTCCACCCAAGGAGGTATAGAGTTGTCCCAGTAGGTATAGTTTTCCCCAGAAGGTATAGCTGCTGTTAGTGGTATAAAGTTGCCACAGTAGGCAGGCCCGCTCCTGCCATGAGGCAGACTGAGGCTTCAGCCTCAGGCGGCAGCTCCTGTGATCCTCCAGGGGGCGGCAGAATCTTCCCTGACACTGTCATTTTAGTGAAGTGTAACTTCACTAAAATGACAGCAGCCCCGATCTCCTAGCAGTGCTCAGTCCCTGGCCGCCCCCTGCCGCCCTCCCCAGGAACTGCCGGGCTACGTCTCTGTTACGTGTGACGTCACCCGGCAGTCTTCCTGAGGATTGGGTACATGCCTGGACGGACGGCCACAGCGGCTCCACATTTAGTCCCTCCTCTGCTCCACTGCTAGTGAGTATTGTAAACAGGGCTGAGGGGGAGGCTGGTGGCTGAGGCTGCTGATTGTCTGTAGGTCAGGGCTGGGGGGTGGGTTGACTGTCGGGAGGGAGGGGGATCAGGTCTCAGAGCCGGGGAGGGAGCCAGCCAGGTATTAGCCAGAGTTGTGCTTCATGTGGGTGAGGGAGCTCAGTCAGAGCCCGTACAGACAGGGCAGTGTGCAGATAGGAGTGTGTGCACATCGGAGAGAGGACACATCATCCGTCTTTGTGACAGCTCCTGACCCCAGCTGATGTGCAGACTGATAACAGCAGCAGAGGCTCCTCCAGCACCAGAGCAGCCTTGTATCCTATCAGTGTGCTGCTGCTCCTCCTCCTCCTGCCTGTGCTGGACTCCAGTCCCTTCCTCCACTACTATGCTCAATGTATACCCCAGTCTGAGGCATAGTGGTGGGGGTGGTATATATGGCAGCACATGTGGATATATATGTACACTGGGGCATAGTGGTGGGGGTGGTATATATGGCAGCACATGTGGATATATATGTACACTGGGGCATAGTGGTGGGGGTGGTATATATGGCAGCACATGTGGATATATATGTACACTGGGGCATAGTGGTGGGGGTGGTATATAGCAGCAAATGTGGATATATATGTACACTGGGGCCCCCAGTGTACATATATATCCACGTGCTACTATATACCACCCCCTCCACTAATATACTACAGCGTACATATGCATCCACATGTACTGCCATATATACCACCCCAACCACTATGCCCCAGAGTACATATATATCCACATGTGCTGCCATATATACCCTATACACTATACTGCCATATACCACACTATACTGTTAAATAGCGTGGAGCAGCAGGCTGCCATTCTGTGCAGACTAGTTATTAGTGAAGCACACAGCTTGTCTGGGTCCAGCCCTCAGCCTCTCTGCGATGGAACTTGTAGTACAACAATTTCAGCTTAAATATTATGCCTGGTTCTTTATAAAGTAAGAGTCTTATGAGGTTCTGCAGCAGCTGAGGTGTAGTATGAGGTTCTGCAGCAGCTGAGGTGTATGATGAGGTTCTGCAGCAGCTGAGGTGTATTATGAGGTTCTGCAGCAGCTGAGGTGTATGATGAGGTTCTGCAGCAGCTGAGGTGTATGATGAGGTTCTGCAGCAGCTGAGGTGTATGATGAGGTTCTGCAGCAGCTGAGGTGTATTATGAGGTTCTGCAGCAGCTGAGGTGTATGATGAGGTTCTGCAGCAGCTGAGGTGTATTATGAGGTTCTACAGCAGCTGAGGTGTAGTATGAGGTTCTGCAGCAGCTGAGGTGTAGTATGAGGTTCTGCAGCAGCTGAGGTGTAGTATGAGGTTCTGCAGCAGCTGAGGTGTATGATGAGGTTCTGCAGCAGCTGAGGTGTAGTATGAGGTTCTAGCATCATAGCAGCATAGCATCATAATACACATTGAAAAAATAATACGTTTACTGATAGCTGCGGTATTCACATGGGGATAGTTGATAAACAATTGATTCTAGGATTGGGGGGGGGGGGCGCCATTTAAATTTTTGCCTCAGGCAGCACAAAAGCTAGAATCGGCCCTGACAGTAGTTATAGTTGCCTCCAGTTGGTAGTTTTGCCCCAGTTAGGTATACTTCCCCCAGTATCTGTGACTCCACCCAAGGAGGTATAGAGTTGTCCCAGTAGGTATAGTTTCCCTTAGAAGGTACAGCTGTCATTAGTAGATATAAAGTTGCCCCAGTAGGCTAACCCCCAGTAGATAGCGCTCCCCCTGGTAGAATTGACCCACCCCCAGTAGGTAGACCTGTCCTTATTTAAGTATATGATTATAGTCCCCTCCACTCTCTCATTGACAGGGTGCTATGACATAACCTTGTGCACCTGTACCACTTCTAGCACCAGTAGGGAAGAGCAATCGGACCAGTCTGCCCTTCTTTCTTTTAACTTATGTGGTCTAGCTGGCACCAATTGATATTTATAGCAGCTATACAGAGGCCTGAGGAGAATCAACCCATTCAAAGATAGATGCCCCTTCACCACAACAGGTGCTAGAACCAGTCCTGGAATCTCCTATTAAGTTCCTTGTGAAAGGCTTAAAGGAGAAGTCTGGTGATTTGAAAATGTTTTTTCATCTGGTGGGGGCAACATAACAATCACAACTCACCTCACCCATCCCATTGCAGCACTGGATTGCTGCTCCGGGACCCCCGTTGGGCTTCGGGCTCTCCTGCACAGCAGACGTCATGGATTATGCGCTCAGCCAATCAGTGACTGCAGCGGTGTCCCGCAACAATCACTGACTGCCTGGGCGCATAATCCATTAGCTGAGTTGTGATGTCATTAGAACTCGAGTAAAATGCCTTCTGGCGGGGGTCCTGGAGCCTGGGAACTACGCTTGTAGGCAGGGGAAAAGGTAAGTAATGATTGTTTATTATATTCTCCCCGGAGCCCTGCCAGCTGTGAAATTTTTCAGATCGCCAGACTTCTTTAATTCTAAGATAGAACCTTACAAAGAGAGGGTTTCCTTCCCGGAAAGCATTCAGCATGCTCTGTGTTATGATGTTGCTTAAAGGAGAAGTCCGGCGAAAATCTTTATTTAAGTATTGTATTGCCCCCCAAAAGTTATACAAATCACCAATATACACGTATTACGGGAAATGCTTATAAAGTGCTTTTTTCCCTGCACTTACTACTGCATCAAGGCTTCACTTCCTGGATAACATGGTGATGTCACTTCCTGTATAAAATGGTGATGTCACTTCCTGGTTAAAATGGTGATGTCACGACTCGACTCCCAGAGCTGTGCGGGCTGTGGCGGCTGGAGAGGATGATGGCAGAGGGATGCTCAGTGTCCCTCCAGTGCCCAGTGTCCCTCAGTGTCCCTCTGCCATCATCCTCTTCAGAAGCCACAGCCCGCACAGCTCTGGGAGTCGGGTCGTGACATCACCATGTTATCCAGGAAGTGACATCACCATGTTATCCAGGAAGTAAAGCTTGGATGCAGTAGTAATTACAGGAAGAAAAGCACTTTATGTGCATTTCCTGTAATAAGTGTATATTGGTGATTTGTACAACTTTTGGGGGCATTACAATACTATACTAAAAAATTCCACTGGACTTCTCTTTTAAAAAGTTGCTCATAGATCAGATTGATTCATGTTCACAATAGGTAACATTCTGGGAACCTGCACACTGCTGAAAGCAAGAGTAGAGACAAGATATGTCAGATTTGTATGATAGTTATATTGGGTGGTAGTGAACAAATAACTATATATATATATACACATGTCTGAACATTGACGCATATGTCTATGTTTATAGGAGTTTTCATCCCCAGTTGTGATGAAGATGGATATTACAGAAAGATGCAGTGTGATCAGGCCAGTGGGGAGTGTTGGTGTGTAGATCAGCATGGGCTTGAGCTAACAGGTACAAGAATACATGGGAACCCAGACTGTGGTAAGTCTCAAATGCAACTGTACATATTTTATTTTTGTCCATTTATGTGTACCTGTCATTATTATTATTTTTTTTTCATTAAATGTTATTTATTTATTTATAATATTTAATTAGACGAACTAACTACATACTTGCAGGGATTGGCTCCAACCCCTGTTGGGCTGTTCCCCTTTTACTGGGAAGTTAAATGGGTAAACCAGTAAAAATCTTTTTCTTTCAAATCAACTGGTGTCAGAAAGTTATATAGATTTGTAATTTACTTCTATTTAAAAATCTCAGGTCTTCCCATACTTATCAGCTGCTGTATGTTCTGCAGGAAATGTTTTATTTTTAGTCTGCTCTATGCTGACATCTTTGGCCAAGACATGAAGTGTCCAGAGCAGGAGAGGTTTTCTATGGGGATTTGCTGCTGCTCTGGACAGTTCCATTCTCGGACAGAGTTGTCAGCAGAGAACACTAAAACAACATTTCCTGCACGGCATACAGTAGCTAATAAGTATGGGAAGACTTGAGATTTTTAAATAGTTGGAATCCTGTAGTCTGATGTTTTGCCAATATGGCCATAGATTTCAATGGGCTGGACGCCGATTTGGTGGTGGAGATTTGATGCTGTGTTCAGTTATTTAGATCTAACCTGCTGCGTATCTGCTGCGTATCTGCTGCGTATCGCAGCAGTAAATACGCTGCATATACGATGTGTGTGTTTGTACCCTTAGACTACATTTGCCCCACTGAAGTCTATAGGCCTGTCTGCAACACGTTGGGCTGCATATGGGCAACCCCTTTTTGACATGACGTTGACATGTAGTCTTACGTTGATGTTAAAACATAATGGCCCTCAATTTCTAAGATTGTCTGGTGTTCAAAACCCTACAGATCAGGGTTTTAGTTTCATAAACCTCTAGATTTATTATAAGTCTCGGTTACTGGCAAACACGGGTGGCAGATTTACAGAATGCAATATCCATCAAAAAAGTCAGGGCCAGTGTTTTTATAATGAATGTTATTATAGCACTTGTCTTCAATAAATTCGACTGGGTGACTTTTAAGTGGTAAGAGTTAAATGTGACATTTTGTTTGTAAGTGCTTTTGCTAGCAGCGACCATAATTACCTTGATGTACAGATGATGACATGGCTTCCGACTACTGCATCCCTATGGTTGTGTGAAGCCTCCCCTTCAGACATTTCCAATGCTAATAGTAGATTTAATAATGGTCAGAGGCATAGAAGAAAATGTAGTGACCACACAGACTATTCCGTGTCATTAATGCTCAATGTCCCTGGACGGAGGAGGAAGAGTGGTCAGTGAGACCCGCCTCATTTATTATGGAAGCCAGACAGTTCTGTACTTGGATTTTATTAAAGTACCTAATTACCTGCCTTGAAAATGCAGAAAGGTTGAGCGTATAATGCAAGACACTGAAGAGCCTCTTTAGATTATTACTTAATGCCCTTCCTTGCTGAGTGCTAATGTCTGTCAATGAATCCGTCCGAGAAAGCCTATGCAGTCATTTTCCCTATGTCAGGTACTAGCAGCAAGGAAGAAGAAAACCTCTGTTATGTCTTTGTATTCAAGGGGGTGTTTACTTAAATGCATACTTCACATCATACATCTTTATACATGTTTTATAGAGTTTCTGAAGGGTACATTAGAATATATTCTATATATTCTGCTTTCTTGGAATCTCATTTTGTGGCATGCTTTTTCCTTTTGTCTATTTGTGTTCTGTGCCCTTATTGACCTACTGTACGTCCTAGTGTTATAAAATAGAACTAATGTACTAAAGAAGAAAATTCACAAAATTGTCCCTAAAATAAATGCCTTACACTGTGTATGCTTGACTTGCACTCTATTCATTCTCTTGAGTAGGGATGGGAACTACAATTCCCATCCTGCTTGGAAATCCAAAGACAAAGCTTTGGCAGCCCAGGCATGATGGGAATTGTAGTTTTCCAACAGCTGAAGGCTCGCAGGTTCCCATTCCTGTTCTAGGAGGATTTCCGAATATTGTCAGTTTCAGCACTTGGCAATATTTAACAGCCCTATAGAGAGTAAATGGAGCACAGGCAGTGCACACAATTCATTTCAGAGACATTCATGTCCCTGATCTCTGGATTGATGCTGGTCCCAGCGGTTGGACCTCCACTGATCAGCTTGTTGTCCCCTATCCCATGGATAAGATCTTGATATGGGAACACCCCTTTAATGTTTCCATAGTGGCTTTCTGCATTTCTCCACCATTAGTCTATTGAATCCAATGATAAAACTGCAAAAAAGAAATGGTGAAGCGCATTCACTTTAAAGCCAGGTTCACATGCTGTAAGACAGCGGCCGTTCTGTGTCACATCCGTGTCACAGAACGGCTGCTGTCTGTGAAGTTTAACCCTGTTGAACTTTATTTCTTTTGAATTGCTAATGCTGCCACATTCGGGTGTTCCCACCTTTCAATTAATCATTGCAGACAATGTAAAGTGTAGCCGGGGCCATACTTTACATTGTCTGCACTGTCAATTTAGTGCGGTTGCTATTCAATGAATAGCGGCCGCACAAAATTAACATGTGTATACACTCCAGCCGGGTTTCCATAGAAAACAATGTTGTTAGATTTATTTATTTTTTTGCAGGATTCACTAACAACGGCCTTTAGTGAAAATATACATTGTGTGAACATTGCCTAAGCCTGACAACTAATTTTAGTCATGAGACCAAACTATTGTCCTATTTTTTGTTCTAGAGGACATCGTCGGATTCTCTGGCGATTTTGGAAGTGGTGTCGGCTGGGAAGATGAAGAAGAGAAAGAAACAGAAGATGCTGGAGAGGAGGCAGAAGAGGAGGAGGGAGAGACAGGCGAGGCAGATGATGGAGGATACATATGGTAGACCCTAAGCAGCACAGCCCTGTATGGGTGATGCCACCAAGTTTGGAAGACTGCAGTAAATAGTAATCAGATGCCACAGTGATCAGGAAACACAGCTGAATGTACATTATACTTCAACAGAAATAGTGTGTGTGAGCATGCAGGTGTGCCTGTTGACTGACTGCTTTGAAATTTGCCGCTCATTTCTGACCCCATAATCTAAGTGAGCTGTTCTATGGTAGACCAGAGAAACACATTCATTTTCCTCTAAAGACATGGCGTTGTTGGTATATAATCTAACATTGGAGTACAGTATCTTATTCATTATTTCAAGAATCAAGCACACATGTCTGGGACACACTTAGTCTTTAAGTGACAAGCTAGGTTTTGCCACAGGTCCTACGTGAACAAGCAGGACGTATATTAAACAGTGTTTCTGTAGTAAAAAGAGGAGGAAAGGAAGTACTGCTATGTAGATAGACCATAAGAACAAATATTCCAATGTATATTTCAATGTTAATACTTCTTTAGCTTGTCCCTTCTTCACTGGAGTTTTACACATTGGATTTATATTAAAGTGTCACTGCTGTTATAACTTTCAAAATCTAAATCAACAGTAGATATGATATAAAGCAAGTTTGCAAATTACATCCGTTATTTTGTTTAGTTATCATGCTTTAAAACAAAGCTATACTTGCCAGAAATTCAGGTCCAGTCTCCTGAAGGCAGATGTTCTGACTTGTACTAGGGAAAAAAAAAAAGACTAAACACAGAAATTCTGGCCAGTACAAAGAGTCACGTCTCAATGTGTCCATCAGTCACATGACTGCTTTCTCTGCACAGATGACCTAGAAAACACTGGACTTCCTGTGTCAGACTCTTTGGCAAAAAAAGAGTCTTAACACAGGAAGTGCCGTGTTTTCCATGATAACTAAAAAATAAAATAATGAATGTAAATTGCAAATTTGCTTTATATCACATCTACTGTTGATTTAGATTTCGAAAGTTGTAACAAAAGTGACACTGTAAGCATTAATGTGAGATTTGTGCTTGGTGATGATTCCATGTGAACTGTCCCCCCTTCCTCTTATAACAGTAATGTCTCAATGCTTGGGACATAACGACATCCTTATTTAGATTGGTAGTAACATCATTTGTAGACCCTGAGCCACAGCTGGTTTCCATTTCTGAATTTGCCGACGTCTACTACTAGAGCTCCCTTATCTGTACAGACACGTTCATCTTCTGCCGTTAGTAATGTGCAGCCTGTGATCACGATAAATGATCCAGTTAGATCCACTGTGCTCAGTTTATTTACTCTTTTTTTGTTACATCCTTTGACAACAGAAATACTGACATATATTATCACTTTAGTAGTGTACATAAAAAGTCAAAGGGGGCTTGGACAGTTACAATATTGCCATATTATATTATGTACTTATGCTACTTCTGTGCACCATAGGATATACAGTACATAACAACAGTCTGGCAGGCCCCTTTGCGTAACAGATGCTGCACAAAGTTTTACCAAATTGTGGCTATATAAAACTAGAGAGTTGGACACAGAATAAGAATTTTGCATTATAGCAGTCTATCCTTATTATGGATGTATACAACATTGATCCATAATATAGTGTTTTACGTAGGTCTTTAGGTCCATCATTTTCAGCATACTGTAGAGAGCTCTAGAGAGTGTAGAAAGCTATGATGACTTTCTTTTGTTGGGATTTAATAAAACTTACACTTGGTAAAAGATTGAGTAGTTTCCTAGGGGAAACAACCAGATTGTAATTCTAATTTATCACTATCCCATTTTTAGGTGTCAGTGGAACATTAAAAAAAAACTTTTGATGTGTCCTGAAGACAAGTCAAAAGTTTTAAATGGTTGGAGCCTTGGTGTTCAGGCCTTCATGGAGACTGAGCCCTTGACTCACTGCCATCTCTGTCTTGCTGCAGAAGATTGCCTTCATATGTTTACAATGAAGACCGTGTCCTGCAATGAGGCGGTAAAGACAGCGAGTCAGGGAGTGCAGCAGAACATTAGCTCTAACTAACAATTCTGAGGGTCTAATTAACAATTGTGAGGACTAAACACACCCACACCCAACCAGTTAAAACTTTTGACATGACTATAGGCTGTGTCAAAGTTTTTTTTCATGCGATTGACCCCATTTAAATTAAAGCTGAAACCTCATTGGCTGATGTAGGCAACTCTACCAGTTTTGATAAATCTCCCCCATTATGTCCAATAGTGCATGAGGCTAAGCTGCAGTACCTGACGCAGCCCTTTGTGACCCTGTATTGAAAAAGAAACACGGATAAAATCTTTTCTAAATCTTGGCCAGGTCTTTTAATAGTTTTCCCGAGTGCCATAAATGATCAATAACATATTACAGAACAGAATTGTGGCAGACCTAAGGAGCCATATAGACCAACTCTATCAAGTCCAAATTAAAGTAAGGCTGATATTGAACAAAAATGCAATATATACTTTGCCTATCGGGTCTTTAATAGACTCTTCAGAGAGATGTTGAAGCATTTCTCGATTTACTCCTCTTTTACACAATACTAGAAAGTGAAAAGGACAAAGATTCACATTAAAGGGGATATAAATTAATTGATTTCAATGGGATTTCCTTACTTTTTAACCACTCCTGTGGCTTAGCAGCTTGTTAACAAAAGAATCAATTTGGTTGTGTGACTTTTCATCCTGCCAGCTAAATATTGCTAAGTCCTGGCAGGCAATTGTATTGGGAGCCTTTTCAAGAGTTGCTTTATAATGTTCATTCTGCCTCCATTCTTCCATTGGGATTATTCATTCTTCCTCACTCAAGTCATACATCGTTGTCTAAAATGTGTGAACAAATGTGAGCCCCATAGAAATGCATGGCACCTAAGTAACCCAATGTTATTTAGAATACTGGGGAATAGTGATTTCTACTGCCTCATGGGGGTTAAAGTTCCATCCTCACCATTATAAATTAAGCCTTTAGGCTTGAATGAGAGGTTGTGAGTGTAATAATACTATTACTGTCTATTCTAAAACTGTGTACAATGAGAAAGGATAAAGTATATTACTAGAGACTCCTATATATAAGCAAAATAATAATTTATATTCCTCTACTACTATTTAAAGACTAGCTCAGTGTGTCTTCTATAGTCCTTAGAGGGTGTTCCTATCTAGAAAGTTTATGGCACATGCCATAAACATCCTCCAGATGTGGATCCCACCTCTGGGACCTGCAACCATCTTGAGATTGAGAAGTCTGGCTCCCTGCTGCCTGCTTGTGGTTGAGAATCTGAAAACAGCCAAGCTGTCTGTACACAAATTGTATAGCTCCCATTGCATTTTCCAGAAACAACACCTCTCCTTTACTCGGCGTAGGTGTGGTTTTACAGCTCAGTTCCGTTTAAGTGAATGGAGTTGAACTGTAATACCACACACAACCTGGGGACAGGGATGATGGTTATTTTTGCAAGAAAGTAGCTGTACTTTTTAAAATTCTGGATAACCAAGTTAAATGGGAATACACTATTAAGGCAATATACTAGAGAGTGTAGAAATGTAAAAATATAGAGAATGGGGATACTGTTGAAAATGGAGGCATGGGTATAAACTGATACTGGGCAGCAAGAATATATCATTATTATTATTATTATTATTATTATTATTATTATTATTATTAATTGGAAAAAAGTACAGGAGGCTTTCTTTTAGGACAATAAGGGAGATTTATTTTTACTGTCTTAAATTGAGATAGCTTAAAACTAGACCAGGGAGGCTAAAGTTGCCATGTCAGCACATTCTGTGTAATAGATATGGAGCATGTTGCGGGACGTGTCAGGCATTTTTCTTTTTCCTATATGACCTATTTTTTTTTTCTTATACCAATATCATGTGACTCCTCTAAGCCATGCCTCCTCTGGCAAAGTGTTCAAAATGAACCAGAATTCTGATGCATTTCGCTATGTGAATTCCCCATTGTGTATTTCAGTGATCTTCTCGACATATATATTAAATGTTTTGTAATAAACATCAATAGACTGTTCATATAAATGTGGTAAGCATGTGACTATAGTGACTGCCATATAAGACAGACCTAGTCATTGACTGTGGTGCCTGATTGCTAGATTTACCTACTATGACCTGAATTCACTTTACACCCTACTATGCCTACTATGACACTGTTTAAAGGGGTTATCCAGCGCTACAAAAAACATGGCTACTTTTCCCCCTTTCATGTCTCCAGTTCAGGTGTGGTTTGCAATTAAGCTCTATTTACTTCAATGGAACTGAGTTCCAAACCCCACCCAACCTGGAGACAAGAGAGGGGGAAAAGTGGCCATGTTTTTGTAGCACTGGATAACCCCTTTAAATCAGAATGAAACCATGTTACAATACTTAAACTAGTTATAGGACACCATGGCATAAGCTTAAAAGTTCCTTTAACCTTCTCACCACTGGAAATATCACTCTGGCATTGATCAGTCATTGATACCATTAACTGATTTCCTCTTCTGTATAAAAACACACAATGGCTCAAGTCCTGGTTTATCCCCAGCGGGAAAATATCTTTACTAATATTTGGATGTTGAAGACTAACCCAACACCTGCAAAGTGTACCATGTGACCAGCATACATACTGTACCAAGAAAATGGGATCTCAGCGTCAACCTTTTACTCCCAATAATATGTTCTGGCATTGTTCTGTGTGAAACACTTGAGGACTTTTTAAGGTTTCCTGCCCATACAACCATCTGAATGAGCTCTTGGGGTGTTGTATTATAAAAATTTATTTCATGTGTGCTTGATCCTCTTTTTTATGTGCTGACCTGTTGACATAGAAGGTAGATCTATGAGGGTTGCAGAACAATTGCATGCATGTATCCATTCAAGCCTTTAATATACATAATTGTGTATCTTAAAGGTGTTAATCTTTTTCTTTTATTCTGTGCTTAAAAACTAAAGTCCTGAAAGAGTAAAATAAAAATCAAATACTGCTTTAGTCTAAAAACATGTCTTACCATGTGCAATACCTTTGGAAGTTAGATTAAAACCATGTGTAGGTACTAGGACTTCAGTTTGTATATTTATAAGTGCTGACATTGTATCTCTCAGTAATTTTAGATGTAAAAAAAAAATAAAAAAAAAACAGTGTTAGAATGTATATGTACTAATAGGGCGCCAAGTTCAAATGTTTAATGATTCTTGCTCGCCGATATAATTCATCACAGTTCAGGCGACCCTCACAGTGTCTTTAACTGCCTATTACCTATGATTCAGTGAAACTGATATACACTCGCAAAAGTTGAAACATATTTTTAAAAAATAAAAAAACAATTTAAAAAAGTTTGGCGTTTTACAGTTGCCTTGAAAGTTATATTTTTTCCACATCTGAAAGTATGCACCAATAAAATAAGAACACTGTTATTATGTATTGATATCCTTTGTGAATTCAAATGGACACTGTTACTTCAAACAACTTTCTTCCATATGAAAGCCTAAAAGAGTCCTAACATTTTAAATCACTTAATTTACCTAATTTCCCCCTTACCCAACTATCCACACTGTCCCTGAAAGGTAAATCAAGGCTTATTTCCCGTCCCTGACTACGCATAAAGTTCATAGAAGCTGTATCTTGTGTAAATACTCTCACTTCTAAGAGTAAGGCATGTTTGACCTCACTTACTGTTAATTTATAAACATTGGGACTTAAAATAAACTGATGGCAGAAAGTATACAGATTTGTAAAGTCTATTTAAAAAAATCTCAAGCCTTCCAGTACTTATCAGCTGCTTTGTGTCCTGCAGGAAGAAGTGTATTATTTACAGTCTGACACAGTGTTCTCTGCTGCCACCTCTGTCTGTGTCTGAAACTGTTTAGGGCTGTAGAAAATCCCCATAGAAAACCTCTCCTGCTGTGGACATTTCTGGAAAACACCATATCAGACTGGAAAAACAATACCACCACTTCTTTGTAAGTCCAGGCCCCCTACAAGCTCATCAGGCCGGCAGAGCACGGAGTAGGGGAAGCAATGATACAATGATGATAAACAACACAGACAAGATTTTCAGGTAACTACATTGCAATTTTTTTTTTACAAATATGACTCCTTATCCCATTATTAAATAACATAGTAATTAGAGATTAAAGTGTCACTGTCGTGAAATTTTTTTTTGCAGAAATCAATAGTCCAGGCGATTTTAAGAAACTTTGTAATTGGGTTTATTATCCGAAAAATGCATTTTTATCATGAAAAAGCAGTTTGAAGCTCTCCCCCCTGTCTTCATTGTTCTCCTATGGAGAGAGCTAAAGAAAAGACCAAAACAGGAAAACAAAGAGTTAATTTACAAATCCCTCACGGGATATCTCCTGTGACAGTCACCAGTGACCTGTCTGGGCTCAGATTACAGCTGTCACCCAGCTCCGTGCCTGTAATCCTCTGTTATCTGCTTTCTGCTGCCGGCTAACTCCCTCCTCCCTCCTCCCCCCTCCCCTCTCCCTAGAGCAGACAGGGTACGTCTCCTGCAACAAGTCACAATTTTCAGATTTTTTGGAGTGGATGAAAAAGAGGAAGGAGGGGGGGACCTGGGAAAAGGCTTTTTACATGCAGATAATGGCAGATTTGGCTAATAAACCCAATTACAAAGTTTCTTAAAATCGCCTGGACTATTGATTTCTGCAAAAAAAAAAAAAAAAAAACGACTGACTCTTTTAACGAATTTACAGTAAAAACAAAGCAAATAGCTTCTTTAGCAAATTTGCTAAATTTGTAAATAATTAGATTGACATTACATGCTGCATGGCATGCATGGCCTATACCAGTGGCTGTACTTGAGCTTGCCCTAATAAATATATCACACAGAACTCCAACTGCACAGAGATTCTCTATTTCTTGCTTGACTTATTGAGGACAACGCCTAAGTACTAGTAAGTGATATTGACAATACAAGGCTTTCTTCTAGGTCACATATCACAGGTCTGGTGATTGCAGGTTTGAATTACACTTGAAATCAATTTTAAAGGTGACTGTAATACAGAAGCTGACAAAGTACATATAAGCTTGCTGGAAGATCAGAACACTTCTTTAGCTGACTGATTTTTTTCTTAGATCAAGAGCACTATAAAGCCAAAGAATATTATTAGATATATCAAAGACGACAATTGGATGTGCTTTATAAAGTTACAGCAACTGACACCACATACTTTTGTACAATAGTTAACCCTTTGAGGACCAGGCCCAAAATGACCCAGTGGACCATGCAAATTTTGATCTTTGCGCTTTCATTTTTCCCTCCGCCCCTTCTAAGAGCTCTAGCACTTTCAGTTTTCTATCTACAAGGCCATGTAATGGCTTATTTGTTACAGGAATAGTTGTACTTTGTAATGGCGTCTTTCATTTTACCATAACATGTATGATGGAACCCCAAATATATTATTTATAAAGATATAAATAGGTGAAATCGTAAAAAAGAATGCAATAGTATGGGGTGTCATTTTTTCCGCCATGATCTCTAGTTTTTAATAATACCATAATTGTGAAGATCGGACGTTTTGATCACTTTTTATTATTTTTTTTTTTATATAGAATGTAACATAAAATCAGTAATCCGCACACTTTTCCCTCTTTTCGTGTACGCCGTTCGCTGTTCGCAATGACGCTTGTTATAGTTTAATAGATCAGACAATTACGCACGCTACGGTATATTATATGTTTATTTATTTATTTTTATATGTTTTATTTGCATAATGGGAAATGGGGGTGATTTCAACTTTTATTGGGGGAGGGGTTTTGGGGTAGTGTATTGGTGTTTTTAACTTTTTTTTATACATTTTAAGTCCCTTTGGGGGACTTCTACATACAATACTTTTATTTTAGACACTGATGATTGCTATGCCATAGGCATAGCATTGATCAGTGTTATCGGCGATCTGCTCATTGAGCCTGCCTGTGCAGGCTTAGTGCAGCAGATCGCCGATCGGACCGCACGGAGGAAGGTGAGAGACCTCCGGTGGTCCGTTTTACCGATCAGACCCCGCAGTCACACTGCGGGGGTCCCGATCAGTAAGTGACAGGGGACTCCCCCTGTCACTTACACTTAAACGCCGCGCCCGCGCCGCGATCACGGCGTTTAAGGGGTTAATGACACGCGGCAGCGCGATCCATACCGGTGAGGTCCCGGCTGCTGATTGCAGCCGGCCGCCACCTGCTATGAAGCTATGAAGCGCTCTCCGCTCCGGAGCGCGCTTCATAGCTCAGGACGTACCGGTACGTCCAGGGTCGCCTAGGGGTTAAAAGCAAAGTAGACTAAAGTAATAGAACTACCCTGCACAATACAGCTTTGTTTTGCTTCTTTTAATTCTTTTATTCACATTGGCTAAAAAGAAAACATGTTCATCTCCGGTAAATCTGGCAAAAACCATTGTGGTCAAAAGACCATTGTCAAAGCTAATATAACTAAATATTTAGTTGAGTTCAAAGATGTGACTTAAATAAAACACTGGGACATTTACCCCAACTGCCTAGTCTTTTATTTATCTTTTTATTTATTTTTTCAAAAGTATAAAAATACAAAATTCTGTATTAGGGAAAATCCCCACACTATTGCTTACATCATATTCTTGATACTTCTTAGTCTCAAGCGCAAATGCATCAAGTGCAAATACAGCCTAAGTACTTAAAGTAGCAGTCCAGTTTCTTTTTTCTCCCCCCCCCCCCCCACTGCAGGCTATCCCATATACCTACCAATGATGATCAGTGTCCTGTGGCACTGCTTTGCTCCAGTCCTGCACCACCGCTGGGATCCCACTGGCGGTGATGTCACAGCTCTTCTTTCTATGGGTCTATTGAAGGCTGGAAGTCAGGGTCTCCAATGCATCTCTATGAGAGCGCTCTCATAGAGTTCCTTTGGAGACCCTGACCTTCAACCTCCTAAGCTTCAGAGCTGAAGCGTAAGAGGTCAGGGTCAGGTGGGTGCCAGCAGGATTCGAGCGGCACCGTAGGACCAGAACTAAGCCATGCTGTGGGACTCTGATCATGATTGGTAAGCAGGGCAGTTTTTGGGTAATTTTGGCAACAGGGTGAACATTGATAGAAACCCACGAACCCCCCAACCTCTCCCTCCCCCCCTCCCCCAGACCTCACTCAGTTTAGCCCTGGAGAAGGAAGGGGAGGTTTTTATCAAGATTCCGGTTACTAGGAAGAAGCAGTGTGTGTATTACGGCATAGAGTGGTGTTGCACTCCCACCAAATATTGTTCTACTGAATACAAAATCATCATTCAGGGACTCACAGGTGATGTCTTTTTTGATCTGAGGCATCAATTTCCTTTTCTTTTCTATCTGGCTTAGACCTCCATGATGATTTGTTGCAGCTGTAACTCATTTCTTCAGAACCTGCCAGACAAACATCTTAGGCTCCGCACTTTTCCAGCAACTTCCTACCCATTTTCCCTCCTGTAGGGTCCCATACAGTATTAATTCTGCTGTTTGGTTCAGTAAAGTCAGTAGGTATATGGATACCCTGCTGTGACCCCATATAGTAATAATGCCCCCTGCTGTACCCTCCATATAGTAATAATGTTTATTGTGCCCTTCATAAAGTAATAATGCCTCCTGCTGTACCCTCCATATATGAATAATATCCCCTGCTGTGCCCCATATAGTAATAATGTCCCCTGCTATGCCCTCCAAATAGTAATAATGCCCCCTGCTGTGCCTCCAGATTGTAATAATGTCTCCTGCTGTACCACCATATAGTAATAATGTCCCCTGATATGCCTTTTAGATAGTAATAATTTCCCCTGTTGTGCCCCCATATACTTATAATGTCCCCTGTATGCCCTCCCTATAGTAAAAATGTCCCCTGATGTGCCGCCATATAGTAATAATGTCCCTTTTGTGCCCTCTATAATGTAATATTGCCCTTATTGTGCCCTCCATATAGTCATAATGCCCTTATTGTGCCCTCCATATAGTAATAATGCCCCTATTGTGTCCTCCCTATAGTAATAATGCCCCTATTATGCCCCCATAGTAACAGTGTCCAACATAGACACACAAAAAACAAAACCTTATACTCACCTAACCCTTCAGACAGGGACTCGGCCTTCCTCTTATCTGGTTCACTTCTCTACTCTCCAGCCTGTGAGCCACCTGTCAGCAGGCATAATGACGTCATCACTGCACCTGCCAGTGGATCCCTCTGCTGGAGAGAGTGATCCAGAAGGGAGGAGGGGGTGGATGCTTAGGTCGTCCCAGAGAGATCAGGGAGGTCTTAAGGGAGCAAGGCTGGTGCTGACATCACATGGGGTCCGGGCGCTGAGTGCGGATAGGCCGAACGCGGAGTGCATGTAGTCCAGGTGCTGTCGGGCACTGCAGGTCAGCCCCTAGCTGTCAGCGCCCCGCACAGTGGTGCGGAGGTGAAAAAGAAAACTGGACTGCTTCTTTAAAGTGTAATTTCAGGTAACTTTTTAGGATAAGCTGTCGTGTGTATGTACATAAAGAGCAACACTATATATGACCATTCACTAGTACAGTTGTGCTCAAAAGTTTACATGACCCGGAAGACTTTGCTTTCTTGTTCCTTTTTCAAAGAACATGAATGATAAGACAAAACCTTTTTTTCCGCTCAAGGTTAGAGGTGAAGGGTGGGTAAAACCATTTATTGTCAAACTACTGTGTTTTCTCTTTTTAAATCATAACAACCAAAAACATCCAAATGTCCTGATCAGAAGTGTACATACCCCAGTTCTTAATACCATGTATTGCCCCCTCTAACATCAATGACATCTCAATGTCTTTTGTGGTAGTTGTGGATGGGGCTTTTTATTTTCTCAGATGGTAAAGCTGCCCATTCTTCTTGGCAAAAATTCTGTAAATTCCTGGGCTGTCTTGCATGAACTGTGTGTTTCAGATCTCCCCAGAGTGGTTCAACGATATTGAGGTCAAGAGACAGCCACTACAGAACCTATACCTTTTTCGGCTGTAGCCAATGACAGGTCGATCATGACAACCAAAAACATCCAAATGACCCTGATCAAAAGTTCACATGCCCTGGTGATTTTGACCTGATAACATGCACAGAAGTTTACACAAATTGACAAACATTTTGGCCATATCTGCCAGGAAAATTGTTTGGGATGCAAAGTAAAAACTCACATATAACATCAGCTAAAAAACAGGACTCTCTGAAAACTGGTGGTATGGGCATTTCAAGATGCACAATAAGGAGGCACTTGAAGAAAAACAGGCTGCATGGAGTCATCAGAAGAAAGCCATTACTGGGCAAATGCCCCAAAGTATCTCGCCTACAATATGCCAAACAGCACAGAGACAAGTCTCAAAACTTCTGGAAAAAAGTAAAAGAGTGATGGGACCAAAATCAAACTTTTTAGCCACAACCATAAAGTTACATGTAAAGAGGTGTCAACAAGGCTATGATGAAAGGAACACCATCCCTACTGTAAAGTATGGGGGTGGATCGCTGATGTTTTGGGGAATCCTGGAATCCTGGTCAAAGACGAAGGAAAGATGAATGCAGATGTTATCAGCAAATACCGGAGGTAAATTTGCACTCATCAGCCTGGAGGCTGTGCATGGGACGTACTTGGACGTTCTAGCATGACAATGATGCAAAACACAAGACCAAGTTGACCTGTCATTGACTACAGCAAAACAAGGTGAAGGTTCTGGAGTGGCTATCTCCCGTCTACTGACCTCAATATCATTGAGCCACTGCTAAAACAGCCTTGTGAGTACACAAGGAAGCATTTTTGCCTAATAAAAGCGATTACAGATTTGTTTGGTAATTTGCTGGTAATATGGATTTCTGTTGTTTAAAATGACTGTTGCACTTGAAGGGGTAATGTGGAGCCTGGATACATTGGGGCCTGATTTAATCACAGATTTTTTTTAGCAATATTATATCTATTATATCTATTAACTGAACCATTGGTTTTCAATAAGGGATTTGTTATAGCTTAAAGTGTTAATTTGTGTTTGTTTGACAAGTCTTGGTCAGGATCCATTTTTTAACAAGAAGGGCAAATGCAGACTGTCCTATTTTTCTGTCCTAGTTGTCAGAGGATTGTGCAGAATAGGCATCCTAAAAAACATTCTGTTTGGTATCCATTTTTACTTGCAACCTGCAACTAAGTTAACCTGTCAAGGAAAACAGGTGTATAAGTAAGTCCATGATAGGGATTCTCATCGTAATTGCAGGAATACATTTTATAACTCCATAGTCTTTTCCGTACTAGTTACTAGGATTCATTACACCCATGTTTTCAGCAGGTTAGACGAATGTAAACCATTGATATCTCCCTATTACGTACAGGGCGCTGAGGATGAATGTATGTCTCTTACCTTAGTCCTCAGCACCGTTTCCATGCAGTTTGTTATTTAATCCAGCGTCTAGTAAATCCATTTGGAGCACGGGTCCGGCCCCCCTGGCCTGTTTGCTTCACTGATAATAACTAGAAGGGGGCGGATTAGTGCTCCAAATAGCCTTAGTAGATGCTGGATTAAGCTACAAATAGCACGGAAATGGCACTGAGGATGAAGGTAAGGGACTTACCTTTATCTTTAGCACCCCGTGCACAATAAGGAGATATCCGCAGGTTAGAGTAGTCTAACCTGGTAATAGTTTACCTTTAAGAATCTTTCAGTGAAGCTGACTTGATGGAGAAATAAAACTCTCAGACAACCAGTTCTGGAGGAGGGAGAGGTACAAAAATAACAGGAAAAAAAGGCAAACTTTGGCAAAGGCTAGTTCTAAATTGAACATTAGACTTATTTTCTGTTAATTTTGTGCACAAAAAAAAAGTTTTATTATTATACACTTGGCCTCATTAATCAAGATTGTCTGGTTTTCAATAACCCTACACATCAATGTTTTAGTGTCCCAAACTACCAGATTTATTAATGTGTCTAATGGTGCGTTTACACAGAGAGATTTATCTGACAGATTTTGGAAGCCAAAGCCAGGAACAGACCATAAACAGGGAACGGGTCATAAAGGAAAGCCTGAGATTTCTCCACTTTTCAAATCCATTCCTGGCTTTGGCTTCCAAAATCTGTCAGATAAATCTGCCTGTGTAAACGCACCATTATACCCTTAATAAGTCTGCTGGGTTTTCCACATGACAAAACTAAAGCCCAATTTGTAGAATTTTAGAAAATTTTTAGACTAGACTTTTAGAATGGAAAATTTAACAGTTTGTTTTATAGATACATTAGTTATGTTGTGTTTAAAATAACACACCCACTTTTCGTGTTTTTAGATAAAAAAACAATGGGTCGGGTTTCTGGCATTTTTGTGTCGCATACCATTAGTAAATAAGGCGGAAAAGTAAGATGGCAAGGAAAATGGACACAAAAAAAAAGACATTTTTCTGATGGAACAATGTTAGTAAGTCAGCATCACTGGTCTGTGCACAGACACCTACATTTAATTAAACTCATCAGTTATATTGTTACAAAGCATTTTAATCAAATCAACCATGAGAAAGGGAGAAGACGTGGATAAAGGGAAGGGCTATGGGTTGCTTATTAATTTTACTGATTTGGTCTCAGTTTTAATTTGAGCAACCCACAATTTATATAATTACACATGAGTATTTTATGTTAATTGCACGGTTACACACACCGAATAACTAACAATTTATATTAATTATACATGAGTATCTTTTTCTGTGAATTGAACAGATTTGGGCTCAGCTCTTAATTAAACAACCCACAATTTATAATAATCACACATCGCTAAATTTTCCTGTTAATAGTGCCAATGTATAATTGGAACCCACAATTCAGCTTTGTTTCCAAAAAGTCAATTAATAATATAAAAAATACATAGTATTAGTAATCAGGAATACTCAATTTACCATTCACTACAATTTAAAGTATGGCCGACGGCCGTACTTTACATTGTGTGCACAGTGATTGTTTCTGGATGCTGTTCGGTGAACAGCTTCTGGAAATAATAAGCATGTTCAATATGTTAACGCCGACTCTTAAAAATAGATAAAGACAGCGGACGGCATTGCATTGAATTCAATGCAATGCCCTCCTGCAGAAAAGAACGGAAGCTGATTTCATTGCAATCAGCGTCCGTTATTTTCAAAAAATAAACGATGTGTGAACATAGCCTTACAATGTTTAAATTCTATCAAAATAATGTTTAAGTAAAACACCAGTATTGCTAGTATTGCTGAAGAAAAAGCCAGATCAGAAATCTATCATAATCTGGCAATGTGAACTGGCAGGTCACGACACTGATATAGAAATAAGCACAATAAACTACCTAAAAGCTTTTATGGAAAGTATATACAATGTTTACAGTCAATCTACCAAAACAAAAAATGTGTTAAAAAACAAATGCTTTTTCTCTGAGAATCCATCTAACAAATATTAATCATACTTTGAACATTTTATGAGTATGGAACAGCTTCAGGACAGTAGAGGTTTTATCAAACAGTGACTCTGTCTTATCTAAAAATGTGAGGCTTCCCGACAGATGCCAAGAGGGAGATCAAAACACATTGGCTTTTATAAATGCCTTGAGTTACCTGCGATAGCCCATTCTTACTTTACAGTTTCTAGACAGAGCCTGCACATTCCCTCAAGAAGACCAATAAAAGGAGTCGGTCATGCCTTTTGGGCAGTGGAAACCATTAGCAATGCTGCATGCATGCAGTAATAACTTTTCCTTCCTAGCTTTCACTAAATTGCTGCGTTCTTGCATTATAAAGATTTGTATCTGCTATGCAGATTAGACACAAGTAGGCATTGGAGTGGAGTTGAGGCCATTACTAGTCACAGCTGATTGACTTTTAGAGAACAGCCTGCCACATCACAAGCTACTGGAACATTCAGCTGTCTACATCACAGACATCCTCTGCAAATTGCGCAAAAGCCCAAGAAACACACAGCATCTGTGTCTGGGAGTCTGTGACGTCAAGTTTGCCTGTTAATGACGCCTCCTGTGGACCCATCATAGGGAATCCGCTGGGACTAGTATTTGCCTCAACTGCCCCCCAATGCCTAGTTAGGGCTAATTTGCATAGCACCCCACCGCATTAAGAGATATTTCTTCATAATGCAAGAATGGAAGCTGGGAAGGAATACTTGTTACTGCATGCATGCAGCATTGCTAATGGTTTCCACTGCCCAAATGGCCTGTCAAGTTCCATTTATGAGGAAATCTGTTTCCATGCTACTTACAATGACTAACAAACATGGTGAAAAAAATCTGAAATTACCAAATATATCTAACAAGTGTCAAACTGTCTCACAGCTTCAGAATGGTCCAGTTGCATGGTAGCCGCATATCAATCTGCTGGTTATGACTACTCTCAGATGATAAAACACAAAGGCATATGGCACCTACCAAATTCAGAGAAATAGTGAGCCCCCTCTACACTTTCTTCTAGCTCCATTGTTCTTAGAGATCATGCAGCCTGCAGAATGAATCTAATCTCTCCCCAGTGTCTAACAAAGTTCTTTTTGTGCGACAATATACAACTAAATTATACATTTACCAAATAACACATCTATACTGTACAAAGAACAGATATTTGTCACCATACTGTTACAGCACAAAACCCAATATACCAAGGCTGATATTAGCAACAATACCATTATACAAAGGAACTGAAACTTGTAGTTAAAATATAACTTTTATTAAAGATATTTATTAAAATTCTCCCTAATCCTTTCTAAGTGTGTCTAAGGCCTTATTCCCACGTTCATGATGCCAGGAGTTCAGATAATCCGTTCATTGCATGCTGTCCGTATATATGGACTGTACACAGAATATGAGAATATGAGCCTAACTGAAACATAGCAAATAATTCATGTATGTATGTAGTTTAAGTTCATCTACATGTGGCTAGTAACATCAGTGCTCTAAACGGCAGTTTGTGGAAAAAGCACATTTTGGAATGAACACTAAGGCCCCATTCACACTAGGGAATCGGCGTCGCTGTCCGCGCCTCTTTGCTCAAAGAATTGGCATGTCAACTCTGTAAGCGGAGAGTGGAGACGTGCAAGCCCTCCCATTTAAACACATTGAAGGCCGGATTCGGCACCGAGTCCGCGCGGGGGGGTTTCCGCACAGAATCTTGGCGCAGATTCCGTAGGGCCTAGTAATTTGCCCTAATGTGCTCTTTTAAAGGAAGCAGGGTGATGGCCCTGAAAAGGGGGACCTACCCTGCAGCAACTTCACCTTGGATGACCCTGACTTCCCTGTGGTTTTCTAGAAAAAGAAATATTGGGGAAAATAGTGGGAGGCAGGATTATAGGTCGGTAGCAACTATATCAATAATCTTACCAAATAATGGAAAGGTTAGGTGTCTAGGTAAGATATAAAATACAAATACTGTTTCCTAATACAGGTGGTCCTTGACTTACGACGTTGATCCTTTCTTACGCGGCGTCGTAAACCGAGTTTCGACGTAAGTCGGATTATACATTCATACAGTACTGTGCCATAATAACAGTACTGTAAACACTTAGCCTATCCTAACTCCTATGCTAACACAGTACCCTACATAATTATCAATAAACACATAGATACAGTAAAATATTGTGCCGTATGTTTAATAATGAAATACTGTACTGTAGTACTGTACCAGTAATAAACAGTGTACAGTACTATAATAAAAAAAGTACATACGTACTGTCTTGTAACAAACAAAGAGAACAGTACTGTTAGTACTGTATTTTAACAGTAATAAACAGTGCAGTGTACTGTACTGTAAAGAAAAAAACCAGTAACTGTAGTGTAACAAAAAAAAAAACAGTACTGTAAGTACTATAACAGTAATAAACAGAGTACTGTACTGAAATAAAAAAAAATTCTAAAGAGAGAACAGGCTTATTGATAGGAAGCTGCAGAAGGTGCTGGAGATACTGGGGCAGGTAACAGGTACAGGATCCGTTGCAGGCCTCTCAACCATCTTGAAGTACTGCTGCAGGTTAGTCTGGTAGGAGACCATCTTCTTCTCCTCTTAGATCTCCTTGTAACATCTAAGGGAATCCATGACTCCTCTGGCCACACTAGTGTACCTCTCCATGTTGGGATCCTCAGCCTCAAACCTTGACAACCCTTCTTCTATCAGGGCAAAACCTCGTGCCAAGCCCTGCCTTGTAAATATCTTGGGTTCTGGAGTTGGTATGTCTTTTTCTTCCACTATCATCTGCTTCTCCAGCTGTATAAGGTCCTCAGCAGATAACTCCTCTCCATTAGATGCCTGTAGCTCTGTGACATCCTCCTCCTCCACCTCTAGATTCATTGTCTCTCAAAGCAACAACGTTCTGTATGACACAAGTCACTGACTCTTGAACCCTTGTGACATCAATCACAAACTTGGGACCCCATTTTTTCCACACACCATTCATATTGGTAGTGTCGGACTGGGAAACCTTGGGCCCACCAGGGAATTTAATTCTAGGGGCCCACCCTACATATACCAGATATAACCAAACCTTTGCACAGCGCTGTGTATGTGACCAGCAATGCTGGCTCACTGCTGGTAACTTGTCAGTCACACTATGCAAACAATATAGGTTGCCACATAAGTATCTTGAAAGGAGAAGTTCCATTAAAGGGGAACTCCAAAAAAAGAAACTTCTGCAGAAGCATATAGCATTACTTACCTATCTATTCCATTTTTGAAACTACCAAAAATCCATTTGTTTTGGGGGTTTTGTTCTGTTTTGTGTTTCTGTACTTCCTGGTTTATCAGTTGTACACAGTACTACAGGTTCCAGAATGCAATGCTTTCCCTCAGCTGTTCATCACAGTCCTCCACCCTGCACATTCCCCGCCCAAAGCTGTTGCAGAACATCTAGGCTGTGTTCACACATTGCAGTTTCATTGTGTTACTGAATTATTTGCAGTAATTTATGATTTCATTGTGGTCCCACCCACACAGCACACTGTATTCTCTACCTGTAACACCAAACAGCCCACTGTATTCTCTACCTGAAACACCACACAGCACGCTGTATTCTCTACCTGTAACGCCACACAGCATGCTGTATTCTCTACCTGCAACGCCACACAGCACTGTATTCTCTACCTGTAACAACACACAGCACGCTGTATTCTCTACCTGTAATACCACACAGCACGCTGTATTCTCTACCTGCAACGCCACACAGCACGCTGTATTCTCTACCTGTAACACCACACAACACTGTATTCTCTACCTGTAACACTACACAGCACTGTATTCTCTACCTGTAACACCACATAGCACGCTGTATTCTCTACCTGTAACACCACACAACACTGTATTCTCTACCTGTAACACTACACAGCACTGTATTCTCTACCTGTAACACCACATAGCACACTGTATTCTCTACCTGTAACACCACTCAGCGCGCTGTATTCTCCACCTGTAACACCACACAGCACGCTGTATTCTCTACCTGTAACACCACACAGCACGCTGTATTCTCTACCTGTAACACCACACAGCACCCTGTATTCTCTACCTGTAACACCACACAGCACGCTGTATTCTCTACCTATAACACCACACAGCACTCTGTATTCTCTACCTGTAACACTACACAACACGCTGTATTCTCTACCTGTAACACCACACATCACACTGTATTCTCTACCTGTAACACCACACAGCACCCTGTATTCTCTACCTGTAACACCACACAGCACCCTGTATTCTCTACCTGTAACACTACACAGCACCCTGTATTCTCTACCTGTAACACCACACAGCACCCTGTATTCTCTACCTGTAACACCACACAGCACGCTGTATTCTCTACCTGTAACACCACACAGCACGCTGTATTCTCTACCTGTAACACCACACAGCACGCTGTATTCTCTACCTGTAACACCACACAGCATGCTGTATTCTCTACCTGTAACACCACACAGCGCACTGTATTCTCTACCTGTAACACCACACAGCATGCTGTATTCTCTACCTGTAACACCACACAGCGCGCTGTATTCTCTACCTGTAACACCACACAACGCACTGTATTCTATACCTGTAACACTACACAGCATGCTGTATTCTCTGCCTGTAACACTACACAGCACACAGCAGAAAAGTGTCCTATGGGTGTTGTGTTTCGCTTTTCCCCACTGAATATCAACTAACATCTGGTCTCTGCGTTTTTGAACCCCAAAAATGCCATATAACATATTTCTGAAAAACGCCTAGTCTGAGTCAAGCCATATAGTACATGAGAACATACCCCTCTCCTAGTTATTCACAGGATAAGGGATAAAAAGACCTATAGAGAATTAATGGAGCAATGGAGTTCCCACTGTTTATTTGAGGGGGATATGTTTCCCACATTCTCATAACCTGTGTCGGACTGGGCCACAGGAGGACCGGAGGATCCTCCGATGGGCCCCTCCCCCACTCCCACTGCCTGTCCAGCAGGATAAATACATGCTTTTGCGGGTCCGCCCAATTCTGAGGAGACAGCCCCGGCAAAACCATGTCCTGAGTAGTCCTGGGAAGCTCCGCCCCCGCAGCGGGATCTTACTCAAGCAGAGCAGGGAGAGGAGTCGCTGGGGCACTAGAGGAACCTTACAGGTGAGCTAAGTATAGCTGTTTTTTGTTTTAAATACAGATTGAGGGGCTGGAGAATGATAAGGGAGGTACTGGTATGCTGATGAGGGGCAAAAGGATGAGAGGGGTACTACTATGATGATGGAAGAGCAGAAGGGTGAAGGGGGAAGGAGGATGATGGAGGGGTAGTAATATGATGGAGGGGCAGGAGGATGAAGGGGGTAGTAGTTTGATGGGGTAGGAAGATGATGGAGGGGCAGGAGGATGAAGGGAGTAGTAGTATGATGATAAAGGGCGTAGTATTAAGATAAAGGAGGGGCAGAAAGATGAATGGGTAGTAGTATGATGATGGATGGGCGGGAGGATGATGAAGGAGGTAGTAGTATGATGATGGAGGAGCAGGAGGATGAGAGGGGTAGTAGTATGATGATGGAGGAGCAGGAGGATGAAGGAGGTAGTAGTATGATGATGGAGGTGCAGGAGGATGAAGGAGTAGTAGTATGATGATGGATGATATGGTCAGTAATAGTGTGATGGTATGTTGAGAGGTACAGTATGGTGATAATATATTAGTGCTGTTCTGGGGTCACTTCCACACACTGAGCCCCCACATAATTATGTATTCTGATCTCCCACATAGCATTCAGTGTACAATACACCAAGAATCCTCCAGGTACAACAGCTGCAAGCACTACAACTCCCGGAATTTACTGATAGTCTGCATCCCTCAGGATATGCTGGGAGTTGTAGTACATATGAGCTGCCACTGTAGAGACATATAGTGCTGGACCTTGAGGACTGATGGTTGTAACAGATTACGGCCACCAGAAGCGTCTGCACAACAATCAATTATTAAAGGTTTGTTCTGTCTGAAACTACAACTCACAACATACCCTTCATTAAAGCTTCATAAGTGTAGGGTATTCTGAGAGTTATAGTTCGACTGAAAACATGTCATTCACAAGGGAGTCGTCGCAGATCCAGATAAATCCAGGATAGGGCCGGGTCAGTTTGTCGCTTTTTACCGATTCTTCTTTGGTGGGCGCCAGGTATCCCAGTCCGACACTGCTCATAACCACTGGGACCCCCACCAATCAGCTTGATATCCCCTATTCTGTGGATTTTGCAGGGGAGGGGGGGGGCAGCTACCTAGCCCACACCTGCATGTATAGGTGTGGGGGCACAATACTCTGCCTTGCCCCTGATCCTGCCCACACACACAAGAGCCACTGGGTTATGTATATATGATGTAAATATTGATGGTGGTGTCCTTGTTGCTATGATTGGTGTGACCCTGTCACTTGATAAAACCTTTTTTTGCCAAGCCTTGTAGATGTAAGTATAAGCCTTGTGATACATGTTTTTTCTTCAAGACTTGAGTGTTCCTTTAATCCAGGCACATACAAGCAGGAGTTCCACCAGCCACCGCTCCATCCTACTTCTGCGCATTGTGCAGGTGATAGATCTGTGTAGCAGGCAGATGTCCAGCTTCATGACTCTGCAATATGTCATGGACCCCCAACTCCCCCAAGTTAAATCAAAGAATGCAAAATAAAGACACAACACATTGTAATCAGGTGTCAAAGGGGCCCAATTTTATTTAAAATTACATGACACTGAAAATGGCAGACCCCCGACTCACGAAGAGTCACCCTCCAGCACTCAGGCGAGGAAAAACCCCCTTTGGGGGAAACCTTGAGGGAGCCATGGCTGGAGAGCTGCCACTCCCATGGGCTTAGAGGGTAATACCATACTATAAGTATAATAAACTGGATGTGAGAGAGATGAGGCTGCAATATCTGTCACCTTATTGATGGCTAGGCGGCTGTATCTCTTCTCCTTCACAGATCCAGGGCCCCTGCTAGAACCTCCAAATTTCATCAAGGGTAGGGGGCAGATAAGTAGTCAAGCTCAAGGTCCTCTGGCACATCCAAGATGGCACTGATCAGGGCTCGGTGCATGGCTTTATGGAACCTTCTTTATGACATAAGCGCTTGTCATCACAGTGCATGGTTGCCATGGTTACTGCAGGTAAACACATCTGAAGCATTAACCCATTAATGACTGGCGATGTGCTTTACTGCAGAGGTCACTAAACACACTTGTGACCAAGCAAACAGCTTATGGTTAGGCCACACTAAGAAGACTAAATAATATGGTTTGATGTGGCCCATAGCAACCAATCACAGAGCAGCTTTCGTTTCTCAAATTACTCTGGTAAAATAAAAGCTGAACTGTGATTGGTTGCCATGAACAATTTAGACAGTCTAATCTGCCCATAGCAACCAATCAAAGCTCAGCTTTAATTTTATAAGAGCTTGTTAATATATAAAAAGGTGAGCTGTGATTGGTTGCTATAGGCGGATCAGACTGTGTTTTGTCTCTGGCCGGCTGATAAAGCTGCTCCATTGCTGTAAAATCTTATGCTGATGATGACTGAAAACACAGGACATCTAGCTTTCCCATAATGCTTTGCAGTCAGCCCTTCCTCCATACTTCCCATCTTTTTGGAGGGACACTTGTGGTTCACAGACATTTCTATACACAGTTTAAAAAACCACTGGTATACAGTTATGTGGCGGATTTGTTAACATGAATGAGACAGCTGACAATCTGATTTCGTTGTATGTGGAAAGGGCAGCCAAAGAGTATTACTACATTTCCCAGGCTGTCATAGGAAATTGGTGATCACCTGATTAGTTGATCAATGGAGAAACTGCACTGACTGTACAAAAGGGGCTGTCAAGTTGTTTAAAAGTAAAATAGTCCACAGTATTAACCCCTAGACGACTTGGACCTGGAAGTCTGTGCCCAGCGCGCTTCATAGCTATATATATATAATATATATATATATATATATATATATATATATATATATATATATATATATATATAAAAATCAATAAAAAGTGATCAAAACGTCCGATCTTCACAAATATGGTATTAATAAAAACTAGAGATCATGGCGGAAAAAATGACTCCCAAACAGCCCCATAGTTGTAAAAATAAAAGCGCTATAACCGTCACAATAGGCCCATTTTATTAATAATTAATTGCCAATAAAAAGGATTTCATTAAAAAAATATATATATAACAACATTAGAAAATCTGTGTAAACCTGCATATGGTTGTGTTCGGACTGACCTATAGAATAATGATATCATGTCGCTTTTGCCATATAGTGCATTACGTAGACACTAGTGATGAGCGAATAGTGAGATATTCGAATATTCGATATTCGTATGAATATCCCGCGAATATTTGAATATTCGATCCCATTAAAAGTCTATGGGAACAAGTATTCGATTAGTGAACAACATCTATTTGACCATTTGGAGGGTAACACCGGAAGCTGGGGGATTTGAACGCTTATCGAATATTTATCGAATATTCGCGGGATATTCGTACAAATATCGAATATTCGAATATCTTACTATTCGATCGAATATCTATTCGATCAAACAGTATTCGCTCATCACTAGTAGACACAGGAACCACCCAAAAGTTACCATATTGCATTCTTTTTTACGATTTCACCAATTTATATCTTCATAAATAATATATTTGGGATTCCATTATACATGTTATGGTAGAATGAAAGACGCGATTACAAAGTACAACTATTCCTGTAAAAAACAAGCCCTTACATGGCCCTGCAGATAGAAAACTGAAAGTGCTAGAGCTCTTAGAAGGGGAGGAGGAAAAAAACGACAGCGCAAAGAACAAAATTTGCGCAGTCCACTGGGTCATTTAGGGCCTGGTCCTCAAAGGGTTAAAGGGGTACTCCAGCAAAAAAATTATTTCAAATAAACTGGTGCCAGAAATTTGTACTTTACTTCTATCAAAAAAATCTCCAGTCTTCCAGTACTTATTAACTGCTGTATGTTCAGCAGGAAGTGGTTATTCTTTCCAGTCTGACACATTAATATCTGCTGCAAAGTAAGTAACTGTCCAAAGTAAGTTCATTGCATGGACAAAGGTGGAAGCAGTGAGCAATGTGTCAGACTGGAAAGAATACACTACTTCCTGCAGGACATACAGCAGCTGATAAGTACTGGAAGGCTTGAGGGTTTTTAGTAGAAATAAATTAAAAATCTATATAACTTTGTTACACCAGTTGATTTGAAAGATTTTTTATATATAATAAGCACCAAACCTTTCACATTACTATAGTGACCTTGCACAGAGCTGTGTATGTGACCAGCAATGCTGGCTCACTACTAGTAACTCTTCAGTCAGTCTATGTGAACAACATAACCTGCCACTTAAGTTTCTTGAAAGGGGCAGTCCCATGAAACTAACAAATCTCAGGTAGGCAGGGGGTGCAGGAACATAATAAAGAAAGTATACTTACCCATCCCTGTGCCCCCGAAGCTCTTCCTTAATGTGCCTGCTCAGCCAATCACTGACTGGGGGTGGAGACCGCTGCAGTTATTGACTGGCTGAGCAGGCAATCCATCAGGCGAGTATGTGACATTGAGTTGGGGCCGTGACATACACAGAATCTGTTTGAAAATGACTGAAAAACTTCCAGCAGCTGTGGGAGAGAGAGAGCGGTCCAGGGGCACAGGGACTGGTGAGTATAGTTTTTTATTATCTTCCCACACTCCACTGCCTGACTATCATTTGTTACGAGACTTCTGTCAGCTGTAATTCGCGTTCCAAACTGCTGACACTGTTAGATGCTGTTAGGTCAAGAAGACACATGGTACCTTACATATATTTGTCTGTGCTTCTATAGCATAGAAATTGTTTTTATTCTCTGGTAGAAAGAGTCAAACAGGGAGGCCCACCTCCTGCCAGGGGCCCACCAAGGGGTAGGGCCCATGGAGGGATTCCCCTGTTCCCCTGTAGGCCAGTCCGAGCCTGCATACTGGTCTGTTTAACCTCATCCCAGAAATCAGCAATGTTCTTCACAGCATCAAGGATGTTGTATTTTTTTCAAGAGTCCTTCAGAGTCAAGTCCTTATTCTTTTCAGTTGCTTGTAAAGCATTACCAATTACCCTTCGGAGGTAGTAGGCCTTGAATGTAGCAATGACTCCTTGGTCCATAGGCTGTATTAAAGCAGTGGTATTAGGTGGAAGGTAAACCACCTTGACATTAGGGTGAAAGTCATCCACACGGACAGGGTGTCCAGGGGCATTGTCCAGAATTAGCAACACCTTAAAGGGGATATCCTTGGAGGTACAGTACCGCTCCACACCTTGCACAAAATGGTTGTTGAACCAGTCCTCAAACACTGCAAGTGTCACCCATGCCTTCCTGTTAGACTTCCAGATGACTGGTAGTTTAGCCTTAGAAATGCCCTTGAGTGCCCTTGGATTCTCAGCCTGATAAACCAGCATGGGCTTCAGTTTGTAGTCACCAGCAGCATTGCCCCCAAGAAGTAAAGTCAGTCTCTCCTTTCTGACTTTATGACCTGGTGCTGACTTCTCCTTGGAGATGAACGTGCGGTTAGCAAACGTTTCCAGAACAAGCCTGTCTCATCCACGTTGAACCAGTGCTTTAGGAAACTCTCTTGCTGCTTTCTCATCACCACTTGCAGCTTCACCTTGCACTTTAATGTTATGGAAATTGGCACGCTCCTTAAACCTCATAAACCAAACCCTACTCGCCACAAACTCCTCGCTTTCACTTTCTTCTCCTTTTTTTCTTTCCAGCGCCTCAAACAATCGCCGAGCCTTCTCCTGAATGACCATAAGGCTCACAGGGATACGGCGTTGGTTTTGGTCTTCCAACCACAGCACCAGCAATCTTTCCATCTCAATGATAAGTCCACTGCGCTGCTTTGTTATCACTGTGGCTTTCATAGGAGCAGATCCTTTCAAATGTTCAAGGATACGATCTTTATCCTTGATAATCGTAGCGACAGTCGCTGTTTCCCCCTAATCATATCTCTTTATGATATCTAATTTCACCTCCATGGTGATAGCCTTCCTTTTCTTTGATGCACTGGCATCAGAAGAGTCTGGCTTATGTTTGGGAGCCATAATGAAGGGCGTTAAAGCGTGCAAACAAAATAGAATACAAAACAGACGGAAAGCCTACAGAAAAAAATTCATGTGTGTACAATTTGACAGCGCAGTTAGGTGTCTACTTAACCCTTAGGGGACACAGCCAGTTTTTATTTTTGCGCTTTCCTTTTTCCCTCCTCGTGTATATAAGGCTATAGCGCGTGCATTTTTTCACCTAGAGACCCAGATAAGCCCTTATTTTTTGCGCCACCAATTGTACTTTGCAATAGCAGATGTAATTTTTGCCTAAAATATGCTGTGAAACCATTAAAAAATTATATGTGTGGTGAAATTTAAAAAACAACAGAATTTATTTAATTTGGGGGGGGGGGGGGGGGGGGTTGTTTTTACGCCGTTTGCCATAATGTAAAACTGACTTTTAATATATACGGACAGAAAGGATAGCTGCACCTCACACCTATGGCTGACACTAATGCCTCTCGGGTACATTTAAAAACAAATGCCATGATGTTGGTATATAATTTGATCAAACCATATTGCCTCATGTACCACGTGCAAATGATATACCAACATCCTGGCATTAGTTTTTAAATGTAGCCGAGAGGGATTAGTGTTAGCCATAGGTGTGAGGTGCAGCGGCTCCTTTCTCTCCATGTCCATATATGACTTCTAATATATGTTCCTCAAGTCGGTATGATTACCACGATATGTACAGTACAGATATGGAGCTAAGTGAGGTGTCATTTTTTGCGCCATGATCTGTGCTTTCTATCGGTACCTTGTTTGAGTATATGTGACTTTTTGATCGCTTTTTATTACAATTTTTCTAGATTTGATGCAACCAAAAATGTGCAATTTTGCACTTTAAAATTTCTTGGCACTTACGCCATTTACCGTGAGAGATCAGGAATGTGATAATTTATTAGTTCAGGCGATTACTGCATAGATCCATATCCATAGATATACTGCATAGATCCATGAGATCAGTGTTGGCATCCTATTGCTCTCAACTGCTGCAGCCAAAAGCAATAGAATGCAAAGCCAAGATCAGCACCATTATGGCCCAGTCCCCGATCCCCCCACTACACCACCAATGATGGGGGACAGCAAGCATTTAGATGCAGCTGTCAACTTTGACAGCTGCATCTAAATGCCTAAGTAACGGGCACAGCGATCGGACCGTGCCCGCTAATAGCCGCATATAGCTGCATATAGCACCCGGGATCACAGCGGTTCAGAGCGGGGTTGCCACGCCACCCCCCTCTGAACTCCCCTAGCGACGCCAGGACGTACAGTAATGTCCTGGGGCGTCTAGGTGGTTAAAGGGTTTGTCCAGCGAAATTCTTTTTCTTTCAAAACAACTGGTTTTAGAAAGTTATATACATTTGTAATTTACTTATATAGCTCTGTAATTTACTATTTAAAAATCTCAAGTTACTCATACTTATCAGCTGCTGTATGCCCTGGAGAAAATTTTGTATTTTATTCAGTCTGACACACTGCTCTCTGCTGACATCTTTGTCCGAGAGAGGAACTGTCCAGAGTAGTAGCAAATCCCCATAGAAACCATTACTGCTATGGACAGTTCCTGTCTCGGACAGAAGTGGCAGCAGAGAGCACTGTGTCAGACTGAAAAGAATACACCACTTCCTGCAGCACATGCAACAGCTGATAAGAATGCTATAACACCATCACAGAAGGCATCTTACCATGTAAAAAAAAATCTTATTCTGCACGTCATGTACATGGACCAAGTTGGAATAAGCACTCATCTGTGGCGCCAAACCAGGTAATTTTTTTAATGAATGCAGCTGTGGATAATAATACTCACTGTAACAGTATTGAAATATTTCATAATTTATTCACTCTTATAAAAATTCCCATGTGAACTGTAACATGATCTTGAAGAGGGAATAGAGTTTCATGTATCCATTAAATCTATATACATGTACCATAAAAAAAGATTGGTATGGAAGCAGCATCACTGTCAGGTAAGCTAGAACAGCCAGAATATAGATATGGAAGACTAGTAAATATTCATCATGCCGTATTTCTTTTTATTAAAAGGTAAAATGTAGCATGCACCTAATAAATCGGTAGGAGCGGACATAACTTAGTTAAATTAGATGGTGAACAAAGAGCAATCAATGCCTGGGTAGCCATTGATTTTTTCCATTAGTTGCAAGCTTCTACAAGCCAGAAAATCAAAAGTGAAATGGAAAAAGAAAATAAGCACCCTATTAAGCACCATCTTTCATCAAGTGTAGGATGTGTAAGAAAAAGTAGATTTATCTGATAGGATTTCCACTAACACAATCCGCTCCACACAGCAGTCCTGACATTGACACCGCAGGGAGTTCTGAAATCAAGTTCGATTCAGGTACATTAACCGCACTGGGTAGAGGTTTTAGGACTTAAAGAAAACCACAGGAACACCTTGGTGGGGAATAAGATGAATTAAAGGAACCATGTGTGAGTAAAGCTTTCATACTGTCTGTCAGCATTAAACCACAGGGAGCTGGCTTCTTTCGGGAGCAGAGATTGATCAAAAGATATTTCTGATATCACGTAAAGAGAAGTAAGAACGTAGTGAAAGAATTGAATATGATCCAACGTGTGCTGGGCTCAACTCTTAACCTCACATGTGGTGGGTTCCTGAGGAACCTGAAGCTACACTTCCAAAAGTACACCAGGTTTCTGTAACTCCTGATATTCTACACAGTATTTAATATGTGATACATGTAGAGGGGGAGAGACATCATTTTGCAGGATTATGCGTAATAACTGTATCTGTGTTATATGAAATGTGGTTTTACTTAAAGGTTTCAAAATGGCAGCATAAAAAGAATATTACAGTCATACAAAGATGTTACATGGATCAAAACTCTGCATGTAGGTAGCGATATGTTAGAACATGTACCTCACATATATCAAAACGCCTGCCGACCAACATCAAACAATAGAGCATTGTAACATTTTGACCCATTATTTTAGCAAAACCAGTTAGAAAAAGAACAGCGAGAAGAGATAAAAGAAAAAAAGGGGGGAGTGCAAAAGTGTGCACATTCCCCCAATTGTACTGAGAAAAAATGTGAGTCAGGAGGGAACAGGGGGGGGGGGATGTAGAGAACTATGGGTAAGCGTTCCTGAGAGACTGCCTGAACATGATTCAGCCCCTACACCAACATCTGAGGTATACAAGCAAAAAGGTATTGTAAGGTAGGGTACAGGAAAGACACATAGACAAATGCAGCCCTAGACTGACACCTGCCCCAGCTGTCCGTTCCTACTTGCCTCAACAAAAAACAAGACAAAAAAAATACAACAAGGATTGGTCAGGAAAACTAAGTCCGCAACAGCCGGGCAGCAAAGGGACAGAATCACAATCCAGAAGCAAAGTCAGGGAACAAAATTCAAAAGGACTGAGAAAAAACAACAAATGGTCAGGAGAATGCTAGGTCAAGACACAAGGCGCTATCACAGGCACTGGACTGAGACCAGGGGCTGGAATATATAGGAAAGAGGAACCTAGGTGCTGACAGCTAACTGGCTAGGTCAGCTGTCAGTCACCATCAAGGGTACACCTGTTACCGATCGACCGGGGGTGGTGAGGCCCCGGCCGCGGCTACACACAAAAGAAAAGATAAACACAACAAGCTGGTTGCTGGGGACGCAACCAGTCCTGCACAACAGCAGAACGTAGTGACGTCTGAGCACGGCCCGATAACCAGACGTGCAGGGCGGCTGCTAAGGATGCCGTCGGCGCACCCCGAGCAACCGATCCTGCCTGTTGCGAAGGACGTCATTGGCGTTACTCCCAGCCGAGCCGTGCACCTCGGCAAAGGCAAGAACTGGGCACGGGGCTTTCTCCTGACAGGTATGCTGGTGTATGCTGTCACATAACTGAGGTGGGTCCTTTGACTTATTTGAAACAAACATTATCTACTAGCGATTATGCTTTAGTCCATTTTCAAAAATATATCTTAATTTTCTAGGACTAACTTTGCTGACTACTCTTTTGTGACCTGCAAAACAAAAGGATCCATTAAATAAATGCACCAAACATAGTCACTACTAGATTGCATTAGGTCAATTAAAGTAAACTGGCCCACTGCTGTATATGTTTGGTCTCCTACTGGTATGACAACATACACCATTGATCTAGAGTCTGAATGATGTGTGACCCTGCCTGACCTAAATTTTCTATTAAAGCAAATCAGCACAGTTACTGATATAAACTTGCAGCGCACGGGAGTCGGGGTTTGGATACAGGGTAGCTTCTGCCGATGTTGTGGCAGCTGACTGGGTGCAGGACACTTGGGCACTTGTCACGGTATATGCCAAGTATACGCTGGTGTATTGGTGCAAATGAATAGAGTCCAATGACTTAAACAGAATAATGTCCGTTTACTCAGTTCAATACACAAAAATAGCTTTTTGCTTCAATGACAACAGGTGCAGAAAGGAGAGCGAAGAAGTGTTAATCTGTGAACGGAAGAGAGTGGAGTAGAAGAGTGCCTTGAGGGCTTTGCCAAATGTAGTGCTGTACTCTGTCTGGGATAGCGTAGCTGGGTATAATTATGGTGAAGAAGAGAAGAAACTCGCACTAACGTTTATCCGTCGTGGTATCTGTCCTGTGAGGGTAGTATGAGGCCCCAAGTCCCTGCGCTGGGTTGAGCAGACTTTCCGAACCTCTCCAGGATAGCCGTGCATTACACAGTGGAATATGTAGGCTAACTGCAGCTTTGTTCCAACTGGGGTCAGTGCCTAACTGGATCCAGGTCACTTCCCTGTACTGTAGGGCTACTCTCCCTGGCATAGGCAAAGTGTCCCTCAGAGGATGTCCGGGAAAGGATAGGGTAAAGAAAGGAGGGAAAACAGTCTGCACCTACAACTAGACAGGAGAACAACATGTGATAAAAGACAATTTACCCAGTACTTTTCTCAGCTGTGCACAGAATAAGTTACAGAGAAACACTGTAGTGACACCTAGTGGGGAAAATACAGAATACACTTTGACCATCTCCCTCTCTGAAATTGAGAGAAAACTTTACACAGGTGAATAGGAAACTTAGTGCAGCACCTTGTACTGGGGCACTACCCCCACTCATGGATTGATGGATAGAGAGAGGAAAGGTCAAACCTCAAGAAAAGCTCTACACCAACGAAGGACCATCACAATTGGACTCATCATTACTGATCTGTGAGTGTATAACACTTGGGCTAATACATTGACCTAAATACTGTATATTTTTTTATTGTTTCTATGTTTATTATATACGTCTAAAAAGGAACATTTTGACATGTTTGATATTTTGAAATATCTTGGCCATGACTACAGTTGCAGGTATGCAGATAGACACCAGAAATGCCATGTGACGTGATCCAGCCAATAAAGAGGCTGCTGGTGCCTACCTATTCATTTGACTGGAACCTTGAAGTAACAAAGAAACAAAGACGCCGACTGGAGCCGATGGGGGCCGTGGCTGCTGGGAAATTCAAACGATGATCGTCTCCAGAGGGATGGTGAGTATAAAATGTGTGTTTGTCTTTTTTTCTTTTTGTTAGAACAATGGAGTCATCCTTTGAATGTGGATAGTTGAGCAGTCTATTTTGCCACAAAAACTGTGTTAAATACACCAAAAATTAAATGAAAAACCCCATTAAACATATTTAACATAAACCATCCAGCAAGCGGGCCCCTGTGCTCTCCAATGCCAGATGTGAACTTTAGTCCCAGTGTGGACCTGCATATATCTATCCTAAGATAATAAGAAATGAAGTAATATAAGGGCAGACTAGATGGACCAGGTGGTCTTTTTATGCTAACAATCTTCTATGTTTCTGATCATATAATACATTCTTCCAAATAAGCCAATAAAATTCCTTAGCATTTCTGGTCCAAATCCTGCAGAATATTGGATTCTTTTTACTGCAGTGAAAAATATAAAGAAAGATGGTTACCATAATGGGGATTCAAATTAAGATGCCTTTAAAACAGGAGTGGAGTCTAAGCTGCCTGGCAAAGCAGATGGGACAGATCAAACCAAGGGTGGAGTGCGGATTTGATGGCTCTATCATCATAATTGACTGATTTGTCTCAACTGTTTACTGCATTACCAGTCCAAGCTAAACCCTGCCAAGCTCCAGCTGTATACTGAAAGCTGTAAATATGCTCAGTGAAATGTGGTAAACTGGCAGGAAAAAATCAGCTGGTCACAGTTTCTGCCTCCCCGCGGCACTGACAGCTTGTCAGGTCCTGAAATCTCTGTACTCATGACATGAGCACTAACTCTTGGTGCTGCTCGGCTGTTACTTGCCACTTAAAGATTAAATAGCAGCACCCAATAAAAAGAGCAGAGAGTCAGCTCGCCTGGAGGACAGTGGTTTATACTGGCCTTTAAGGTTATCTGCAAATACGAATTATTATTTTAAACTTGGATGCCTCTGATCAGAATATGACCAGACAAACCAATACAAGACTTGTAATTAAATTACAGTGATTACTATACTGATCAGATTTTGTCAGTTCCACATATATATACTTTCTCTTCTTGTATACTTTTCTCATATACTGTATGTCTATAAATAAATAAATATTAATAAAAAAATATATATTTAGTATAATATATATATATATATATATATATATATATATAGTATATATATATATATATATATATATATATATATATATATATATATATATATATTCAGTTTAGCGCAACCACTTAGTTATGCTAAACTGACAAAGGAATATTACACAAGGGATACGGCAGATTATGGCATGCCAAGGTTAGCTTGGCATCATTTACCATCGCCCCAGGATCAAATTCGAGAAGGCGATCATTGTGGAATAATGCAGATAGTAAACGTATTCCCTTCTCTTGCCAAAGAGATAGTGCAGGAGTGGAGGAGGGGGGAAGCGTAGCTGTAAGAGCTAAGATGGGAATGGGAAGGTTGTGAAGTGTATAAGGTTTGCCACTGGTGGCATGGGCTTGAAGCCAGCATTTAAGACTTACAACCATAGGAGGAGAATATTTATGAAATGAAGTCGTGGGTGACCAAATGTGAGAATATAATAAGGCGCTTAAGGGAGGTCTTGAATAAAAGTCTTCTATTAATTGCCATGGTTTATAGTCCTTTGGGTCTGCAAGCCATTCTTTGAGTTGTGTCATCAATGTGGCACGATAATAGTTATATATAATAGGGAGTCCCATGCCACCTAGAAGAGGAGGTCTGATCAATGTGTTATAGGCAATACGAGATGGCTTACCACCCCAAATGAATCTAGAAACCATGGTTCTGACTTTCCTAAAAAATTGCAGGGGAATGTGGATGGGCAAGACTCTGAACATGTATAATAGACGGGGGAGTAGTAACATCTTGAAGGCCGCTATTCTACCTGACCAAGAGATCTCCAGCTTTGATATATTGGTGGCCGATTGTTGGAGTTCTAAAAGGAGAGGTGTATAGTTTTTTGAGAATAATTGACGCAAGTTGGCCGTCATGTGCGTCCCGAAATATTTAATAGATTCAGTTTGCCAATCCAGTGCACAAGTAGACCTCATACCTTCCAAAACTGATTGGGAAACATTTAAGGGCAAGGCCTCGGATTTGGATGTATTAAGTTTATAGTAAGAAATCTTGCCAAAGGTGGACAGGTGAGAGAGTGCACGGGGCAGTGAGAGGGAGGGACGGGTTAGAGTTAGAATTACATCATCCGCATAAAGGGACAGTTTATGGGTGGTTTTTCCAATTTGAACACCGGCTACTAGGGGGTCACTCCTTAATAATTGTGCTAGGGGCTCCATGGACATGATAAACACTAGTGGGGAAAGCGGACATCCCTGCCTGGTGCCGTTGGTGATGTGGAACGGATCCGACAGGGTACCATTTATGAACACTCTGGCTGAGGGGGCAGAATACAGGGCTTGAATGCATTTGAGCATGGTGTCATTAATACCAAATTTGGAGAGGACCGAGAAGGCGAACGACCAAGAAATCCGGTCGAACGCCTTTTCGGGGTCAAGGGAAACCGCAACCGCTGGGGTGCGAGTGGAGTTAAGGAAGTGGAATATGTTGATTATTCTGCGGGTATTATCTTGTGCTTGTCTGTATTTGAGGAATCCCGTTTGGTCTGTATTGATTAGTAGTGGGAGAAGTTCTGATAGGCGGGTGGCAAGGATTTTGGCGTAGATTTTAACATCGCAATTAAGCAATGAGATAGGGCGAATATTAGCAGGCCTATCTGGCAGTTTGCCCGGTTTGGGCAATGCCACTATGATGGCTGCTTGATTTTCAGCGGCCATGTTCCCCGTCTCTTGGGCTGTTTTAAAAAATCTAGTCATAAATGGGGCTAGGATAGGGGAAAATATTTTGTAATAGTGGTTAGTGAGCCCGTCAGGGCCGGGAGATTTCCCCAGTGGGGAACTGTTTATAGCTTGGGTAACTTCTAAAGAGGTTATTGGGGTATTTAGAGATTTCTGTTGGGCTTCGGATAGGGAGGGCAGATTAATGTTATGGAGAAAGGCATCAATTTCAGGCTGGGTTGGTTGAGGAGAAAGGGGATCATCCTTCAGGTTGTATAATTGCATGTAGTAGTCCTTAAAGTTTGAGGCGATATCCCAAGGGTCAATTAGTTTACTGCCAGTAGAGGGGTTTACTAAGAAAGGTATGCGGGTTTTAACATGTTGTGCATTAATCTTCCTGGCTAAGGTTTTCCCTGCCTTATTTCCCTCAGCATAGTAAATAGATTTCGCCTTCCGGAGGGACCTCTCATAGTCCGTCAGTAGCAAGGCTCGAAGATCATCTCGCGCCTTCCTCAGTTCTGATAGAAGTGGGGGGGTGGGAGTGGTTTTATGAAGGGACTCCAACCTCCTAATGTTGGAAAGAAGATCATTCATATTTTTGAGCCGTTCCTTCTTAACCCAGGATCCCAATTGGGTGAGTTTGCCACGTACAACTGCCTTATGGGCATTCCACAGTGTGGTATCTGAGACCTCCCCATTGTCATTTTCCTGGAAATACTGGGTCAAAGAGGCACGAACTGCAGAATGGTAGTTTGGATGAGAGATAAGGAAAGAATTGCACCTCCAGAGGTAAGTGGGTGGGGTGTCTACAACTTCCCTCATGGAGAACAAGAGTGGACTATGGTCTGACCATGTCCTGGTCTCAATGGAGGACGAGTGAAGGAGAAAGAGAGACGCCATGTCCAGTAAGGCCAAATCTATTCTAGCATAAGAATTTGCTGAGTGGGAATAGTGAGTGTAGTCGCACACTTGTTTCCATGTTGGGCCCTCCAAGCGTCATATAATTCAGAGCGCCAGAGAAAGTCATCTAAGGGTGGGCGGGTGCGGACTCCCCTGTATGTGGTATCTCTTACTAGGTCTGGAACCGCGTTAAAGTCCCCGCAAATGACTAAGTGTCCTTTTTTGTGCTCTTGTGCTAGCCTATAAATTTTGTGGGCGAAATTGATCTGTCCTACATTGGGGGCGTAAACTGAAATTACAGTGTAATCTTGATTATTAATAGTACACACTAAGATCATGTATCTTCCCTCGGAATAAGAGATCTCCTTATGCACTTGGACAGCCAATGTATTTTTAAATGCTATGAACGTTCCTCTCCTTTTAGTTGTGAATGTGGAATGGTAAATGGCAGGGAATAGAGGGTGTTTAATCCTGTGTATATCTGAGGTGAGGAGATGTGTCTCTTGTGCACAGACGATGTCACCTTGGAGGGATTTAACCTCTTTCCAGAAGTGAGACCGTCTCAGTGGCGAGTTTAGACCACGAACATTATAAGATATAAATTTTATAACCATTTTACCTGTGTGGGATGCATTTAGATGAGTAAGCATTCATTGGTAAGAGATAGGAGGGAAGGAAAAAGATATAGGTTCCTTGCGACCCGAAGAAAGAGAAGGTGCTGGTGAGAGGTTCCATGCCTGTAAGAGGGAAGAGAGCATACAAACAAGTAAACAAAAACAACATAAGATAAAAACAAACGTCCAATAAAAACAACAGTTTCACACAAAAACATCGTGTTAACACTTGGTTAACAGAAGGTGGGTAGGGCACGACAGTTCGGCATCTAGCCTCAGGAACAGAAGGCACCGGGGAAATTCTCATGGGACATCAAGAACGTCCCACCAACGTAGCTTCAACGACGACCCCTCTTGTTGGATTTGGCTGGCAGCCATTCGGGAGTGAGGCGGGAAGGTCTGGTGGATGGTGCCGGAGCCATAGTTGTTGGGTTCAAGTTCCATAAACGCAGCATGGTAGTTCCTTCTTCCAGATTGAAGATCACTTGGGTTCTACCTCCTTTTGTCACCAGCAATTTGGCAGGGTAGCCCCATTTATACATAATGTTGGCAGATTGGAGTGCAGAAGTGACTGGGGCTAAAGACCGGCGCCATTGTAAGGTCGCAGCAGATAAATCACTGTACACAGAAACTGATGAGTATTTGTCAGGGATATCTTCTTTGTTACGTATAGCTTGCAAGAAAGCTTCTTTAATGTGGTAATAATGAACCCTTGCCAAGGTATCTCGTGGAGTGTCATCAGGAAGATGTTTAGGTCTGGGGACTCTGTGAGCCCTATCTATGATCAAGTCTCTATTAGTGCTATCAGGCAACATATCTTTAATGAATTTTTGTATATAGCGTGTAAGCTCAGACGGCGAAATGGACTCTGGTATGCCACGTAGTTTGACATTGTTTCGCCGTGAGCGGTCTTCCAGGTCATTAATTTTGCTCTTTAATCTCTGTACTTCGTCATGTAGCTCTTGGTGTCCATCGGCCAGTTCATTGTGTGAGGACACTAGTTTGCCCATTTTATTTTCAAGATGATCAGTGCGATTTGCAATCTGCGTAAGCTCCCCACGGATCGGGCACATGGCTCTATCTATTCTGCAGTCCATAAATTCTCTAAATGCAGCCAACATTCTCTTCATGTCAGAGTCAGTCATAGGAGTACCTTTTGTAGGCAGATCATCAAAGCAGTCGTGGGAGGGAGAAGAGTTAGTGCCGCGTAGTGTAGCTGCAGCTGCTGCTATGTCTTCTCCTCTCTGATGTGCGTGTTCGCTGCTGCGCTCCATTAGTGAGGCAGAAGAGGAGGAAGGGGAGGGGGAGGGGGGAACAACGTCGCCATCTCGGCCGGCTTGGGAATCTGTGATAGAGTCCTCGTTTTCATGTGCCAAATCCTCTCTCTGTTCCCCCTCTAACCCCTCCGATAAAGGGGTATATCTTGATCCCGTATTAAAGTTCTTACCCCCTGTGTTTTGAGCTGTGGAAGTGTCTCCCTGCTCGTCCTCTCCTCCATGAGAGCGGGAGTCGGCGCCATCTTGGGATCCAGTGTACGGGAAAAAAGCAGTCAGTTTCCCCGAATGTGAGCGGTTTTTGCTGCTTTTGGAAGGTCCCGACATGGTCCTGGGGATCTCACACACCCGATCGGGGTGTTCAAGTAGCGGTGCGGGGTGTCAGGTCGCTGTATAAGTCGCAGTAAGCAGGAGCTGCAGCCCGGTGCGTCTACTCCATAAGGCAGCTAGCCACGCCCCCCCCACACACACACACACACACAATTAAATTTAAAGAAGTAATACTGAAATTGACTTTTTGAGAAATCATTAAGGCGACTCTCTAGTACCATCCATCTTTGTCCCAGGTCTGGAACGCCTCTTCTTCCTTCCTCCCCACCCTCCTTATCATTAGGAACACCCCCTGACAGGGTTTTTCCTCTTCATCACTTGTTTTAATTGCACCTGGGCTGTAGCTACAGGAGGAAAGGAATAGGTGTTGCAGACCTGGGGCACAGACACTCTAGGCCACACCAGTATCACACAGCGCTGCAGATTATAAGATAATTTTTTGCTCTAACCAAGGCACCAGAAGCATTTTAAAAGATAAGAATTTTCTCTCATTAAACGGATAGTACTAATGGTTTGATGGTGATTTCATCTCTTGAGCAGGGAAACATGTTTTTATGAAGAGCCAAAGTGTGTAGACTTATGTATAGTGTTGAGTGGACTTGCCAAACTGTTCAGGTTCTGCAACCTTTTCCGAACTGGAATGCTCAACATTTGACTCACGACTGCTGGAGAAGTTGGGTGCCCCCTAGGGCTGCCAGGAAATCATGGATACACCCTATGGCTATGTTCACACTACGTATATGTCCGACTGCATGTTTCCGCCGCCGGACATATACGTGTTAAACTCCGGCCGGGGATTTACGTAAGTTGCGGCCGGCTACGTACGGTCCGCGAACTTACGCCCGCAGTCTACTTACGCTTCCCGAGCGCCCTACATAGCGATCTGACAGCGGTCTTTTACTTGGAAATCTTCGCCTAGCCCCGGACACCCCACAGAACCTTTTGGTTTGGCAAAGAAAAGTGCAAAAATGAAATCACCACTACGTATGGGACCGTATGTTACGCTACGGGCGTAAGTTACGGCATTTTTGTCCTCAAAAATTTTGGTTAATTTTTTACGGCGCCACGTACGATCCTGGTGTAAGTTTTTACGTAGTGTGAACTGTGCAGCCGTAGATCGTATACTTTCCATTGCACGCAAACTACAAAAATCTCCGGCCGCTTATTCACGGAACGCGCTACGTCCGGAGACTTACGTAGTGTGAACATAGCCCCCGGCTGTATCCATGTTTTCCTGGACTTTCTAGGGCTGCATCCAAGATTTTCAACCACTAGGAATCAAATGCTAAATGATCAGACTTGAGCATGCTTGAGTCACATTCATCTCTACCTATATTACAAGCAAATTTACCCTAGCTTCACACTTACCGGATTCACAGCGGATTTCACGTTGCGAGATTGCAGCTAAATCCGCTGCGAATCCATGTACTGTGAAGTTGAATGGTTCACATACCAGCAGTGGAATTTTTATTCTGCTGCCAGTATGTGAACTGGCCCCTTTAACCCCCCTGCAGCCCGCCACCCGCAGCCTGCGCCAGTATCATACATTACCTGCTTGTCGCCGCGGCTGCATGTGAGGCTCTCGGCTCCCATCAGTCCCCATCAGCCAATCAGTGCTGCCTGTGCTCTGATTGGCTGATGGGGACCGATGGGAGCCGGGAGCCTCACATGCAGCCACTGTGCCGAGCAGATAATGTATGCTCCAGGCCGAGGGCTGCGGGCGGACAGGGGTTAAAGGGGCTGGGTTACATATCAGCAGCAGAATGAAAATTCCGCTGCGGATATCTAACCCCATAGAACTTCACACTACTAGGATTTGCAGCGGATTTAGCAGTGAATGCAGCCAACAGCTGATTGTTGGCAGGGGCGGTCTTGGCATTTCTGGGGCCCCAAGCGAAGTTATGTCTGGGCCCCCCCCTCAACACGCATTCCAAAACAATAGACCGCTGTGTGTTGCCCCCAGTAGTATATACCCCTTGTGCACTACCGCCAGTAATATATACTCCTTGTGTGCTGCCCCCAATAGTATATACCCCTTGTGTCCTGCCCCCAGTAGTATATACCCCTTGTTTGCTTCCCCCAGTAGTATATAGACCCCTGTGTGTTCCCCCAGTTATATATGGCCCCCAATGTGCTCCCCCAGAAGTATATAGACCTCCTGTGTGCTGCCCCAGTTGTATATAGACCCCCTGTGTGCTGCCCCCAGTTGTATATACCCCCTGTGTGCTCCCCCACTAGTATATAGGCCCCCTGTGTGCTCCCTCAGGGGTATTTACCCCCCTGTGTGCTCCCTCACTTGGATATAGACCTCCTATGTGCTCCCCAACTTGGATATAGACCCCTGTGTGCTCCTCCAGTAGTATATAAACCCACTGTGTGGTTCCTCCAGTAGTATATAGACCCCCTGTGTGCCCCACCAGTATTATATAGACTGCTTGTGTGCTGCCCCAGTAGTATACAGACCTGTGTGCTCCCTCCGTTATATATAGACCACCTGTGTGCCTCACAAGTAGTATATAGACCCCCTGTATGTTCCCCCAGTAGTATATAGACCCCCTGTGTACCCCACCAGTAGTATATAGACTCCTGTGTGCTCCCCCAGTAGTATATAGCCCCCCTGTGTGCTCCCCCACTTGGATATAGACCTCCTGTGTGCTCTCCAAGTTGTATATAGACCCCATTCTACTGCCCCAAGTAGTATATAGACCCCCTGTGTGCTGCCCACAGTAGTATATAGACCCCTCTGTGAAGCCCCAGTAGTCTATAGCCCCCCTGTGTGTTCCCACTGCTATATAGCCCCCCTGTGTGCTCCCCCCATTTATATAGACCCCCGATGTGCGCCCCCCCCCCCCAGTTAAACAGACCCCTGTGTGCTCCCCCTCCCATATAGTATATAACACAATAAAACAAACACTTATACTCACCTGGGTCCGGGCGTCTCCTCTTCTTTTCACTCTTGTGGCCGCAGTAAGGGTTTTCCCTGCGATCACAAGAGGCCGCACTCCCCTTGTCCTGGCGCCGATGCTCCAGTGATGTCACTGGAGCGCCGACACCACAAGGACAAAGCTGCCACTTGTGACCGCAGGTAAAAACCCTTCCTGCGGCCACAAGAGTGACTGACAGGAAGGGAGCCAATGTCTCCCGCCCTGTCAGTGCTGCTGCATGTAACTATGAACGCTCATTACGAGTGCTCATAGTTACAGTTCAGATGGGAGCAGCGAGCGGGCAGCCCTGTCCAGCGGTCTTGAGCACAAGAGCAGGGTGTGGGGGCCCCCCTGGATGTTGGGGGCCCCAAGCGATCACTTGGGGTGCTTGGTGCCAAAGACCGCCACTGATTGTTAGGAGTGCTGGATGTCAGCAACCCACCAATCAGTATGTTTTGTCCAGGTAACTCTATAAGTGATGAAATCTCCTTTCTCTTGCCACATAAAATAATGAGGAAACATTTTTTCTCTCAGCTAAAAGATTGATTTTTTTAAAGATTTGTTTTAATTTTGAATCAAGTTAACAGACACCGGACTAACCTGGAGGGTGACCACAATATCAGATCTAATAGATAACCAAAAGACTAGAGCTTTTATGCAAGTGATAGATGTACAGTGATCCCTCAACTTACAATGACCTTAAGATACAATATTTTCAACATACAATGTTCCTTTCTGGACCATCGTCACTTGGGACCAGATTTAACATACAATGCTGCAGACAGTCCAGATCTGTGGAACATGTAAGAAAAAAACTAGCTGATCAACCAATGAAAGTGGCGATTTTACTGGTAAAATCCCAGTATTGGTGAAGTACATGCACTGAGTGGCTGTCTGGTATCTCCTCTACAGTACAGTGTGATACTACATGTCCTGTACTGCTCTTTACCTGCGCCAGGATAAGTTGTGCCTTTGGGCACCAGGTGAGGGCGGCTTCATTTTATATTTCTGGGCCCCTGTCTGATCTGTACAGGACCTGAAAATGCCCCAGTTCTCTACATAGTGTGAGACAGTGACAGGGATTGTGGTTGGGAATCGCTATATCTCCCGAGGTACCTGTCATATGTGAATACTAGGTTCCAGAAAGTCCATACCTCATCCAGGGAAAGCTGGGTGAGATATGGAGGAATCCAGGAAAGTTAAAACCCATAGCAAACTACTTGCTATGGGACTGTTTTAGTTGCTGTAAAAGGGCCTGGATTTTTATGGAATGACAGGCAGGTTGGTAGTGGGGCCTGTCATTCCCTTTCTGGCCAGTCCAGGTTTTTCTATCTGGCCAAGTCAGCCCAGGTGCTGGAGGCCACTGATCACAGGTCTCATAAGAGGAGGCACAGAGTGTATAGAGCTGTGGCTGTGCATGGAGGTCTCTCCTGGCTGTGGGGAGGGTCAGGGCTGCTAAAGCTTCTGCTGGGACTTTGAGCCACACTGGTATTGTACCAACTGATGTTGTTTTATGTTGGGTGACTGGTAGCCGGTCACCTGTATAGCTAGGATTTGCTGTGTTAGTTAGAGCTCAGACGAGCAGAATTTATTTTACTTTGTGCCTGTATGTAAGGCTGAATTTCTTTTGGTTTCAATAAACAAACAGGAGCATCGCTGTTTTATAAAAGTTTGTGTCCCTGTCTCTGACTGCCAATCCTGCTGTCTGCCCGGCTCTACAGAGCTAATCTCCCACATATGGTGCTCGGTGCGGGCATAAAAATGCAGTCTTAAAGAAACATACACACTGAAAGGACTTTGTACAGAGATACCTGTTTAAGTCTTGGATAAAAGCTGCAGGAGAGCTGAAAAAGGAGGCTGCTGCAATGGAGGACTTTATGAAACAAGTCATGATGCAAGCTGAGAAGCAGCAGCAAGCGTTTACCCAGGCCATGCTGAAGCAACAGCAAGAAACCCAGGCCATGCTTCAGCAGCAAAATGAGGCACACAGGCTAGTGGTGGAGAAAATGGCCGAGGCAATCTCAGCTCAGCGAACTGCAGGAAACAGCTCTGTACTGCAAGGGACTCAGGGTCCGCTGCAGTCTGCAAGGGCCACTGTACAGACATCACTCCAAAAGATGACACCCACAGATGATGTGGAAGCCTATCTCATGGTCTTTGAAAGAGTTGCAGAGCGTGAGAAGTTACCGGCTGACCAGTGGGCAGATGTTGTGGCGCCATTTCTGACTGGAGAATCCCAGAAGGCGTACTATGACTTGAGTGAGCAAGACTCCAGAGACTATCAGAAGCTCAAAGGTGAGATCCTTGCCAGACTTGGGGTCAATATGCATGTGCGAGCAGGCCGGGTGCACAACTGGACTTTTTCTGAAAGCTCACCACCACGGTCACAGATGCATGACCTGATCCATCTTGTTAAGAAGTGGCTACAGCCTGAGGAAACTACCCCTGGTCAAATTGTGGAGAGAGTGGTCCTGGACAAGTTCATCCGTTCCCTTCCTCCAAGGATCCAGCGCTGGGTTGGACAAGCTGGGCCTACAGATGCTGACCAGCTTGTGAATCTTGTGGAGAGGTATAGCGCCACCGAGGAGCTACTACAGGTGTCGCCAAGATGTGCCAGCTCCAGGGAAAACAAGCCATTGAAGCCAACTGGTAAGACTGTTCCAGTTACTAAAGGGGTGCAAAAGGTCTCAAGGGGAGGTGGCTCAGAGGGGGACCTAGCGGTTGGGCCCAGGAACAGTAGGACATTTGGTCAACGACCATGGTCTCAAGGTCGAGACCAGGGCCGTATACAGTGTTGGCGGTGCCATGAACTGGGGCATATAGCTGCTAATTGTCCCCTGACGACTGAGCCAATGGAATGCAACACCTCCAGACGTATCTTCTTATTTGCACGACCTGTTCTTGCTGCAGAGACTATGTCAGAGACTGAACCTCAAATGTGTACTGTGTCAATTGGAGGTTATGCAGTACTAGCTCTGCTGGACTCTGGGAGCTTGGTGACTTTAGTGCATGGCTCTCTAATAGACCCTGGAACACACAGTGGACATACTGTCGGGGTCTTGTGCATACATGGTGAAACCAGAGAGTATCCTACCGCTGTGGTCCCAATAACGACTACTTGTGGGATAGCGTCTCATGAAGTGGGTGTGGTTAAGTCTCTAATGTATAATGTGATACTGGGAAGAGACTTTCCCCTATTTTTGGACTTGTGGCGGGGAAAACAGGTAACTTACACTGAGAATGTTACTATTGATAATGTATGTCATGAGGTAACCCCGGTTCCATTTGACCCAGATGCTGAGGTACCAGCCGTAGGGGTGACCACAGAAAGTGACAATGTTCCCTTAGCTGTACTGGCTGGTGAGGGTGAAGTCCAGGAAGAAGTTCCTGATATGCCTGACTTAGAAGTGTCACGTGATAACTTTGGCACTGCTCAGCTCAGGGATCCCACCTTGATAAAAGCCAGAGAGAATGTTACCGTGATAAATGGGGTGTCACAACTTCCAGGGGCCAACAAGATGTACCCACACATGGCAGTCACCCAGGATCTACTGTACAGGGTAGATAACATACGTGGGGAAGTTGTGGAGCAATTAGTGGTACCTCAGCCATATCGCAGAATGGTCTTAGATCTTGCACACAAACATGTACTTGGTGGTCACCTGGGATGCGAAAAGACCAAAGAGCGTATTCTGCAGCGCTTTTATTAGCCAGTGGTCCATAAGGAAGTACAGAGGTACTGTGAGTCATGCCCAGAATGTCAGCTCACTGCTCCGGTGTCACATTTTAAGAGTCCTTTAGTACCACTGCCCATTATAGAGGTGCCTTTTGAAAGGATAGCCATGGATTTGGTAGGCCCAGTAGTTAAGTCCGCAAGAGGACATCAATATATCTTAGTGGTGTTGGACTATGCTACATGCTATCCAGAGGCTGTGCCTCTGAGAAACACCTCCGCTAAATTAATTGCTAAAGAGCTTTTCCACATGTTCTCTCGCACAGGTATTCCCAAAGAGATCCTTACCGATCAGGGGACACCCTTCATGTCAAAGGTCACAAAAGATATGTGTAAGCTATTGAAAATTAAACACCTGCGTACATCTGTGTATCACCCACAAACGGACGGTTTGGTTGAAAGGTTCAATAAGACATTAAAAAGCATGCTGAAAAGGGTGGTTAGTAAGGATGGGAAGGATTGGGATTGTCTTTTGCCTTATTTAATGTTTTTCATCCGTGAGGTTCCCCAATCCTCCACAGGTTTTTCCCCATTCGAGTTGGTGTATGGCAGACACCCACGTGGACTCCTTGACATTGCAAAGGAAACCTGGGAGCAGGAGCGCACTCCTTATAGAAGTGTAATAGAGCATATTTCCCTTATGCAAGATAGAATTGCTGCTGTCATGCCCATAGTCAAGGACCACTTACAGCAATCGCAAGAGGCACAAAGCCGTGTCTACAATAGGTCCACTAAAATTAGAACCTTTAGCCCAGGTGATAGAGTGTTGGTGCTAGTTACAACTGTGGAGAGTAAGTTTCTAGCTAAGTGGCAAGGGCCGTGTGAGGTGATCGAGAGAGTGGGACCTGTAAATTATAAGGTGCACCAGCCAGGTAGACGGAAGCCAGAACAGCTGTACCATGTAAATTTACTCAAACCATGGAAGGACAGAGAGTCTCTGTCGGCAGGAGCCCCCACTAGTAAGGATGTTTCAGTAGAGCCTGTATCAGTTGTAAGCCCCCCTGGTAAAAAGGTCCCAGAGGTGCGGATATCAGATACATTATCCAGAGCCCAAAAACAGGAGACAAAGGAATTTGTCCTTAGAAACACAGATGTGTTCTCAGATTTGCCTGGGCGCACCTCTGTGATAAAACATGACATTGTCACCGAACCACAGGTACGGGTTCAGGTGAAGCCATACAGGGTTCCAGAAGCTCGTAGGCAGGCCATATCGGAAGAGGTCAGAAACATGTTGGACCTCAGGGTTATTGAGGAGTCAAAAAGTGAGTGATCAAGTCCCATAGTTCTCATTCCAAAGCCAGATGGGACACTTCGGTTTTGTAATGACTTCCGAAAACTGAATGAGGTGTCAAAATTTGACGCATACCCAATGCCAAGGGTTGATGAATTAATTGAGCGGCTTGGCCATGCTAGGTTTTTCTCTACCCTGGACCTTACTAAAGGATATTGGCAGGTACCCCTCACTGACACTGCTAAAGAGAAAACCGCATTTGTCACCCCAGATGGTCTCTTTCAGTATGTCTGTTTACCCTTTGGGTTACATGGAGCCCCCGCCACATTCCAAAGGTTAATGGACATAATCCTCAAACCCCATCGCAGGTATGCCTCCGCATATCTGGATGATATCATTGTTTTCAGTAATGACTGGGAAAGTCATTTGGCAAAAGTGCAAGCAGTAGTAGATTCCCTCAGGGCGGCAGGGTTAACGGCCAACCCTAAAAAGTGTGCTTTAGGTCTGGAAGAAGCCCGTTACCTGGGGTATGTAATAGGAAGAGGTGTGATTAAACCCCAAGTAAACAAGGTGGAAGCTATCCAAAATTGGCCCAAACCCTTAACCAAGAAACAAGTGAGAGCCTTTTTGGGTATAGTGGGGTATTATTGCAGGTTCATACCGAAGTTTGCTACCATAGCAGCTCCCCTGACCGATCTTACTAAGGGCAACAAGTCTGTTATGGTCAAGTGGAGTGCAGAGGCCGAGGGGGCATTTCAAAGGTTAAAGTCCGTTCTGTGTAGTTTTTTTGCAAAGACCTTTGTACTTCAGACGGATGCGTCTGATGTGGGTTTAGGTGCCGTTCTTTCACAGGAGGTGGGAGGGGAAGAACACCCTATAACGTACCTGAGCAGGAAACTTACACCACCTGAGAAAAATTATAGCATTGTGGAACGTGAATGCTTGGCAATAAAATGGGCCTTAAAATCGCTCAGGTATTACTTGTTAGGCCGACATTTTAAGTTAGTTACAGATCACGCCCCTCTTAACTGGATGAGTCAGGCCAAGGAACGAAATGCACGAGTTACAAGGTGGTTCCTCACGTTACAGAATTTTAAGTTCTCAGTAGAGCACAGGTCAGGAAAACTTTAAGGTAACGCAGATGCACTGTCCTGAAAACACTGTTTGATGGCCAAAAGTGTTCGCCCCCACAGGTTCGAACAGAGGGGGAGGGTATGTGAGACAGTGACAGGGATTGTGGTTGGGAATCGCTATATCTCCCGAGGTACCTGTCATATGTGAACACTAGGTTCCAGAAAGTCCATACCTCATCCAGGGAAAGCTGGGTGAGATATGGAGGAATCCAGGAAAGTTAAAACCCATAGCAAACTACTTGCTATGGGACTGTTTTAGTTGCTGTAAAAGGGCCTGGATTTTTATGGAATGACAGGCAGGTTGGTAGTGGGGCCTGTCATTCCCTTTCTGGCCAGTCCAGGTTTTTCTATCTGGCCAAGTCAGCCCAGGTGCTGGAGGCCACTGATCACAGGTCTCATAAGAGGATGCACAGAGTGTATAGAGCTGTGGCTGTGCATGGAGGTCTCTCCTGGCTGTGGGGAGGGTCAGGGCTGCTAAAGCTTCTGCTGGAACTTTGAGCCACACTGGTATTGTACTAACTGATGTTGTTTTATGTTGGGTGACTGGTAGCCGGTCACCTGTATAGCTAGGATTTGCTGTGTTAGAGCTCAGACTAGCAGGATTTATTTTACTTTGTGCCTGTATGTAAGGCTGAATTTCTTTTGGTTTCAATAAACAAACAGGAGCATCGCTGTTTTATAAAAGTTTGTGTCCCTGTCTCTGACTGCCAATCCTGCTGTCTGCCCGGCTCTACAGAGCTAATCTCCCACAATAGAAAGACATTCAGAGTCTTTCTTACTGTTCAGAGCATTTTCTTACTGTTGCATGCAAGGACTTGCTGTATCCATATAAGTTAGCTGATTATTTTCCTTAAAATTTAATTTTTTTTCTAATTTTGGGGGATTTAGAACTAATTACCAGTTTTCCATAGAGTTTTGGTCTCAACATACAATGGTTTCAACATACAATAGTCGTCCTGGAACCAATAATATTGTATGATGAAGGACCACTGTATATCGCTTTTACATGGGTCTATTTTTTTTACTTCAAAATACAGACAAATTGAAAAAGAAGGAGATTAATTCATTAATGCATGGGTTGGAGAGTAGTTCATCGTCAAAAAAAAAAAGGTCAAAGAAGAGTTTATTTTATATTTGGTGGTAAAATGGGATAAAAGTAACAAAAAGACCTGAACAGGTCGAAAGGACATCTTTTGTATGGCTGAGCAGAAAGTTACAGTATCTCACTGCAGACAAGAAATGTAATGGAGAGTAAGCTGCGGAACATACAGTGTCAGGCTGCGTTCACACTACATATATTTCAGTCAGTATATTTCATTTGGGGATGTGATCGGGCAAGCGGTAAGCTGTCTGGGGGGAGGGGGGTGCTGATGTGAAAGATTGGCAGGGGCGGTGGGCTTCCAAGCTCTCGCAATGGGACGTCAGAAAACCTAGATTCGTCCCTGACTCATTGTAAAGGGGAAAGGGAAGGGTGGGAATGGCAGACTTTACTGGTTTACTTATGGGCCGTTTGTTAAATCTGGCCAATTTGGTGCATCTGATGTAATATGGAAAAAAGGAAATAGACTATTTATCAAAGGGTGTAAAATTTAGACTGGTGCAAACTGCCCACAGCAACCAATCACAGTTCAGCTTCCAGCTCTGGTGAAAGGAAAGAGGAGCTGTGATTGGTTGCTGCGGGCAGTTCGCACCAGTCTAAATTTTACACCCTTTGATAAATCTCTCCCTATGTCTTGGAAAAAGGCACTAAAAGGTAGACACATATGGAAAGTAAAAGAATACAACAGGGCTGTCATTTTTTTTCCAATGCACAACAGAATATTAATAAACAGCTTAAAGCTTTTTTTTTTCCCTTTTTGTTGTTTTGCTCTGTGCATGTAAATACATAGGTACAGTTATTTATTTAATCCTGATTCTCTGTGGATAAGATTGCATGAAACATAGCAGAACATCAGACTTGTGTTGTATCCAGAGCAACGACAATCATTGACTATACCTAGCTTCATGAATACATAGTAGTGGAAAAACTGGAAGAAAAAAAGCTCATTTTGTAAAACCGTATCAGAAATCAACGTGCAAGTAAATAAGCTGAGGCCAAGAAACCCATTCCAGTATCTCTGGCCTTACAGCATACAAAATACAGTAATAGTTTATTTAAGCAATTTTCATCTTCAATTCATTGATTTAAAGCAATTAGAGCAATAATTGTGCAACAAAAAAGGGTGTATTCTCATCTCAGCTTGTTATCCCCTATTCATAGAATAGGGCAGTGGTACAAAACAATTCCCATCATGCTTGGACAGCCAAAGGGTGGCCAGGCATGATGGGAATTGTAGTTTTACAAGAGCTGGAGGGCCGCATTTTGTGCACCATTGGGATATGGGATAACAAGCTGATCATTGGAGGTTTGACTGCTGGGACCTCCACCAATCCCCAGAACAGGGATACAACTGCCCCCACAATGAATGCTAACCTCAGAAACATTCAGTAGCCCCGCAGAGGTTGAACGGACTCCAGGCCGATGTGAGCACTCCATTTATTGTTGGTCTACAATGTCAGGATCAGTGGGGGTCCTAGCAATAAGACCCCCAACGATCAGCTTGTTATCCACTATCCATAGCTGAGATGGGAATACCCCTCTAACTACACAGGTAGACAACAATAGGTGAGCATAACAGATTTAAGGAAACTTGTTATGTTGAATGTGTTGCCTCATATGCAGGTAGCTTGGCAGCTGAGCATATAACATTATGCACCAAGAAGTTGTTGTTGGAATCAAGTTAAATTTCATCAGGGAGATTTATTGTGCTGTCTTATGGTAAGATTCGCTTTGTTGCCCGTAGCAACCAATCACAGCTTATATTTCATTTTACAGAACAATATGAAAAATGGACACAGAAGAGAATCTTACTATGAGACAGCTTGATAAATCACCCCTATATGTGTAAATGTAATGATGTATGTAAGTGATTACAATATTACAGCAAAGGGATACGTTTATTGGGGGAAAACAGAACAGTTGAATGAAAGTTCTGGAACATTAGGACTAGGGATAAGCGAACTTTTGAAAAGTTGGCTTCGGTTCGATCCGTCGAACTTTCGTGAAGTTCGTATTCATACGAGCCGAACCTAAAACGAACCTTGCTATAACGGCTGAATAATTGCAGCTACAATAGTGGGAGTGTGATAGGGTATAGTTTCGTTTAGTTGCAGTTGCTATTACAATGAAAAAAGTGGAAAAAATCAAAGTGAAAAAATAGTGAAAAAAAAATTAGCCAAGGTGTAAGTGATTACACGGCATATAGGACACAAAGTTCCTTGGACCCAGTAGGGTGGAAAACAGACATCTGACAGTGGAACCAGCAGCAGTAATAGTACTGTATTGGACCCAGTGTGGAGGAGGGGGAGGAGGAGGCAGTAGCACTTGATTGCACCCAGCCCAGTATGGTTGAGAAGAGATTATTGGAGGAGGCGGCACCAATTGATTGCACCCAGCCCAGTATGATTTGGAACAGACTTTTTGAGGAGGAGGAGGAAGAAGAGGAGGGGGCAGTACCTGATTGCACCCAGGCCAGTATGATTGTGAACAGACTATTCATGGAGGAGGATGGTCAGCCTTGGAGTAGTGGCCTGGGATTCCTCGCTGATGATGTTGGTTACCGCACTTTCCAGAATACGGACGAGTGGGATGATGTCCTTGATGCCTGCTCACAGAGTCGCGTCCTCAAAAGGGATCAACAATTGGCACGACATGTTTGCAGAAACCTGTGCACTATGAGGTTTATCACATGTGCCATACAAGTTGTATGACTCAGCCCTCTCTGCTGCACTGCAGAGACAATGTTCCTCCCTTTGTGGGCTACAACACTTCCCACCGTTAGTTGACCTTGGGTCAGCCATTCACATACCTCCTTCTCCTCCCTGATGGTCCCGAGGAGCTCCTCTTCACTGTGGCTTCGTTCACCCAGGCTCACAAAATGGAGGACAGCCTGAGAGCGCCTGGCCTGACATTGTTGGTAAGACACCGGGGCAGGTTGGACTGCAGTCAAAGTGGTGGATGGTTGCAAGCTGGTGGAGGCAGAACTTTTGCAGAATTGGCCCCCTAAAGCATCGGGGAGGTGACAGTGGCAAGAATGGTCTAACTTTCTGGTGGTCTTCTGGGGGAATGTTGACCCAATGGGCAGTAACAGACATGTACTGCCCTTGCCCATAATTAAAGGACCAGACATCAGCACTGGGGTGCACAGTCATGGACACCAAGATACCCAATGAGATGCCAACATTTTTCTACACAACTGTGCAGTGATGGGACAGCCGATGGGACTTTTTTTTAGTTTCTGGGACAGTGATGGGACTTTTTTTGTTTCTCAGACAGTGATGGGACCTTTTTTTTGGGACTTTTTTTTGTTTCTCAGACAGTGATGGGACTTTATTTTTTAACTTTTTGTTGTTGCGGCTGAACAGGGTTCTTCTATTTTTTGAACATGATTGTAAAGATATGAACTGATTTTCCCTTAATAAATTCGATAAGCTTGAACACTGAAGTTGCTTTCACGTGTCTTGGTTGATACTCACAGACAGCTGTCACATTGCATTTTTGATTAGGCAGCACCCAGGTATAGCTGAGGATACTAATTTAAGGTCTTACCCTAATAGGGGTGACAGCACACATCTTGATATTCACAGTAAACCAGGATACAAGTGATTATATTAATAACAATCCCTTGTATCCTGGTCTATTCTGTGACAAAAGTACAATTTTGCGTCACAATTTTTACCAGATTCGTAACAAACTTTCTCATCCCTAATTAGGACTCAGTTAACAACCATCCTGCATCTCTCCATTAGAGATAATCAAACATTGGAAAATCTTAGGTTCTATAGAACTCGAACCTTGTCGAACCTACAGCATTTGATTCCCAATGCCTTCCCGATCCGTGGGGAAGGAGGAGACAGCCCGGGTGCTGCCTGGAATTCCGGGATACAGCCTATTTCCTACAATGTAACTAAATAACACAGCATTAAATCTGCTGCAGATATGCTGAGGGCCCTGTATGTGTGAACGCACACTTAGGCCATGTTGACACAACGATTCGCAACAACGGCCGTGATTAATTAAAAACTTATGTGCACTGCAGGCTGAGGGAATCCCTAGCGGCCATGCGTAAAACTGCCTTGTCAAGTCACACAAGTCAAGTCAAGTCACTGCCTGACAAGTCCCACAATGGAGAGTGCGGATACGGAAGCATGCTCCTTTGGTGGCTATGGTGAATTGGGATGCGGGCGCACACGGATGCACCTTTATTCCAATTCAGCACAAAGTAAGATTGTCAGGCCGGTACTGCAGTACCGGCTGGGATGATCTTCACTAACACCGGCTGTTCTGTACCCAGGCCGAGTCACAGAACGGCTGGTGTTTTACACTGTGTGAACATAGCCTTAGGGTGCATTCACACGTACAGGATCCAGCAGATTTGACGTTGCAGATTTGATGCTGTGTTGAGTTATTTAGATCATATCTGTTGCAGATCTGCTGCGGATCCGCACCATCAAATCCGCTGTGATATGATATGTGTGAGGCTACCTTTAAAGAATATTTTCAGGAGCTCCATCAATTTTAGAGTTGCAGCAATACTTACAATAATCACTTGTTTTTCAAAGAATTATTAATTTCAGCATTCATTTCAAATGGATCTGTTACAGGACAACAACAGAAACCTATATGCCCATATTATACCACCATATGCTTTCGCTATGGATGCTTAGGCTTCATGCACACAGATTTGCTTGTTTAAAGATAGAAGACAGACCCACAAATCTTAAAAAACTAATGTTGGCAACTGTCTGTAAAACCATAGTCTGTAAAAACAAAGTGGACATTAAAAAAATAAAATAGATAAAGGGCTGATTTTCTAAATCAGATAATGAATTTGCAGCTTGTTACTGTAATTCTGATCACTGTACAACTCATTACATTATATGCTGCTAATGATTTGGAAGTATTTGACTTAACAATGATAGTCCGGGAAATTGCTCTTAATAATCAAATAGGAGATGACCAACCCTGGCTGTGACACAGACAGAACAGTATCTGTTTACTGTTATGGTTGCCTTTTGTTGCCTAACACCTGATCACAAATCTGTCTACTAGTCTCTTAGAAATATGGCCGATCTCTGGAGCCCAGCTAGCTATGTATAGCTACCTTCCTGCTCCCTTTAAAGGGGTTATCCAGCGCTACAAAAACATGGCCACTTTTCCCCCTACTGTTGTCTCCAGTTCAGGTGCAGTTTGCAATTAAGCTCCATTTACTTTAATGGAACTGAGTTTCAAAACCCCACCCAAACTGGAGACAACAGTAGGGGGAAAGTGGCCATGTTTTTGTAGCGCTAGATAAGCCCTTTAATAGGAAGCACTGTATGTAGATATAAATGCAGTGAGCCCCCCTTGTGGCTGCTTTAGGCAGGCAGAATCCTATGTCTGATAGAGAAGCACTATTATTTGGAGTGGCACTGTGCTCTGCTTGCTGGCACTGTGATGGCACTGTTAATGGAAGCACTGGCTGTCTTTATGGGGAAATGACCCGTGCTTAAAGGGGTCGTTCACAAAAAAAAAAATCTTGAAAATCTTCTGGTTGCAGAAAATGCCAGAGATTTGTAATTTACTTCTATTAAAAATCTCCAGTCTTCCAGTACTTATTAGCTTCTGTATGTCTTGCAGGAAGTGGTGTATTTTTTCCAGTAGGACACAGTGCTGCTGCCACCTCTGTCCATGTCAGGAACTGTCCAGAGCAGTAGCAAATTCCAATAGAAAACCTTTCCTGCTCTGGACTGTTCCTGACATGGACAGAGGTGGCAGCAGAGAGCACTGTGTCAGACTGGTAGGAATACACAATTTCCTGCAGGACATACAGCAGCTGATGAGTACTGGAAGACTGGAGATTAAAAAAAAAAGTAAATTACAAATCTGCACAAGCCAAAAAGACAGAAATGGCTGCACATCGCACCCATGGCTGACACGAAAGCTTATTCAGCTACATTTAAAACCAACATCAGAAGTTAGTATATAATTTGGCCAAACCATATTGCCTCATGCAGGTCTTCTGATACACATGAGTCCCTAACCAAAAAACATCACTGTGCCGGTCAGCGACCACAATCCCCGCAAAACGTGCGCAAGCAGAGAAGGGGGGCCACGGAATGGCCCTGCAACCCCATTGTCACAGGACCAGACCCTTAAAGGCCCCCCCAGGCGCCACCAGTGGAAAAAGTGGACGCCAAGCAACACAAGTGTGAACAAGCTCTTACCTCTCTCTCCATTCCTCTGCAGGTAGAATGGGAGAATACTAGGAGATCCTCCCCACTGACCGGCACAGTGTGGACTGTAAGAAGGCGCATGGCACCGTCATAGATGGTAGATATGTCTCACAAAGGATCCTGGCCTTGGTGAGGTGAAAGACTATGATAACTGGTGTCAGCGGCAATAGGCCACTCGCACACATTTAAAATTTAGTATGGCTGCAATGCAGTTTAGTCTGGGACGGTCTTTCATGGGAGCATGCCAAAGAGTGGGTGGGTGGCTGCTCCCACACTCCAGGTCCAGGTTTTGGTGTGGCCTTTGTAAGCCTGGGAGAACCAGCTGAGAGGGGGGGGTGTATCTCCAGTCTGCAGAGTGTGCTGCTGGGGAGAAGATGCTGTGTGTGGCTTCTCTGAGGCCAAAGGAGACTTCCAGGAGCTGTTTGGTGTCTGGCAGCGTCTATCCGGGTGAGAGCCCTATGTGAACCAATTGACTGTGTTGCATAACTGCCAATGACTGTTTTCACGGACTCTGTTCCATACCTGGGTGTTGGCTGAAGAAAGCTGTATGTTTTGTTGGCTGTTGTGGACAATAAACCACTTATTTTTCTTTAAACCTGCTGCTGGTCTTATATCAAAAGACTGCTTTTGAGACTGATCCCCACAGGACTTACTGTAGGGACCCATGTGTATCAGATACCTGCACGCGGTACATAAGGCAGTGTGGCTTGATCAATTCATACACAAAATTGATGTTTTTTATGCAGCCGAGAGGCACTAGTGTCAGCCATAGGTGTGAGGTGCAGCGCTCTTTTTTCTTCCCTGAACCGTATTTTCTTTTTCTCTTTTCTCAGTGTTTTTGCACTCCTCCTGGAAGACCCACATGACCGCAATTAGTAGGAGACACCTGAGTGCATGTGCTTTTATCCCTCCTGTTTGTCCCATTTTATCTGCAGTAGCAATGGTGAGCTCAATACCTTATCCAGACTTGTGCTGTTTGGGGGCAGCTTCCTCCGCCGGCGGTGCTGGCTGGGAGTTTTTTGGCGGGGGCATTTTGGGTCTGGTCCTGTGGCATGGGGGTTGCAGGGCCATTCCATGGCCCCCCTTCCCTGCCCATGCACGCCTGCAGGGGTGGTGGTCACTGACCGGCACAGTGTGGACTTAGTGTAGGGACCCATGTGTATCAGATACCTGCACGCGGTACATGGGGCAGTGTGGCTTGATCAATTCATACACAAAATTCTGATGTAAATTACAAATCTGTATAACTTTCTGTAATATACTCCTTTTAAGGGGTAGGGTATACAAGAAAAAATGTATGTCTTCCTAAAGATTATTGTAAAATGTGTGTAAACAGCACCTGAGATGACATGGCTTCAACTGTAATAACTAGATCAGAGAACATAACCTTACAGATGCCCCACCGGGATCTACGAGTGCTGAGACTACATCAACAGATGCTGCACCACCACAATCTCCTGATCACTCATAATGGCTAAAAGTGCATGGCTGTGCATATTCCACCCAGGGTCATGACAGGTAGGGATGGTGGCTTGTCTGCCATTTTACTATAAATATAGTGCTTGAAAAAGCACTATATTGTAATCCATATTCTTTTTCCATAATCCATTTCTTCTTCTTCCAGCCATTCTTCTGCGATTAATACAGCCCGAACCGCTTTGCACACAGACTCCATTCAAACTGCTTTTCGATAGAAAAATAATGGCCCATTGGAAATAATGGTCACACTGTAAACGCTAACAGCCAATCACAGCACATATGCAAATAGCTGAAATATAGCAGCCAATAGAAATTCTAAGATCTTGTCAGTCAATGTCTCGCAACATCCACACAGTCACATGTCCACTATTGGCCATTAGAAGATGTAGAAGATGGAAGGTCATTAATGATTTTGTCTCACTGACATGAGTAAGATTGTCATGGTAACCGAGCAATGATCTTTACCATTATAAGTAGCAGAGTTCAGTCAGTAGCTCTTGAAGGGGTACCCAACTCGCTCTTAAAGGGACGGTACCCGAGTCTCTCTTAAAGGGATGGTACCCAAGTCAGTCTTAAAGGGACAGTACCCAAGTCGCTCTTAAAGGGTCAGTACTGGTCTTCAAAGGATGGTACCTAAGTCTCTTTTAAAGGGACAATACTTGAGCTGCTCTGAAAGGGACAGTATATAGGCACCAAAGTTGCTCCTTAACCCCTTAAGGTCAAAGCCTATTTTCGTTTTTGCGCTTTTGCTTATTCCATTTTAAGTTTAAAAGTCCATAGCGCTTGCATTTTTTCACCTAGAGACGTATATGAGCGCTTATTTTTTGCAAAACCAATTGTACTTTGCAATGACCGGCATTATTTTTCCATTACATATGCTGCGAAACCGGAAAAAAATCATTTGCGCTGTCAAATTGAAAAAAAACGATTTTTTTTTTATTTCGGGGAGTTTTGCATTTACGCCGTCCGTCCTATGGTAAAACTGACTTGTTATGCATGTTCCTCAAGTTGTTACGATTACTATGATATATAACATGTATAACTTATATTGTATCTGATGGCCTGTAAAAAATTCAAACCATTGTTAACAAATATACGTTCCTTAAAATCGCTCCATTCCCAGGCTTATAGCGCTTTTATCCTTTGGTCTATGGGGCTGTGTGAGGTGTCAGTTTTTGCGCCATGATGTGTTCTTTCTATCGGTACCTTGATTGCGCATATACGACTTTTTGATCGTTTTTTATTACATTTTTTCTGGATTTGATGCGACCAAAAATGCGCAATTTTGCACTTTGGAATTTTTTTGCGCTGACGCCGTTTACCGTGCGAGATCAGGAATGTGATTATTTAATAGTTCGGGCGATTACGCGCGCGGCGATACTAAATATGTTTATTTATTTATTTATTTATTAATTTATATTTATAAAATGGGAAAAGGGGGGTGATTTGGACTTTTATTAGGGGAGGGGATTTTTTATTAATAAAAACACTTTTTTACTTTTTTTTTTACATGGACTAGAAGCCCCCCTGGGGGGCTTGTATATACATAGCACTGATCTCTCATAGAGATCAATGCTGTGTATATACACAGCAAAGATCCATCAGATCGGTCATAGATTGCTATGGCCTGCTGCAGGCCATAGCAATCTATTGCCGAGCCGGGATCAGCGTCATTCCGACGCTGAGGCCCGGCACGGGCAGAAGAACGGATCTCCCCCCCGCGATCACATCGCGGGGGGGAGATCCGACCCACTAGACACCAGGGATAGTGTGCATAAAGCACTTCAATGCAGCTGTCAGGTTTGACAGCTGCATTGAAGTGCTTAATTAGCCGGTGCGGCAACGGGACCCGCGCCGGCTAACAGAGGCACTGCCCGCCTGCACGTGTCAGCCGGGATCAGCGCCGTTCAGAGCGGGGTCCCGGCGGGACCCCGCTCTGAACACCCCCCGCGGCGCCATGACGTATCAGATACGTCATGGGTCGCTAAGGGGTTAAGGGACTGTACCAAAGTTGCTCTTAACCTTTTCCAGCACGAGGACGTAACTGTACATCCTCGCACGAGTGGGGGCGCACGGAGCGGAGCCGTGCGGCAACCCCGCTCTGAACCGCCGCGGTCCCGGGTGCGGCATGTAGCCCGGGGCTGCGGCTATTAGCGGGCACGGTCTGATCACCGTGCCCTCAAATTAAGACTTCAGATGCAGATGTCAAAGTTGACAGCTGCATCTGAAGACTTTAGAGCAGCTCTTCCCTGGTGTCTAGTGGGGAGATCGCTCCCCTGTGACGTTGTCACGGAGGAGCGATCTCTGTGACTGATGCCGGCCGGGGTCTGCGCCGTAATGGAGCTGATCCCGGCTTGGCATTCGGTTGCTTCTGGCTGCAGCAGCCAGAGGCAAACGAGTGCCGATCTCATCGATCTATGCGGCATAGATCTGAATAAGAGATCAGTGCACTTATACTAGAAGTCCCCCATGGGGGCTTTTAGTAAAAGTGTAAAAGTTAAAAATAAAGTGTCATTAATAATAAAAAGCCCCCTCCCCTAATAAAAGACAGAATCACCCCCCTTTTCCCATTTTATAAAAATAAATAAATAAATCAACATGTTTGCTATCGCCGCGTGCGTAATCGCCCGAACTATTAATTTATCACATTCCTGATCTCGCACGGTAAACGGCGCAAGCGAAAAAAATCCCAAAGTGCAAAATTGCGCATTTTTGGGCGCATCAAATCAAGGAAAATTGTAATAAAAAGCGATCAAAAAGTCGGATATGCGCAGTCAAGGTACCGATAGAAAGAACACATCATGGCGCAAAAAATTACACCTCACACAGCTCCATAGACCAAAGGATAAAAACGTTATAAGCCTGGGAATGGAGCGATTTTAAGGAACATATATTTGTTAACAATGGTTTGAATTTATTACAGGCCATCAGATACAATAAAAGTTATACAAGTTACATATCGTTGTAATCATAACGACTTGAGGAACATACACAACATGTGAGTTTTTCCATAGGACACATGGCGTAAAAACGAATCCCCCCCCCCAAAGAAATTTCACCACGCATATATTTTTTTTCTGATTTCGCAGCTAAAAGTGCTATGGCCTTTTAAGCACAAGGAGGAAAAAACGAAAATTAGCCTGGTCCTGAAGGGGTTAAAGGGACTGTACCAAAGTTGCTCTTAAAGTGAGGGTAACAAGGGTTAAAGTTTCTCTTAACGGGAAGTCACTGTTAAAAGGGCGCTCTTTTCAAGAACTATGTATTTCCCTGGAAATGCAAATCTAGTTTCCCTTTAGTCCCCAATGGATTCCATAACAATTTTTACAAAATTTCTCAAATTGTTTAATTCACAATGTAGGGAGAGTTAACATGACTGTGAACCCCTTTTATAGAGTCTTAACTTTCCCTCTTACTTTCCATGCTCTATAGCTTCCTATGAATAATACAGTGGTGCCTTGGATTACGAGCATGTTCCGGAACCGCGCTTGTAATTTAAATCCACTCTTTCTCATAAGAAATCATAGAAATGCAGACAATTGGTTCCACAGCCCAAAAATAAATATTTATTATTCTGAATAACATGTAAAACTAATGAAACAAACATTCAGAAACAGCAGAATAAGTGATATTATAAGTTACTGTACAGTAAAGGAATGAGCAGGACATATGTGTGCACAGTATAGCAGCGCTCTCTGTCTGCGGGGGGGGGGGGGGGGGGGGGGAGGTAGAGGGGTTACAGCTATGCAGAGATTACCTCAACAGTCCTGTCCCCTGTGAGCCCCAGCCTGAAGGGGATTTGCTATGATTTGGAAGGTGAGGGAGACTTCCTGGGTCAGAGTACAGGGCTGTAGACCCCGCTATGCAGACCATGCCCCCCCTCTCGCGCTTCCACCCAGTAAGGGAGCTCTTAAACCAAAGCAGTGCTCTTAAACCAAGTCACAAACCAAGTTACTCTTAAACCGAGGTACCACAGTATATATATATATATATATATATATATATATATATATATATATATATATATAGCATTGATATGTATGTATATGGTAGCAATGGTTTTTATGTAGCCTCTACCTGCTTAACGTAAAGGCCATAGAGCCCAGCTACAGAATGATCTCAAAGTAACCTACAGTATCAGGCTGAGGTGCGGTACTGCAGCAAAACCCTCTGGGCCCATCTATGCTGATCTGATGCATAGACTGATGCACAGACAGTAAACCAGTTAGGAACTGCTGGAGACCATGCCCTTCACTTGGAGCTCTTCTCTACATGGCATCTGATCTCTGTCCAATGACTTCTAGGATTTATTATTGATTTGTTGATTACAATAGCTGCCAAACCTCATATAAGGTATATAGGGTGCTCCCAATCAACCCCCGACAGATGATGTCAGTGGTGATAGCGGTCGGGGGTGATGGAAATTCGTGTTTTTGGAGAGAGTCTTACCCCCACCCCTCCCCATAGAGAACATACACCTGGCCATGCATTTCTGTATTAAAATCAACAGAAGAAAATACACACCAAACTGTACTAATTTCTTTACATAAACATCACACGTGCAGTTTTTTTTGCTGTGGATCCTCTGAATTTCCACAGTAAAATCCACAACACTGCAGATTTGTTGCAGACTTGGATTTCCCAATTGAAGATGATAGGAAAAATCTGCAATAAATCTGACATGCAGCAGATTTAGAGGTTTGCATTATGTTCCAGTGTCTGGTTGAGTCATTATTTAATCTTATTCACTATGTTTCTGGAGATTCTGGGAGGAAAATACAGGTGACCATACCCCGACTGACATTAAGAGGAAATAAATGCAGAAACAAACTATAGTGGTACCTTGGTTTAAGAGTAACTTGGTTTGAGAGCATTTTGCAAGAAGAGCTCACTGATTTTCAAAATTGTAACTTGGTTTAAGAGCATTGCTTTGGTTTAAGAGCTCCCTGTACTGGGTGGGATGGAAAGTCGGGGAGGGACATGGTCTGTATAGCGGGGTCTACAGCCCTGTAATCTGACCCAGGAAGTCTTCCTCAGCTTCCAAATCATCGCAGATCCAATTCAGGCTGAGGCCTGCATCAGGGGACAGGACTGTGGGGTTAATCTGTTCATAGCTTTAACCCCTCTCTCTCCCCAGACAGAGTGCTGCATTTATGTGCCACATCTGCCCTGCTCATTCCTTCATGCTCCCTGCAGTCTCTGTCAGTCCTTGTGTTTCCCATCCTTTCTATTCCTGCTATAATGTGCCTGCACTTACACTCAGCTATACACACTGCTGCTATAATGTGTCTGCACTTACACTCAGCTATACACACTGCTGCTATAATGTGTCTGCACTTACAGTCAGCTATACACACTGATGCTATGATTTTTTTTTTTGGCAGTTGGGAGGGCTGCTTTGAACTATTTTCATTTCTCTAGTGGGTCTGCAACTTGCCATTGCGGTGAGCTGTTGCATTTTTTGTGTTTTTGTGTGTTTGCAACTTCAGCCATAGCAACGTGCTCCTGCCTAGTGTGAATGGTGTTCTAGGAGAGCTGACCAAACTTGTCTTTTTTTTTTTGCTGCTATGATGTGCCTGCACTCACACTCAGCCATTCACACTGCTCACTTCCTAATTGGTTCCTGCTGGACACACCCCTTCCCCATTGTGATCATGTGACCACACAGACCTCTGGCAGCAGCTCTGCTTCTCTATTCTAGCCTGTTGTACTATGCTACAGTGTTATGGGGATCTGCACCTCCATTTTGTATCTACAAACTGCTGTTGTTTTTTCATTCTTATGCACTTACTATATACTCCACATGCTGTTTGCTATACGTTATAGTAACTTATAATATGAAATATCCAACTTTCTCAATGTTTCTTTTACCTGGTATTCAGAATCTAAAAAAAAAATCATTCTTTTTGCGGCGTGGAATCACTTTTGCTGCATTTGAATGATTCCTTATGGAAAAATGTGCTTTGTGATTTGGATTACAAGCACTGTCCCAGAACGAATTATGCTCGTAATCCATGGCACCACTGTACTTCCAGGTAACAAAAGGTTTGGGTAGGTAGCTCACAGGATGTTACTTGGCTGAGCTGACATTTAAGACATTTAAGCAAGCACTTGGAAGTGTTGGCAGGTTTATGAAAATGAAGGCTGTATAAATACGGCTCCTGAATCAATTTATTGTGCCGCTCATCATCTGAGAGAGCGGCCGCTTTAATGCACTCGCACAACAGTTTATCCGTACCTGCAGGTTCTGCATTTGGTTGCCATAGAAACTAGATATCTTAACCCTTTCCAGGATGGTCGGGCCTTTGTTGGAGCGCCTTATTGATTTCCATGAAACACATTTTACTCTTCAGAGAAATTCAATAGGTCTCTTGATTCTACCATAGTTAGAATCGATAATATCATCACGTGATCTTTAGCTTCTATGCTATGGCAAGGCGGCTATTGTCCCCAACTTAAGAAATCTTAATGACGAGCACATAATAAAATTGAAAACCATGACACACAATATATGAGACATCCTACTGTCAGTGTGAGTCCTTGCAATGGATTCAGTCACCCTTTTTAGCTCAATTACCTCACTTTCAATTTACATATAGATATCCTGCACGTCTTTTTAATTTACTATGAAATTATTTTGCACAGACAATTTATTCAATTTTCTAGTATGTTACCTTCTAATATATAAACATCAAGAATCCAAACGTAGATAGTAATAACTGTAAAACAATAGTGACATCTGGTGGTCAACATTAAATATTACAAATATATTTTTTTTAAACTTCTGAGCCTCCACTTCCTGTATAAAGATGATCAAACATGGGGAAATGTTAGGTTCGATCGAACTCGAACCTTCTCGAACCTTCAGTACTGTACTGTTTTTCTCCCCCATGGATATGTTAGCGATACACCATGCACTTTACCACAGTCGTCCTTGCTTGCATACACAATAAAAATTCAGGAGCACTGAGCATCCTTGATCGTTTCAATGGATGCCCTATGATGGTCATAACCATAAACAACAGGGAAAACAAAGCAGGCACATGAGGAAGTAAATATCTTACAAATAATGCATTTTCAGAAATGCTTGTAGATTTGAAATACTGTATATTTACTTTCACTTAATGCATCCGTTTAGACCTATTGTTCTTTGTGGGGAAACCCTTTAGTTTAGGACAAGAGTGCAAACTACAAAACAAAGACAGGGCTCTGGCTAAGCTAAGGTAAAGATTAACCACTGCTAGTGTGTATGGATTTTACTAGTCAGTTATTTAGGTTGCATTGACCCACTATATAGCCCTTAATAGGCAGTCAATAGCAAGTACAAGAATGTGTCAGCGACGTGGTCAAAACATATCTGGAACGTAATGGTCAAAAAGCATCAGGTCGAGGTCAGCAGTACAGCACACTGTCATAAAGGTCAACCAAGGTCATAATATGGCTGTTCAGAACATGAAAGCCAGCTGTAAGGACAGCAATCCACATAAGATAAACAGGAAAAAACAAGAAACTCACAAGCATTACTGAAAACCAAGCAGGAAATTACTGACGTGATTTCCCTTTGACATGACGTGATTAGAGATGAGTGAACCTGCCGAGGTTCGGGTTCGTATAAACCTGAACTCTTGGCTTCTGATTCCCACTGTCTGCCCGCTCCGTGGAGAGGGTGGATACAACCTGAGAACCGCCTGGAAAACTGGGATACAGCCTATGGCTATGGCTGTATCCCAGTTTTCCAGGCGGTCCTCAGGCTGTATCCACCCTCTCCACAGAGAGGGCAGACAGCGGGAATCAGAAGCCGAGAGTTCAGGTTCATACGGCCGGTTCGCTCATCTCTAGGCGTGATGTCCCAGGAGACTGATATCACATGCTCTGCTGAATCCCACAGCTGGAGCCATGCACAGGTGAATCAGCCTGTAGCTGCTTACAGAGTTGCTATTATAAGGTAAGGATTCCCAATGAATAAATAAAGTCAGAGTAGAGGGACCGAAAACGTATTGATAAGTGTTTGTCAGCATCAGCTCTACCTGAAAATATAAGTCATATTAAAGGCATAGTTCACAAAAAAAATTCTTTTAAATCAGCTGGTGCCAAAGATTTTACTAAGAATTTACTTCAGTACTTATCAGCTGCTGTAGGTCCTGCAGGTGTCAGGTGTATACTCTACAGTTTGAGACAGTGCTCTCTGCTGACACCTCTGTCCATGTCAGAAATTGTCCAGAGCAGTAGCAAATCCCCATAGAAAAGCTCTCCTTTTCTCCAGACTGGAAAGATAAGAACTGGAAGACAAGATTTTTTAATAGAAGTAAACAACAAATCTCTGGCACTTTCTGGCACCAGTAGATTTGAAAGATTTTTTTTGCTGAATTAAACCTTTAAACATGAACCTTCAACTCCAGAAAGTCTTCCAGTACTCATCAGCTGCTGTATATCAGCAGAAAGTGGTATTCGTTCCAGTCTAGAGAGAAGAAGGAGACCTTGCTCTGTATCCCGCCACTCCCAGCTGCTTTGTGCAGCCTGGGACTGTGGATATTAGTGGGCGCAGGCGGATTGCCACACCCGCTAATTAGACATTTAAATGCGGCTGTCAAAACTGAAAGCTGCATTTAAATGTCCATAAAAACCATCATTGGTGGTTCAGTGGCGGTGATCAGGCTTCCCCATGTGCGATCAGGGAAGCTTGATCACCGTTACATGTCTTTCCAGGACTCAGCGTCTGAATTGCAGATCTTACAATGGATCTGCAGTAAAATGGATGTGTTAAGCATATATACTACATTGATTCCTATGAAGAATCAGTGTAGTGTATAATGTTGCCCCCTAGTGGAGCAAAAAGAGTAATGTAGTGTAAACAAAAAAGTCTTTTTAATAATAAAAAGCCCCTTCCCATATTCATAGTCTGAATCACCCCCTTTTCCCATTTTACAAATAAAAATAAATATTATCACATTCCTGATCATGCACAGTAAACAGTGTAAGCGCAAAATTGCTGATTGTGTGTCACATTAAATTCAGAAAAGTTTAATAAAAAGCAATCAAAAAGTCACATATACACAAGCATTTTCACAGCACAAATAATTTTTTTTTAGCAGCATATTTTATGGAAAAATGTATTTTGTCATTGCAAAGTAAAATTAGTGCCGCAAAAAATAAGGGCTCATGTGGGTCTCTAGGTGAAAAAAATGCAAGGGCTATGGCCTTTTAAACATAAGGAGGAAAAAAAAACGAAAGCGCGTAAACAAAAATTGTCTCGGTCCTTAAAGGGGTAGTGCGGCGGTAAACAATTATTCATAGAATAACACACATTACAAAGTTATACAACTTTGTAATGTATGTTATGTCTGTGAATCGCCCCCTTCACGTGTCCCACCACCCCTGCACGTGTACCCGGAAGTGTGTGGTGCATTATACATACCTGATCCGTGTCGCGCCCGTCGCGCCTGTCCGCCATGACGTGCCAACACGTCATTCTCGGGAGGCCGGCCGCCGGCCCTGATGCCGGCCCCCCTCTGCCATGTCATAACTGTGCTCAGCCGCGATTGGCTGAGCACAGTTATGCTCAGCCAATCGCGGCTGAGCATCTGATGACGCTTCAGAAGGCGGCCGGCACTAGGGACGGTCGGAGCGGTTCGGCCGTCCGAAGATGACGTCTTGGCACAAGTTGGCGGACATGCGCGACACGGATCAGGTATGTATAATGCACCACACTTCCGGGGACACGTGCGGGGGTGGTGAGACACGAGAAGGGGGCGATTCACAGACTTAACATACATTACAAAGTTGTATAACTTTGTAATGTGTGTTATTCTATGAATAATTTCTTAGTGCCGCACTACCCCTTTAAGGGTAGGGCTTTACTTTTATTTAATTTTTTTTTAAATAGAAGTAATTTACAAATCTGTATAACTTTCTGGCACCAGTTATTTAAAACAACAGTAGATGTGATATAAAGCAAGTTTGCAATATACATTCATAATTTTTTTTTGTTGCTATCATGCTGTAAAACAAAGCTGAACCTACCAGAAATCCAGGTCCAGTCTCCTGAAGGCAGATTTTCTGACTTGTGCTGGTTGTAAAAAAATAGACTAAACACAGGAATTTCAGCCAGTACAGAGAGTCACGGCTCAATGTGTCCATCAGTCACATGGCTGCTTTCTCTGTGAGTGCTCAGATGGTCTGGAATACACATGACTTCCTGTTTTCTGACTGTTTCCTGTTTTTTGGAGAAAAAAAAACTGACAGAAAACAGGAAGTGCTGGGTTCTCCCTTTACTAAATAAAAAATAATAATAAATGTAAATTGCAAACTTGCGTTATATCACATCTACTATTGATTTAGATTTTAAAAGTTATAAAGACAGGTACACTTTAAAGTTTGGTTTAGCAAACCTGTCAAACTGAACTTTTGAAAAGCTTTTGGTACTTTCTTATATTTAGTAATATTTTTGAAAAAATAGTTGCCCTTTTTTTTGGTGACTACCATTCTGCTTAACATTCCAACTAAAGTACTATAGAAATAATAGTTCCATAGCTATAGATATTCTAAACATAATATTGGCTTAAAGACTCTGCACCCAAAAAATGATAGGGTCACACATACAGAACTGGGGACCCCTACCCTCATAAACTGCAGACCAAAATTTGTCTGTTACCTACCAGGCATAACAGTATCCTCATGCTCCACCCTAGTATTTAATGGTATTCATCTTCAGAGAATATGCAATGTCAATTTAATTAAAATAAAAAAAAGTAAATATTTGGTTGGAGGCTAACTGCTGGCACCACTGGCAAATAGCTGATTCAGGCCCCCTTCACACGTCCGGAAAATCTGTCCGGATTTCCGGACTCATAGGCTGACATTAGACACGGACACCCTTCCGGATTTTTCCGGAAGGGTGTCCGTTCCGGAAAATAGGACCGGATTTTTTAGATCCTGTCCTATTTTCGTCCGGAAATCCGGCACGGACGCCCCCATAGAAGTCTATGGGAGCGCCGGAATCACGGGCATTATATCAGGAAAGTGCCCGTGATTCCGGAATGGTAGAGAGCCAGGACCTCACCACGGGGCCAGAGTGCGGTGCGGTGTAGCCCGCCCGCCCCGCTCGCCCCGCCCGCCCGACCGCTCGCTCTGCTCGCCCACTCCACTCGCCTGACCGCCCCTCTGGTACTACAGGGCTGGCCGGCCAGAGTGCGGTGCAGCCCGCCCGCCCGCTCGCTCCATCCCCCCCGCCCCCCCCCTGGAAACTCCCCACCGGCCCCCCCGGAAACTCCCCACCGGCCCGCCGCATGCTCCGCGCCTCCGTCCGCTGCCGCCGCCCGGATCTCTGCACTGCACTCTGCCCGGACCTCAACCTCGCTGCCCGGACAGAGCAGGATCCAGGACAGGTAAGATTACCCCTTTAGGACTACTACTCCCACCATGCTCTGATGGAGTTGCCAGGCCATGATGGGAGTTGTAGTTCTGCAGCCTGTGGCCATCCAGGTTGCAGAAGTACAACTCCCATCATGGCTCTGCTGACAGGCCATGATGGGAGTTGTAGTTCTGCAGCCTGTGGCCATCCAGGTTGCAGAAGTACAACTCCCATCATGGCTCTGCTGGCAGGCCATGATGGGAGTTGTAGTTCTGCAGCCTGTGGCCATCCAGGTTGCAGAAGTACAACTCCCATCATGGCTATGCTGGCAGGCCATGATGGGAGTTGTAGTTCTGCAGCCTGTGGCCATCCAGGTTGCAGAAGTACAACTCCCATCATGGCTCTGCTGGCAGGCCATGATGGGAGTTGTAGTTCTGCAGCCTGTGGCCATCCAGGTACACTAGGGGCTGTGTGGGTACCTGTGATTTATGTTGGCATACTAGACCATCTCATCAGGAAATCCTGATGGTTTCCTGATGGTAAAAACGGATTACTGTCAGGAAATCCTGATACTATCCTGATGACATTTGAGGTCTCCTGATCAGGATTTCCTGACAGTAAAAACTGACACGGACGTGTGAATGGGGCCTTAGCTGGTAAAATAAGTTAGAAGTAAGATAAATGCAGTTACTTCAAATCAATAGCTGATAATGTAACACGTAAAAGTCTTGAGTCTGTTGGAACTCATCAACATAATTCCTAAAGGTAGTAAGGGTGGTCAGCGCCCAGTGAAATAGATCATACTTCCTTGCATCCGATATAGATTTCAGAGCACTAAGGTATAGCCCCTGGATTCCGGGGTGTATACAGAGAAAAGACTGGATTCCTTCAGCTCTCATAAAATCATTGAACTTTATTTCAGCAATTCATAAAAAAACAGCCGACACGTTTCGAGCCAACTCGGCTCTTAGTCATGGCATCTAAGTAGTAACATAACAAGACAGACGAAGTGTTAGTGTATATACATACAAAGTGGTTAAAATCCGTGTAACAAAAATGTTATTTTACGGGGATTATAGACAACAGCGTATTAGTATACATATATGCATAATGTACTATATATAAACACAGAAGTACCTGAGACCGGCAGACTCGAGTACTTTGTATGTATATACACTAACACTTCGTCTGTCTTGTTATGTTACTACTTAGATGCCATGACTAAGAGCCAAGTTGGCTCGAAACGCATCGGCTGTTTTTATGAATTGCTGAAATAAAGCTCAATGATTTTATGAGAGCTGAAGGAATCCAGTCTTTTCTCTTCTCTAATTCTTAAAGGGACTGTGAGAGGTGGTGCCGACCTAGAGCACAGACACTCTAGGCCACGCCAATTTGACACAGGGCTGCAAGTTTAAAAGTTCTTTTTTAGGATAATAACTGCATCACCTGCCGAAGGGACGAAGATTAAAAGCAGCTATCCGACGGTACAAGTGGATTGTGGGGGTCAGATTGTGGGTACAGAGTCGCCTTAAAAGCCTTTCAAATATGTCATCCTTTAGTGTTCTGTTATCCACAAAAACATAGAAACCATTTTTTTATATTCATACAAGACTTTATTATGCAAAAGACCCAACAGATCTGATTTTCTAACTAAATCATTTTCCAGGGACCAAAATATGTCTTTTTCAGGAGAACAAATGAAGATGGAAATAAGTGACGCCATTATTTCAAACTATTATTTTAAACGCCATTATTTCTTAGGACTGTAAAAAGTCTTGAAAAGTAACCCATGTGAACATTGATGATGCGTTTAGTGTAATCGCAATATAGTTTATAAAAACTTGTATGTTATTTAGAGCTTGCTCTGAAAGACTTTCCCAGGTGATCTTTGCAGACGCCAGACTTCTTGAACTGCATGTCCCGCCTTGTTAAGCTCTCCAAAACTTCGTAAATCTCCATATTGTCTATATCTCTCAATGGCAGCCCGGACAACAGTAATGGGAATGCTAAAATTTAAATGGGGATAGGTGGCGCCTGTAGAGTTATCCCTTGTGTTACTTGCAACAATACCTACAACAAGAAAAGGGGACATACAAAAAATTATTATTGCCACTGAATATTCTATTAGTATGGAATCAAAGATAATAATAGCCAGTATCAATCCGGAACAAATTGGAATAGGCCACTCAGATTAAAGGGGTTATCCAGCGCTACAAAAACATGGCCACTTTCTTTCAGAGACAACACGACTCTTGTCTCCAGTTCAGGTGTGGTTTGCAGTTAGGCTCCAATGGAACTGAGCAGCAAAACCCCACCCAAGCTGGAGACAAGAGTGGGGCTGTCTCTGGAAGAGAGTGGCCATGCTTTTGTAGCACTGGATAACCCCTTTAAGCTTCCTGTCAGCAGATGTCTGTCAAGGTTCACCGGCTCATAGAGGATGTAAACAGGTTTGCTAACCTATGGCACATGCACAGGGATCGGGCTCATGCTGCAGGGTATCAGGCCTCTTTACAGCTTCAATAAGCTGGTGAGCTGAGGAAAGAGCCTGAGGGACCTTTGCAGCCATTGCAGGTTTAGAGAACACCCTCTGGAGTTGGACTGATAAGAGAACAGAGTGGCTGGCTGTCCTGAGGCCACTGCAGGCCCATCCCTCAGAATGAGTGGACTAGTGCTGCAAAGGGGACAATTGCAAGAGTCCTCCTCCTCCTGCATATGATATAGAGAATGCACACTGTGTTCTGCAAGTATTCAGTAATCTGTCATCAGAAAAGATTCTATTCACACTGAGCAGGGTGTACAACTTTGTGCCACTGGCAAATAAAGTCATATGTTCATCTGCAAATACCATGTTGTTGTGAGGAGTCTCTGTTACAAGACAAATCCTTGTTCTAACTACTGAAGGAAGGACAGAGGGGGGTGTTCTAGCTGATGGGGAGGTGCACTGCTGGGGGTATTGTGAAAATGGAGAAAAAGTGCACTATATTGAGTACTTGGGGGAATGAGGGCACTTGTGTATAGGGAAAATAGGGACTTTACTACTCTATTTGGAGAAGACATGCTTACACAGCAACTGTTGGGCGGCCATTATGTAACTACTGGGAGATGGTTGAGCTTCTCTGGCAACTAGAGGGAGAAAGGCGCTGCTCTAACACCCTTCAGTAAAGGTGGGATTCTCTAGTATGACTGCCCAAGGAAGGTACAAATGCAGGGAATGACCACTGATATTGTCTGACAGCCCTGATTGGGAAGAGATTGGGTGCAATTGTGCCCAAACATTTGCCTTTTCAGCCTATAAAATAATAATCTTAGAAATAATGAGAAAAGTAGAATATTCCTTACCTAAAAGCTGTCCAGACTCGACAGCAAACAATGGTCCTCCACTAGAACCTCCATGCACAGCACATGATGTCTGTAACATAACTGCGACATTACTAACAGAAATCACGGCTGACAGCACTCCAGATGTCACAGATGGGCCACATCTTTCCCCAAGGGCTCCATATCCTACAACATAGACATCTTCCCCTGGTAAATTTGGGCAAAAACAAAATTAGTGTTTCCAGTATTGTACACATATAACCAATATATGCATTTAGAATGGTCAAAAAAAGGACCCAAAAGCAGCAATAAGGACCCGGCCCTATTGAATCTTGCATTTTAGTTTTTTTACAGTTTGTAAAATTCTGTATAGAGTGCGTAGAATTAGGAAGTTAAACATTTTATTTTTTTACAGAAAAGGGTCATCACTTATTCACTGCCGCAGTACAAACAGCAGAGTTTTAAAGTGGTGTGCTGGTATCTGTACTAAGATTATTAAAACAAAATCAACTTTTAATTTAGTGTCCCGCATCATGTTTCGCCACATATGCAGCATCATATGGCGAATGGAACATAATTTAAATAGAAAGTTGCATACTGTCCTTAACTTACATTTATAGACTCTTTGTGATTAAATTCAATAAGAGCCAACTGACCGACAAATCAAAGCAACTTATCTGCTGGGCCAGAGCCTTATTGAATTTGTTGGAAAACTGTGACGTAAACAGCCACGCCATTCTCCTTTTGGCCCATCACAGACTGGCGCCGCATTCTTTCTGGCACCTTCATCAGTAAGTTATCGGATGGGCACTATCTGACTGAATATATCCTTGTACACATTGTTTAATATCTTTACCTTGCTGTGTTCGATTTCTCACTGACACAGCTGCTAGAAATGAGACAGTACTGGTCTTTGATGGGCTGAGAGAGGTTGGAGGATGGACTGAAGATGCTGCATGAGAGGTAAAACATGTTGGGAGGATGTGTATTGGGGTTTGGATGCCAGCAAACTGCTGAATAAGTGTGAACACATTACTTATACACTTTTGTTTTACCACTCACTAGTAGATGTTAGAAAGTGAATAAATGTTTTAATAGCCTGTCAGGAAAGACTGGGTTCTTAGTGGGACCATTTGGTTTGGCCCTTTAGGATAAGCTTCGATATCCTAGGCTCACAATGGTACTTTTGGTAGCCCAGTCTATACTCTTGTAGCTGTTCCTCAGTGAAGAGGAAACTGCTTAAACATTGCTTACTCCATGAATCTCTAAGGTCTAGTCTCCAGCTGAGCTAGGTTATTTCTGGCACAGTTCTAGTTATCTTGTGAATAGGTGATACATTCATTTGGTTGAAAATCAAGTTACTAGTGATTTGCATTGAATGAAATACTAGGAAGACACTTATAATGCCATCTTTACTAGCCTGAGCATTAGAAAAAAAACAGACAAGCAAACATAAAAATAAAAAAGATCCACCATTAGAATGCGGTATTAGAAGATTTTGTTCTGATTATAATTTTTCTTGAGCCCTCCTGTCATTATATGGCTCTATAATCCTCCGATTAAACAATATAACAGTGTGTTATCTGAGCACTGCTGTTTCTTCCTGCCTCATTATGTCATTTGTGTCTGCATGAAAGTTTTGGTTGAACAGATACACCACAGGCAGCATAGATGAACGTGCAGGAACACAGAGTTCTCTGAATCAGCAAAGGTAAAAACACTCTGTGGTAAAAGAGAATTAAATACTGCACCAATAAGCACATCCCTAAAGATTTGAATTTGATTTGAAAAATACTGGAACTCATTTTAAATTATGTAATATTGTAATCTGCTGTGAATTAAAAAAATTAATTTATATAAACATTTTTGCAGCACTTGAATTCATCCATTCCTATGAATGAGAATGGTGCCCACCTCGCCAGACCTGATCTAAAGGTCCCTTTAGTGAAGAGAAATAGAAGAAGATATCTAGGGTCGGTGTCAGCTCAGGGCTTATCCGGGGAAGTTCCGGGGCTCACAATGCCTCTAGGGGCCTAGAGAGGGAGAGGGGCCTGGTTTTCTAATGTTCAGTCAGCTCACTGTAGTGCAGGGTGAGCCGGCTGAACATCAGAAGACACAGGAGAAAGATGGAGGACCTGCACAGAGAGAGAAAAGTGAAGGACCTGATCACGTGACCCAAAGGTCCTCAACTTCACAGTGTGGAAAGCAGCCCGACAGAGGAAGAGGGAGAAGATTGGGCTGTAAGTGCTGTGTGTCAGTGTCTGAGTATGTCAGTGTCAGTCTGTTAGTGAGCCAGTCAGTGTCAGTCAGTCAGCGAGTCAGTGTCAGTCAGTCAGTTAGTGTGTGTGTGTCAATAATGTGTGTTTGTGTATGTTAGTGATGTCTCAAGTAATTGTGCATAGTGTGTGGATGATGTGTGCATAGTGGATGGATAATGGGCCCGCTGAGGCTCTGTCACCCGAGGGCCCACAAAAACCTGGAGCAAGCCCTGAAGATATCTCTCTTTGTACAAAGGCAGCTCTTTACTACAGCACTGCAATGTTTCAGCTTCAAGGGCCTTCTTCTTGCAATGATGTAATAAAAGGATGTGTTTTTGGGCCAAGTGCTATTTTCTATTATTTTTCTACAATAAAGGGGACATGACACTATTTTTGCTATTCAGTTGAGTTCACAGATGTCAGACCCCTATTTTTCATAGGGAAAACAAATTTAAAAATTTAAAAGACATGTATGAACACAAACCACGTTTACAAAGACTTAAAGGACAAGTGCCATGAAAAACTTTTTTTCCCAGTAACTGAAGTACATTACAAATTTATATAACTCTGTAATATGCTTCAATCACCTATCTGCCTCCCTTCCCTGTCTTTTCCCCCCTCCACCCCCCACCAGGAAGTGTCCTGACTCACACAGACCTGATTACTGTCGTCACAGTCACCAGGCTCTTCTCTCAGCTCCTTCTCCTGTTACACTAGCCTCCCCCCTCCCCTGCCTTGTCAGGTGACTCAGCTTGCTCACCTCCGACTGGCTGAACAACTGCAAGCCATCACTTGTCACATCTCACTTGCTTATCTTCCCTCAGACTGACTCGGGCACATAGGCAGCTCCCCCCTCCCCTTATACCCTCTCTCCCCCTCCCCTTATACCCTCTCCTGCTGCCGTGGACTCAGTGAAGGAGTCATGTCACTAGAGAAGATAAGCTGAGCAAGCAGAGTCACCTGACAAGGAGGGGGAGGGGGAGGCTAGTGTAACAGGAGCTAGAGCAGCCCTCCTGCTGATGACTCACAAGAAGGAGCTGCCTGGTGACGGTGACGACAGTAATCAGGTCTGTGTGAGTCAGGACACTTCCTGGTGGGGGGTGGAGGGGGGAAAAGACAGGGAAGGGAGGCAGATAGGTGATTGAAGTATATTACAGAGTTATATAACTTTGTAATGTGCTTCAATTACTGGGAAAAAGTTTTTCATGGCACTTGTCCTTTAAAGCTCTATTATGTGGGACGATCAGGAGGAGCATGCGAGCGCCGTCCTCTCAGATCAGCGTTCACTGCCAGCGCTATTACACACACCAACAGCTGGGGGAGGGGCTCTCCAGACGATCTTTAGATCTGCATTCTTGACCTATTCATTCCTATTGGACTGTTCAATTGTCTGTAGCTTTGCAAATCTGTAAACAGCCTGTAATCCGATGCTGCAAAAATGACTGATAAGCCCTAGTACAGACTATAATTGTGGAAAAGATTGTCCCATTGAAGTCCATGGGAGCATCTGTAATTTGCAGATGTAAGTATCATGTGTAACATCTGCAAATTAAGGATCCATAATTCTGATATCACAGGTGCAGCTCCCCCCAGCAGCCATTTTAACAAGCGACTTTCCACTTTTACGGGTCTGCAAAGAATACAGATGCATAACATATGCATTTTTGTGGAGTGTGGAAGAGGATTGCCAACATAATATATGGTCCTGAAAAATTCAGGACTTTGGGAATGTAGCTTTAGCTACTTCTCTATTAATATACAGAATCCATTACTGTGTTTCTTCTGATGTAAATGGTTTAATGCAGCTAAAGCAGTGTATCAAACCTGTACAATATCCAGATGCCAAGACTGGTTCAGGAATACCAGGAATACGTTCTTCTAGCTCCACCACAGCAATGTCATAAGGAGAAAATGCTTGAGTGGAGAACAAAACACGACCTTTAATAGTCCGGAACCTGGAAATATAATGCCACATTGTAAAATAATTGTTAATAAAAGGCAAATACATAGGTATGCTGTATAAATACCAGCGACCAACATGCCCAAAAATAAGATCACATTATTATTAAAGTTTACTTTGGATGTTGAAAATCTTTATTACAAGCCCTCAAACTGCTGAGAAGAGATTCAGGTGGAAGAACTCATGTTGGTCTGGACCAGATGAAGGAGGAAAGACTTTACCTGTAAGTTACTGAATGTCATAGTTGGACATGGTCCTATCAGTGCTGTGTTCAAATTTAAGGTCTGTAGTGGTGGTAAGTTAAACTAATACTCCAAGCATACCCTTACCATTGTTCAGTCCATACTAGGAGATGTAGTTTCATGTGGTACATAACATCATAGCCTGACCTGGCAATTAGTGCGTTTGATGTGAAAAAAAAATATTTCCATGCAATGCCCATGTTGGGTATCCATCACGCCAAGTAGGGAACATATTGCAAAACAATTTAATCCCACCCCTGCGAGTGTCCAGACATTGTCTATGACAGTTCAGATTGGATAGCCTCAGACTGGTAAACACCTAGGTGGCTATTTGGGGTGCATTCACACATAAAGGATCTGCAGCAGATTTGATGGTACAGATTTGAAGTTGCAGATTCAAAGCAAATCTGCAGCTTCAAATCTGCGCTGCAGAACCTATACGTGTGCACGCACCTTAGTCATACATTTCTAGTACAATAACAGATGAATGGCACAAAACAGAGCTATAAGGTAACATGTTCCAGAATTTTTATTACATGGAAAGGATTTACTAAAACAGACATGTCAGGAGAAGCCACATTAAAGGGGTTATTCAGTCTATCCGTAGCATAGTACAGCAGCACTGTTCCATTTACTTGAATGGGACAAAGCTGCAGTGGCTGCAGAAGACAGGCCCCCACTGATCTAATATTGATAGCCTATCCAGAGGATAGGCCATCAAGATTACAAGGCTGGATAGCCCCTTTAAAGCTACAGTGCTTGTCTTCCACAGGAATTGCTGAGCAGATAATTGTATGGCACCCTTTCTTTAGTCTGTCCTACAAGACTGTATTACTTACCTTTCATAGGTTTGGGACGCAGGTGGATGTATAGGATGGCAAATCTTAACAGATACTTTGAGTGAATTTCTAATCACGTGCCGACATGTTAACACTAATTTTGGGCTTAAAAGAACTCCAGATCCCCAAGATTGGCCTGAGTCCACTAGAACTACTGATGCTATTAGATGCTCTACTGTTCTTGGAGCCTCGGCCTCCGATATACGGTGATCTACTAGCGGCAAAGTTCTCAGTTCATTCTTTAAAGAGTTGTCTGTCCTTTCAAGAACGTTACGGAAATTGTCAACAATATGGTTTAGAGAGCAAGCTACAGTCAATCCCACCCACTCGTTCATCTTCCAGCAGAGAGGCGCCACTATGATGCCAACCACATGCAAAACACTGTCTTTAAACAAAAATATGCCACCACCTTCAGAGCCTGGTAAACAGCGGGCATCAGTCAGCAGTACAACATTTCTGTCTCCAGCGGTATTACTTAGGACACCTTTAGTTATTGTATTCAGAAAGATGTCAGTGTAAAATGAGCCAAATGGAGAGCCACAAGCGTACACGGTACTGCCTTTTACCAGCTTGGAAGAATCCATGATGCCCATTTTATGTGTGCCTGGCAGTGGATTTTGGAGCTTCAAAATAGCAAACCAATGAAGGTAATCTAAATCCTTCTGAAAGTCGCCATATTCTTTCTTCTCCTCCTCACTAGAAAACACCCAGCCCTCTTCTTTTTTAAACAGTTGTGAAAATGCCTTTTGGAACTCCGGACAAGGCAGTAGTGCCAGAAGTTGGGCTTGGAGCTGTGTCCGTCCAGTTTTTGACTTTGAGGTGGGAATAAATCCTAGTGCAGCTCTCTGTTCCAGAACATCCGTATGGATGGGACTATCATACTTTGTGTGGATGTGTGGCTGAATGGCGCTTTCTACTTGAATCAGTAAATCTGATGGCAGGTCATCAGCAAAAAGCACAGTACAACCTGGACTAATAAAAGGGTTTTTGCTCTCTTTCAGGAAAGGAAAAAATACTGCTCCTTGGCATATAACAATTCCTAAATGTCTATCTAAGATCACCCCGCTGCAGCTCCACTGCCCATCACATTCAGCGTTAGAAGCAGGGTGATGAAAGGGCTTCTTGTCACTTTCTGGTGTAACACAAAGGGTATGATGGTTGTTCCTTTGAACACCAGGGGCTGACTGGGGCTGCGAGACGGTTATAACACACCCAGCAGACTGTGCTTGGATCAAGGGGGGCTTTATCATGTCCATACTAAAAGCTGATTTGCATCACTCGGTACCTAAAAGTGCAATGAAACGTGGCTTGCACACATCCAGATCTATGGTGTCCACCTGCTTTTCTCATCCAGGCATATCTTTAAAGATCAGGAGACCAGAAAGTATACAGACAGCATGGACTCTGTGCAGATACAAAGTTCACAGCCAGCAGCCTGACCAGGAAGCATTCTATGCAGAACCTGGCTGTGAATGGCTGGCAGAGTCTTCCAATAATCTGCAGTGTGTTCCTCTGCTAGTCATTGGTTGTTTTCCGTAACAGGACTCTGCGTCACCCAGCAAATCCGCCCTCTATACAGTTAACCCTTACCGTGCATTAGCTGTAAACAGGAACCTGCAAGATGATTCAACAAATCCGCCCCCTTACTGTGCATTTGCTGTAAAAAGGAACCTGCAAGATTATTCAACAAATTCCGCACTAAAGAACTACAGAAGCACCTGCTATCCCATAAAATCCCTGTGCAATAATTAACCCTTAAATATGTAAATAGTTTTAGAACACCTTCGCTGGAATCCATAGATTATGGATACATAGGTGAAAAAAATGAAATTCAGGTCCAGTATCACAAATCAAACATATATTAACTTGTATATATGTATATACATGTATACCTGTATCATCTTAGCAAAGAAAGTGTATCTGGGATACATGGGCAGGTGGTGTCCTCTGGGAGTAAGAGCTACACCTGGATAATCTTTAGACATGTCGATACTTGCAGAGAATTGCATAAGGGAAAACACAGTAAATATAAGTCTACTTTTAAATACATACAGTAGTAAAAAGAAAACAATAGAAAGTTGCATGACACTGTTGGTTGTGCTTATCCTGTTAAACATTTTGCCAAGCTGTGACTTGGAAGCACTGCTTATAACGCTAAAACTTATTTCGCAAAATGCAGTATAAGGCTATGTTCCCACACAGTATTTTTGGTCAGTACTTTGCAACCAAAACCAGGAGTTGATTGAAAACACAGAAAGGCTATTGAAATGTAGTGGATGGCCACCATATAATGGCAATTAACAGCCGTTGTTTTAAAATAACTGCAATTATTTACCGTTAAATGACGGCCATCCACTAAATTTCAACAGTGTGTGAACATAGCTTTGCTGTGTTTTCAATCCACTCCTGGTTGCAAAATACTGACCAAATATACTGACTAAAGATGGGTTCACACAGGAGGAATTGCAGCGGAAATCTCGCTGCGAGTTTTGCAGCAAGATCCGCCACGACCTAAGGTCCTGCAAGGTCTCTATGAATACGTTCTAAAAGACCGATGTGTCTATGTAAATCACTCGCCCCCTTAACACTTAATCGTCTGCCGCTGTCTGTATACATTACCTGTCTCCTTGCTGCATGGGGTCCCGGCTTCCTGCTCTGCCGCCCAGCCAATCAGTGTGTTGCCCAGCAGCAGCCACTGATTGGCTGGGCGGGAGAGCAGGAAGCCGGGACCCTGTGCAGCAAGGATAGAAGACAGGTAATGTATACAGACAGTGGCAGACGATTAAGGGGTTAAGGGGGGCGGGTGATTTATATTATCACAGGGACCTGTCAGGACCCTAGATCATAGCGGATCTCGGTGTGATTCGTCCTGTGTGAACCCACCCTAAAGATACTGTATGAGAACATAGCCTAGGATAGGCTTTTGCTGTCCATTTAACATATCTGTTTTATGGGCAAAAAAATGGGGTGTAAAGGATCTGTTTGCCGTTAACTTACATAGAAATAAAAAAAAAAGTTTTTATTTTAATTTTTCAGTTTACACAAAAACATGGTTGACCATGTTTTTCTGTATGTTAAAACTATGCATTTAAAAACAGATCCATTAAATACACAGTAAAAATGCAGTATGTTCCTAGCCTAAGGCTGGAATGTAGAGTACCCTTTCCAGTGTTCTGGATCCAGTCCTGGTTTTGTACATATATACAAGTCTGCATCTGCAGTTTCTCAGAAGTGGAGATATATGTGATGTAGAAGTGATTACTGCTTTTTAGAGATGAGCAGTTCGCTCGATCGTGATGCCTGTGAAACCGGGTGCATAGTTGCGATCCCGGGAATATGCGGCCAGGATATTCCAGGGAATCGATCTGGAATTCCCAGGAGCGCAACTATGCACCCAGGATCACAGGCATCACGATCAAGCTCAGATGCCGTCGGACCAAAAGTCCGACGGTCCGCACAACTCTACTGCTTTTTAAAAGGGACAGTCTGGAAAGTTATACAGATTTGCAAAGTACTTCTATTTAAAAACAAAACAAAAAAAACACCTCAAGCCTACCAGAAGGTTTCTGTATGCCTTGCATGAAGTGGAATATTCTTTCCAGACTGACATAAAGGAAAAGAATTTATTGGGCAGTGCTTACCCAAAAAGAAAATGGTGTACAAACTCACCCGCTGATGGTGGGTGCAATGATTGCCCGCACCACCACTGGCCATGGTAATGACACAAATGTATGGACTGTTACCTCATCCAACATAGACATTCACTTAAGGATAGCGGAGCAAGCCAACACCGGTAGAAAATAGAAAACAATACACAGATACCAGAATCCAGCGCTCAAGGCACCATCAAAGACACTATACAATACTGAAGGGGACAGATTTTGAGTTGGGGGATAAACAACCTGTACCTAATCCCTCCTCCATGTCGGTGTATCCCAAACTCCACATCCAAGATTCCACAGAAGAGCTGTCACTTGTTAAAGGGGTTATCCAGCGCTACAAAAACATGGCCAATTTCTTTCAGTAAGAGTGGTACATTCTCTTTAACAATTACAGCTGTGAAATATAAGGGTCCTATTACAAAAAGCAATTATCGGACATACTTGGCTGGCTTAGTGTAATAGCTCATGTAGTAAAACAACGATATAATATCGCCAGTTTACAACAGGAACCAAAGTCATGGTAGTGATTGTCAGCTGGCCATTGCTTCGTGTAATAGGAGCAAAGGCAGCAGACCGACCTTATTTCCTATGGGCTCCCTAGATGATCTAAAGGTTGTCCATAGAGCCCCCCTCGCTCTTACCCACTCACTGTCGACGCATGTTATAGCGCCAACAGAAAGCGGGGAACGAGGAGCAAACAAGCGCTGACCTGACAACTCTGTCACATTGGTCTGTGTAATAAGGCCCTAAGGAAAACACCTAAAAGGTTTGATTGACCTGGGTCAAACCCTTATGAGTAGAGATGAGCGCAAGTCAAATCAGATTAAGTTGCGCTTACGGCTGTATCCATGTTTTCCTGGCAACCTTAGGGCAGTATCCAACTTCTTCAGACACCAGTATTCAAATGCTAAACGATCATACTCGAGTTGCACTCATCTCTACTCATGACTAAACTCTTGGACCCCAACCAATCAAACCGTCTGACATGGCATTGTCCCTCTTATTACAGAAAACAAATCTTTGCTGCAAAAATTCCTCTTTTTTGCAGCATTTGTATGGATTTCTGCAACAGATTTGCCATGTTTGTGAATATATCCTAATAATTAAGTATACATATAAACAGTAAATCATGTATTGTTTAACCATGTTATATTCTTAGTACTGTGTTATTCTGGATATAATGTTGCCTTCACATATCTTGCTGGTGTTGTGCTTGTTGAGTATCTTGGGATCAAATTTCTGGATCTTGTGTTCAGAACAACTACTAGTGCTGATACAGCGGATGCCTGAGGTTGTTTCTATTTATGAGACATCTTGGGTCACGCCGGCATTTTACATCAATGTCAGCTACTAGAACACATACAATTTAATAGGCAGGGCCTCAATGATGTCTGATTTCACTCAGGATTCACACATCAATCTGACTAATGGTTACACAGAAAGATTTATCTGACAGATTTTTGAAGCCAAAACCAGGAACAGACTATAAACAGGGAACAGGTGATAAAGGAAAGACTGAGATTTTTCCTCTTTTCAAATCCATTCCTGGCTTTGGCTTCCAAAATCTGCCAGATAAATCTGTCTGTGTAAACACACCATTAAGCGGTTTACCTTTCACCTTGCATTGCCCAGAGGTGGCCTTTTCCACATGCCTGTGGTTCCCACTGGTCAAGGCCAACACTCGGAGCTATCGGCCATACAAAGTACTTGGTAAACACTGCTGAGTGTTGTGAGTCTCATTGTACTGAAATATTCCATCATGCCTGCAGTCCTAATAACCTGCCTTTGCTTGCCATACTTGTTTTTCCACTGAAATGACCAATCTACATTCTTAATTGTATAGAATTTTATGGTTATAAACAAGTTTTCCACTTTGCGTGTCAATTTTAGAAACATCACTATGGGAAGATGGAAGAGGCAGTGTGATGCTCCGGGCATTGTCCTGATAGGAACTCTTGGGTCCTGCCATTCATGTGAATGATACTTTAACACACACCACCTACCAAATTACTGAGAACCACATTCAGGAATTATAGAAACAATACTACTTTGTTTACAAAACGCCCAATAATGTCTGCAGGAGATATGTAACCAGCGTAAAAAAGCTGTTTTTGCCAGGAAGGCGGCGGGGGCTCTATGGATAGTTGTGGGCACATTTTTTGTTTGGTGTTTTTCAGGCAAAAAAAAAAACTGCCAATATGGGTTTTTTCCATACATTTGAGTTTTTTTCTTTTTTTTTTTTTATACAGGCCTACATCTGGTCAGTACTAGGTGAATATGGTTGCACAATTTTTGCATTTTTTTACTTTTTACTTAGATACACTCACTATGGCAGTGCTACAATGTAATCAATCACAAGATATTGAAACAGAATATACACCAATCTCCATTAGAATAGTCAAACACATTAGTTTCTTAGTAAACGTCTCCCCATGTGTGTAAAGCGGATCATAAACTTCCATTGAGTTCCAGCTTACATCTGTCTTTTTTTCTTGCCATTTTTCAGAGATTTTAAGGCAGTCTGAAGCCAGCCTAAAGGTGGGACAATGATCTATCAGACATTTATGGTAATAACCCAAGGACCACAATCTGATTGGGGAAAGGTCAGAAACAACAAAAAAGATTTTAATGAAAGAGTAGTAGATGCTTTGAACAAACTTTCAGCAGATGTGGTTAGCAGATCTACAATAACTGAATTTAAACCTGCCTGGGATAAACTTATATCTATCCTAAGATAAGATATATAAGGAAATACTATGGGGGACATGTATCAAGCGGCAAAAGCGTATTTTTTGGTGGAAAGTGCCCATTTGCGAATAATTTTATTCTCAAATGGCCATTTTGCGAATAAAAAATTTGCAAATCGTCACTTTCCGCCCGGAACGCCAGGGGGCGGGGAGTGGGTGCAGAGGGGGCGGGGAGGGGGGCGCAGACTCAGAGATTTTGGTGGAAATATAGTCAGGAAACCTACTCCAGCTCTCAGCAGGCGTAGGTTTTCTGCTGTGCGCACCGACGCGCACAGGATTTCTGTAGAGGCAGTCCGTCTGTACATAAATCTCCACAGTGCCGAAGCAGCGGGGACATTTTTAAGTCCGCTGCAGAAAACGCTGGACTTAATAAATGTCCCCCATAGTCTCTCAGTATACTTAGTACGTTCACACACACAGTATTTGGTAACCAAAACCAGGAGTGGTTTAAAATGCAGAAAGACTATGTTCACACTGTTGAAATTGAGTATTTTGTTCCATGCAGAATCAAGTTTTGGAAAACACTCAATGGATCAGAATGACAGTTATATAATTGCCAACCAGAAAGCTATTTGTTGAACATAATAAATGATAACTTTTCAAAAAAGTTACAGTAACTAAAATCGGCACTACCGTGTTCTGAGGACTCTCTTAAGGCCCTATTATAGGGGGCAATCAGGAGGAGCAAGCAAGCGCTGAAATGTCAGATCAGGTCTCATTCACTCCTCGTTCCCTGCTGGCGCCAATACCCGTGCCAACAGCAAGCTGGTAAGTGGGGGGGCTGCAGGGAGGGGCTCTAAAGATCATCCGAGGAACCCATAGGAGGTAGCAGCAGTCTGAACTTGTAAGTCCACGTATAGTTTTGGTTTGTATCTCCTTGCTAGTATTACCTGCCAAAGCTATTGTTTTGAGTTATACTAATGTTTACACATTTTCTCGATAGGACGGAGATCAGTAAAGGATTGTAGTCAAACCATTTTTTTTTTTCTTCTTTTATGCCTTTGGCAACCAAGGAGTCAATGTTTGTTTTTTTGCAGCATGTGAGAGTGCATATTTTTATACCATGGCAGAATATGCTTAGTTAGGGCCCTATCAAACTGAGTGAATGAGGCGGAATTCCACCTGTAAAAAAATGAACATTTCATTTTTCTATTGTGTTAAATAGGCTTTCCGGTCATTCGTTCACACAGCAGAATTTACGGCAGGAAAATTCTGTCACGGATCGGCATTCTGCCCAAAGGAGTGATGTCACTTCCTTCGGCGGATTCTGCTAGAGGAATCCTGTAGAAGTCAATGGGGCTTGAATTCTGCTCCTTTTCTGGGCAAATAGGCAAGGAATTTCAAGCAGAAAACTTTCCTCTTCAATTCCTTGCCTATTCCTCAGTGTGCAAGGGCCCTTTGGAACCCTGCAAATCACTCATACACCCTCGGGGGTCTACCATATCACTTCCCAGTGTTACAGCCCAAATCATTACTCCACCAGCCCCTGTTGAAATCTCATCTCATTAGAACGGGTTGACCATTTCTAGCAATCCAAAATTTCATCCACCAGGAACATCAAATGTTTCATCGCATTCAGAAGTTGCAGAGAGTTCAGAAATAACTAATTTGGAAGCACTTCTCTTTGTAAGTTTTGGGGTGGATGAACTAACAGCTGCCCTTTTAATACAATTTATTTGTATTATAGAAACTTTGTTTAATAAGTATTTTTCAGATCATATTCTTCTATCACATATCTTACCATAACAGGACAATCTCCTTAAGTTTTCATGCCCTTTGTAAGTCACTGAACCATTTCAACTTTTTCATCTTTAGTAGGGTCTTTCTTGCTCGCCATATTGCATGAGCACTTGCGTAATAATTTCTTTAAGGCTGTGTTTACACACTGAAGTTTCATTGCGGTACTGTGAAAACATTTCTGTATTGAAACTGCAATGTGTGAAAACAGTCTAAGTTACTTTTTGTGTAATCAACCAAGCTAACTGACAAACCTAATATCGATGTTGGAAATTTAAAAGAATGAGAATAAAACACTTTATTTAAAACACAGAAGCCTAAATGCTCAATTTACTAAAATCCTATAAAAATTCCACTTGCATTATGATTTGGCAGTGTACACTACACGCAGCTAACGTGTGTGGCTTAGGTTATCATATTATCAACATACAGTGGTCGTTCATGGACCATTGTAACTTGAAATCCACATTTAACATAATATTTGTTGCCCGTGTAAATTACTGTAAAATCTGACCATAGTGGACACTTCACTGGTAAAGCATCTGTATTCCTGAAGAGCATGCAGTGATTAGTTGTCCAGTAGAAAGTCATCACAAAACAGTGTGATTCTGCTCTTTACCTGTAAAATAGTTAGTTCCTATGGACACTAGGGGGAAGATTTACGTAAACCGGTGTACTGGTTCCCCCCCCCCCCCCTTTTCCCGGCTAGATTCACTAAGAGGCGCACACCTCTTAGTAAACCCAGCCAGCCCAGTGCCTGGCACAACAAATCTGCACCTGCTCACACATTGTGATTTACAGCTGCAAGATGGCTTAAATCATGATAAAATCAGACGCCTCCCCACATCAATCATGTAAGCAGGGGCTACAGCAGGCAAACGCCAGGGAGAAGGCTCAAATCTGCACCTTCTCCCTGGAGTACCCCCGACTGCATCCTTTGTAAATGTCCATAAATAATAATCCACAACAGATGATAGATGGCACAGCCACTTACATCAAGCTCTGACAACCAGTTACTGCAATGAATCCGTTAGGCCACACATATGAAGTATGGGGTGCTCAGTGAATACAGGTATATGTAAAATCTTCACCAAATCCTCGCTTTGGATACTTTAACAACAGCAGGGCTAAAACGAGCGTTACAAACAGCAAGTAACGGCTATTTAACGTCACAAAGCTTTTTCCAGCTCACTTCCGGAAGAAGTGCTGCAACGTGAAACAGATGTTGCTAGCTGTTTGTAACGCCTGTTTTAGCCCTGCCGTTATGCTGTTACTAAAGCATCCAAAGAAAGGATTTGGTAAGTGGTGTCACTTTGTCTTCTTTGGTGACGACTGTGTAGATGTCCCCCAAGGAGACAGAGGCTCTATTTTATTTCGTGGATACACTGTGGGTACTGTATGGAATTAGAGATGAGTGGACCGTCTGACTTTTGGTCTGACAGCATCGGCGCTCTCTCATCATGCCTTTGATCCCGGCCGCATACTTGCGTTCCCGCGAATATGCGGCCAGGATATTCCAGGGAATTCAACAGGGATTCCCGGGATTATCCTGGCCGCATATTCCCGTGAGCTAAACTGTGCGGCCGGGATCGAAGGCGAACTGCTTTCAGACCAAAAGTCAGAGCAGTTAGCTCATCTCTATACGGAGTCCTTTAGAAGCTCCTGCCATGTACACAAAGAGATGGAAATGGGAAAACTGCTATAGAGGTTACTTGACAGAAATAAGCACCATTAATGGTAACTTGGAATGCCAGCGATTTTCTTTGAAATTGACTGCTGTCAGAAAGGTATATTGCTTTGTAGCCTGTTTTCCAGTCTGACAGTGCTCTCTGCTGCCACCTCTGTCCGTGACAGGAACTGTGCAAAGCAGGAAAAGTTTTCAATAGGGATTTTTTTTTTTTACTGCTCTTGACAAGTTCTTGTCACAGGGAGAACTGTGTCAGACTACAGAGCATCACTTCCTGTAGGGCATACAGCAGCTGATAAGTACTGGAATGCTTAATATTTTTAAATAGATGTTAATTATCAATATATAACTTTGACACTAGTGGATTTAAAAGAAAAATATTTTCCACCTAGTTCCCTTTAACAGACAATTTGCATAGATGTTAAAATATTTACTCTGAACTTCTGGAACAGCTTTCATCCAAGGGTAATAGTTTAGGCTGCATTCACATCTGCTTTGAAGGCTCAGTTGGATGCCTCTGTTACAGGGTTGGTCCATAATACCAGACAAAATAGCACAGCATGCAGCACTATTCTTTCAGTTCAAATTCCTAAACCCCATTAAAAGTTAATGGGCCCATTGGACGCCCCTGGTCTCTGGTGTGAAAATCAGCTGGCTCCATCTTTGTTTCTTTTGCATTTTCTTGCTCCAATGAAAGAGAAGATGGGAAAATTTATATATATATATATATATATATATATATATATATATATATATATATATATATATATATATATATATAATGTTTGAACCTAGCCTTGGTCAGCTATATTTATTACTGCTTTGAACAGTGGTCATTGAATCTGGTTAGCTTCCCTGACTTCTCTCTCTAGTCAACTATGTTCTATACTTAATACAAACGCTATCGGCATATGCTGATGTGAGAGAAGTCAGTGGAGATCTGCAGTTCCTTCAATATTCACCAGACCAGCATTAACTTTTATGTGAATGAGTCTAAACCGTAATACAGGAAATAACACATACATACAGGCTGCACAGTGTATAAAGAAATCCAAGCTTAAGTGGTGGTCCCATCTCAGAATCCAGTCACAAAAAAACAACAGTTGAACTTCAACATTGGGCAGCAAGTATATTGTAGATGCATTGGGTTGTAACTGCTCAGACCGATGTGTTACAATTCCTGATTCTAGCCCACAAGGTGTTAAACACAGAAAGTATTCATCATAGAAAATTATGCAATTCCTTAACATCCATGAAAAGCAGGCAATGAATTTTATCTATTTGTAAATTGGGTGCCAAAAACCAACTCACAAGTAACATCTGAGTGTTTTTACTTTATTGCAAATTCTATATAGGTCGCAAGGTGGGAACTGGAGAACCCAGTGTTTTCTTTAAAATGCAACTAAAACAATAACTTGAGAAAATATGATGTAAACTGTGTATAGACATTTCTTTACATATCTCCTTCCTTGTGTTAGTACACTCAGGTCTGGGGAGGGGGACAAAAAAGTCACACCAAAACCTGTTGCCTTCCAGAAGACCCTTTGAACAAGTTGTAGTGAGTTAATTTTAGACTAATAAAAAGGACACCAGACACATTCAGGATGAGGAGAGCATATAGGGCAGTGAAGAAATGAAGACTCAGAACAGAATGTCTGGGAAATACAAATACCTTTGCTTCAAAGGGCAATTTTCACTTCACACAAGTGAAAAAAAAAAAAAAGCAAAAGCACAAAATACTCATCCCCCATGGAGCCTAAACCATGCTCCAAATACATATTAGCCAAATTTCTACAGCAAAAACATTGTTAGAGAGCAGGCCAGCCCAAAATCTATGTTTATTGTGGACTTCTAATGTTATGATACGTGGATCAGTATTTAGTGATAAATGTAAATACCATTAAATAGATTAAAAAAAAAAAACTGGGGAAAACAAAAAAAATGCATGTAGCTCCGGACCAAGCAAACTAAAAAAAAAAAATAAAGCAAAAGAAAAAAAGAAAAGAAATAAAACTGGGAAGGACACCGTTTCAAGTTGACACGTTTCTTAAAAATAGAATGGTTTTCTTATGATTTGACTCATGATCAGAGGGGGATGCCCACAAGACTCCTGGTTGTTGCATGTGTTAATCACTGCCTTCGTGAGTCTGCCCCACAATGATAGAGAAGTCCGTCTGGATCAGGTCCGGAGGCGTTGAACTCTGTATATTCTGGTTTTATTTGATTTTTTTTGTGTTGTTTCAAAGGGAAGAGTTGGAGATGGGGACAAAGTTTCAGTCAATATACTGTGAGAGCCAGCGGAAGCCCTCACCATAGCCTTGCCTCTTGAGCACACTGCACATAAACACTTCCATGGGCCGAGCATTTAGATCCTTCAGTGGCACATTACCCTGCAGAGGGAAGTATGGACAAGTTACAGCATGAGGTATTTTAACATATAAAATTACAGGGTTTATCGAGGCATATAACATTTTGGATATTTTGAATGGACTACTATAAAATTAAAAAAGCTATACTCACCTAGCTGAGTCCCCTGCAGCTTCTAGTTTAAAATCATATGTTACATCATTCATCACTTATCTTCCTACTGCTGAGATGGTCTTAACAGTAATGGCCTGCTCAGTAAATCACTGGCAGCAGTCGTGTCTCAGAAGTAAGAAACTGAGCAACAAGAAAGGCACTGAATGATGTCAAACCAGATGCAACAGACCACCTAGGTTGGTAAGTATGATTTTTTTTTTTTTTACTTTAAAGTGGCCCATGATATATATAAAAATCTGATATTCTGTTCACACCTTTTTAGGGGTTTTCTGCAAAGCCAACTAAGAGACTGACATTCTTTATTAACTTAAGCTGAGACACATACTCAATTTATAGGCATCCATGGAGCTCAGTAGTGCACTGTATGGGGATGCAGGGTAAATACAAATTTACGTAACAAAATTCTAGCTTGCCCGCATGCAACACAATATATAATTACTTTTCCTGTGGTTTGTCCATAAAGTCCAAAAATTTCTCTCAGTTTCTCTTCACTGATCGCCTCAGGTCTGTCAATTTTATTACCGAGAATAAGGATTGGCACATTTGATATTGTTTCATCTGTCATGAGAGCCTGCAATGACAAAATACAATCTTATAAGGTTTCTTCATGTAAGCTTGTAGTGCATAAACTTTGACTATTATTTGGTGGTAAAAAAAAAAAAAAAAGAAGCTATATTAGTGGGATGAATGAGTCAGAGCTAGTGCTATGATTGGACACTGGGCGATTATCTGCCAAATCAGGTAGATATCACCATGTGTAGTAGAGCCAATGATTGGCAAAACCAGCAAACTCATTTGCCAGCTGATCGCTCACTTTTGACATACCAAAAATTAATCTGCCATTGGCCGCACATCTTTGTGTAATATGGGATGCATAGCTAACTGCTGATTAATGCCAATAATTAGGCCATACAATTGGTTATAACTCTCAAGCCTTCTTGCCTGTCAATAATCGACAAGTGTAAAAGGGCCTTAAACTTTTGGCATGTCATAACGCCATAACAAGAACACTTTAAGGGTATGTTCTAACACTGCGGCTAAAGCATGTAGGCAAAGCTATGCCCACAGTTGCCAGTTACTCTGGCAAGATTGCATGGCCAGTGGGAAATTGTAGTGTGGTTTAGTGTGCCGCATTGTTAAGGTGTCATGATGGAAAAATAGTCCTTGTAAGTTGCTATAAAGTATTTTGGATTTGGTAAAGTTGTTCTATATTGTAAAAGTATTTAGTATTTATAAATTTTATTCTTTATTTAAATGTGTAAATTGTAATCTTACATTTAGCTCCACTTTGGACTCCATAAGGCGCGCATGGTCTACACAGTCCACAAGAAACACAATTCCATTGATAGCTGGTAAGTAGTTCTTCCAAACACGCCGAGCTATGAAATAAAATTAGAAAAAAAAACAACAATTTTTATTATTCTCTTAATGTTTTGCTGGATCGGCCTGTAATACTAAATCACTGCAATTTAAGAAGACTAGGTTCTTGAATAAAGTATGCCCCCTTCATCGGGCAGAACGGTTAGATATACCTCAGTGATATATGAGAAGGCTCACCCTAACTCTGGGGATATAGTAGTGTGGTTCAATCATACTCCTGTAATAAACAAATGTTTGCGACAATGAGAATACCCACCTTGTTCGTGCCCACCAAGGTCAAAAGTTGTGAAGGTCATTCCAGCAATCGTCAATTCTTCTGATGCTGTGGGTGAAAAGTATACGGTTATATTGAACAGAGAAAGAGGTAATACAACAAAATAGGTTGTGTCATTTTTTTTTTCAATATTATTGTCATAACCTTAAGTGCCATTCAACTTATCTATTCATATACAGTTTCTTCTGATACAGACTGTGTGGAAGATCTATTTCACTGTAGGCCGTAACCTGATAGTTTTGTCATAAGTGTGTAATGTGTCTTAATTCCCACAATGCACTGGTAGCAGGGATGACCTTATGTCTTTTTTTGTTATGATGTTTGCTCTATTGATACATTTAGCCCCATTCTGCATTCAGACATATGACCTAATGGGGTTTGTCCATTATATAGCTCCCTTGTGTGCACGGGGCTGAGGATGAAGGTATGTCTGTTACCTTAAAGGACAACTCCGGCGAAATTTTTTTTTGGCTTATTTAACACACATTACAAAGTTATATAACTTTGTAATGTGGTTAAATACCCGGTCTGGCCCCCTTCCCCCACTTTCCGACTCCACACCCCCCACCCCGGAAGTTAAAGAATGTATACATTACCTATTACGGTCGTCACGGTCCTCTTCTCCCGGGCGGCATCTGGTGACGGGTGACGTCAGAGCTAAGGGGCGGTCAGGGTCTTCTTCCTCTTCGGCGTCTTCATTGAGAGTGAATGGGAGAGAAAAGGCTGCTGGTGCACATGCGCACCAGCAGCCTATTCATTGGCTATAGCGCATCACATGGGTTCCAGCTTGCTCAGCCCTGATTGGCTGAGCTTGCTGGAAGCCATGTGATGCGCTCCAGCCAATGAAAAGGCTGCCAATGCGCAAGCTCACTGGCAGCCTTTTCTCTCTCATGGACCCGGAAGCAAGAGACATCGCTGGACGGCGGACGCAGGTGACGGTGAGGCGGACGGCGGGCGAATGGAGTGGCGATCGTCACCGGAGGGATGGTGAGTATGGTGTCTGTGTTTTTTTTTTTGGGGGGGGGGGGGTCCCGCCGGAGTAGTCCTTTAATCCTCTGTGTTGTTGCCATGCTGTTTATTCTAAAATCCTCTGCCCGGTAAGCCGTTGGAAGAACTGGAGACGGGGCTGCCACCGATCCGGCCGGGGGCTGAGCTATGACCTACTCCTTCTAATGATTATAAAAGGCCAGATCGGTGCTTGGGGGCAGTAGCCCCGCCCTCAGCGCTCCTAACGGTTTGACAGGCAGAGGTTTTCAGAATAAACAGCACAGGAACGGCTCTGAAGATCTAAAGCTAACAGACATGCCTTCATCCTCAGTGCCCCATGCCCACTAGGGAGCTATCAGCAGGTTAGATTCATCTAACCTTATAGTTCCCCTTTATATAAGCTTTCCCCTATGTTCAGGCAATGATGGCGACACAAACAATCAAGCTATCGTTTGTGCGGCCTGGCCACTCTGTAAATGAGCACCGTTTACAGGGATCGGCACACTCATTATCTGGAACCCGCTAGCAAAAGGGCCCTTAATTTGCTGTAGTGACAGGGATATATGGGCACATTCTGCAGCCACACAAACAAAACAGGCAGGAAGTCAGGGCGGCTGCACCAGGCGTGGCTCAGATTACACACATTAATATAGGTTACTTTTCAATTTATCAAAAGCACAAGCTGTAAGAAAATATGTAGTTAAGCAACCCTTCTAAATTTCTCACACTCTAACAGCTAATGTAATATTTCAAAATGTTAAATATCAGAGAAATATCCAATGTTAAAATGTAGTGTAGCTATAGGAGTACCATATAAAATATATTTATGCCTAACGAGCCTTTACTTATTTCTTGGTATATAAGAGAACCCTACCTTCTTCTCTAATCCCTCCATATCCTGTGTCCAATGTGATCTCCCAAAACAGCCAAGTATAGAACAGAGCTAAATGTAGCTACACATGGAATATGAGCAGCTGCTGGAGGACACTGCATCTTTCTCTCAAAGATGAATGGAATAAAAAAAAAACACACACAGTTTCTTTCCATTCTACTACAAAGATGCCAGAGACTATAATTTATTCCTTGCCATGATGAATGAAGATAGAGAGAAAAACTAATCCCTGCAAAGACTGTAGAATACTGCACTGATAGAAAGTAGCTACACCCAGGTGCCCTTTATGGCAGATAACAGATAGGGAATCAGGTTTTTCATTTAGGAAACAAGCATACATTCATTACTGAAGAGACCTGAGTATTAACTAAAGGTTCACAAGTTTATTTTGTTCCAGGATTGCAAAAATATTCTTAAAGGGGTTCTCCAGCAAAAATGTTTTTGCTGGCCGCATATTGCTACATGTAATAGGTAGCGTGGTCCACAGCTGATGTCAGTGTATATAAAATAATAAAAGTATATACTTACCTCTCCAGGCTCCCTTGGTATCCTCATGGCTTTTCCTTGCTCACCGCAGCTGCCGTTGGCATACTGGTATGTCTCTGAAGCAACGGCCAGCGATTGGCTGAGCTGCCTGTCACTGCAAAGACTGGTCCAGAAGCTTAGTTGGTGGC